>NC_141540.1:14250000-14550000 GCF_021556685.1 Rattus norvegicus | reverse complement strand
AAGTCTCAGGGACATCAGCTCATAGCAGCAGCTCTACGTGAGCCTTCCACTCAGCCACCCAACCCCAAGCCCCACTTCTCCTTACTCCCCGCCCGTCAACAAGGACAATGTCAGCCACTTGCAGCCAGTGTTAGGTCGCATCCATCCAAAGCCCAGTAGGCCATGCCAAGCCTGAAGACAAAGCTCTCAAACAAAACCTGCTGTCTGTCGCACGAGCTCCTCCCAGGAATACTGAGGTCAAAAGCAAGTTTGAGACCAGCCTGGTCTTCACAACACATCTCAAGAACCCACAATGAAGCAAGCGAGAAGCTGACATATGCCTCAGCAGAGAGCAGCACATCCAGGTCTACCCATGAGCCCCAACCCCAGCTCCCACTGGGGGATTCTGGGTGGGGGCCCCACCCCTGACCACACCCAAGCCCTCCCTGGGGATGGGTGAGGCTCCACCCCTGGCTGTGTAAGCATCTGCTCTCACCTCAGTGAAATCTTGGGCTGGGGGGCGGGACTAGCAGGTTTGAGGCCCTGGGCTCCATCCTAGCACACGCTCCCCCATCAAGTCAAAAAGATTATCGACCATTTGGATTTTAAAGCCCAGGAAAGAAAGATAAGAACTTTAAGAAGAGGAATCGAGATGAAAGTAGAGAGGAGTCGATGGCCAACATCAATTCTCCAAGGAGCAGACTCCAGAGTGAGAGATCAATACGCACACAGGAGATGGAGCCAAGGACAAAGGCAGAGGTGGGAAGCAGCCTTACAGGCGGCAGGCTTATCCACATCTGACAGACAGACAGACAGACAGACAGACAGACAGACAGACAGCTCCCCTAGCCCAGGCTGGCCTGGAACTCACGACCATTCCTGCCTCCTCCTGAGATGACCAGCTCACACTCACTCCACACTGGGCTTGAGTGGGTTATTCCCTTCTCCTAAATAACAGTGGCCAAGTGGAGGGCACGGGCACAGCCTTAGAGTAGCTGCAGCTGATCCTCAGGCTGGCCGGCTCCGCTCACCGGGTTGTTTGAGGAGACGACATGTAGGGCAGGTTCAGGGTAAGGCAAGGGTGAGGTGCACAGGGTTGACTGGTCAGCCAGATCAGGGCATGCTGGTAACTGAGGGGCAGCATGCGGTAAACAGAGCTAAGTGTGGGCACTGAGGAAATGGCTCGGTTGGGAAACGTTTGCCAGCACAGCATGAGCACCTGGGTTTGAGCACCCAAGAAGCCAGGCACAGTGCTACAGACACCTGAGACCCCAACACTAGGAAGGCAGAGACAGACCGCTCCCTGGGGCCCACAGGCTGGCCAGCTTAAGTGGACAGGTGAATGCAGATGGAGAGACAGACTTTGATTCAAAAAACACAGTACAGGGGCTGGGGATTTAGCTCAGTGGTAGAGCGCTTACCTAGGAAGCGCAAGGCCCTGGGTTCGGTCCCCAGCTCCGAAAAAAAGAACCAAAAAAAAAAAAAAAAAAAAACCACAGTACAGAGTGATTAAAGAAGACACCACTGTCAATTTCCAGTGTACACACACCCACGCACACGAACACACAGACACAAGCACACTGACACATAGAAACACATCCAGCTACATACACACACACACACACACACACACACACACACACTGACACATCACACATCTAGACACAATCAGACTTTCATGCACACAGACACATAAAGTCACACACAGACACAATCACGCTGACAGACACGCACACACATGTGCACAGACAGAACAATGTGATGGTCACAGAAAGAAAAGTCACCAAGACACCGGGTGACAGAGGCACAAAAACAGCAGCGCTGACTCTGCTCAGGGTCACCTGGGAAGAGACATCTCAAATGAGAGATCCCTGCTTAGCCTGGCCCGTGGAGTGGTCCTTGAACTGCTGTTACAGAGAGGCCCCACCCCTGCAGCCCCTGCAGCCCCAGGCTGAGCTGCTATGGGGAGCAACAGGAGGGCAGAAAGGGTTTATTGCAGCACACTAGGACACTCTAGGACTCACTGTGACACTTGTCAGCCGTGTGGTTTGTGACAGGGTCTCTCTATGTGGCCCAGGCTGGAACTCAGAGATCCATCTGTCTGCCCAGTGTCGGGATTAAAGGTGTAGCCACCGTGACTGGCAGCAACTGAGTTCTTGCCTTCCATGCTGGGGGTTCTTGACTCAGTCCTCAGTGACCAAATAAAACAAAACAAATCTGAACCAAACCCCACTGGGCCAGACAGTTGACTCAAGAGGATAACAGCACAGGCCCCAGGATCAGCTCCCAGCACCTACGTGCAGATGCAGGGGATCTGATACTCTCTTCTGGTCACCATGGGTACCAGGTATGCATGTGGAGCACAAAGTAAGAGAAACAATCAACCCCCCTACACGGCCGCTTAGAGAAGGAGCTCTGAGGCGTTTCCGGGCCCCACGCCGTCCCCCCAACCTTCTACAAGCCATTTCTGTTGCCTGATTCAGCGTCCCCTGCTCTGTCACTTGTTACCCTCCCTGCTCCAGAGATGAGAATACTAGTGAAGCCTTCCTATGTAAAGTGTGAGTGCAAACCAACAGGGGTGGGGTATGGGGCAACCCCTATTCAGCAAGAAGTAACCAGAAGTTTCAGCCTCCTGGTGGGGTAACCTCACTCATGTCCCGTATCTATGCGATCATACCGAGGAAGCATGGAACTCCTGTGTAGACCGGGCTGGCCTCTGCCTCCTCAGTGCTGAGATGAAGGTCTACACCCGCACCTGGCCCGAGATGATCTTTTAAAGTTGATCAGAGCCGGGTAGCGGTAGTGCAAGCCTTTAACCCCAGGCACTCGGGAGGCGGAGGCAGGTGGATCTCTGTGAGTTCCGGGACAGCCAGGGCTACACAGAGAGACCCTGTCTCAAAAAGATCAAATAATTAAAGTAATCATAGGACTGGCAGCCTGGACAGTCTCCAGGAACCTTCTCCAGCTCCCTGAGGCTCCAGTATCACAAGATGGCTTCACCTGGGGGCGGTGGTGAGGTCAGGGGATTGGAGCCCCTCCTGCAAGCCAACCTGTGTCACACACAATAGGTGGCCATGGGTTGAGAGGCGGGGCTTGTCTACAGTGTGGTGACGGGCACGTGGGTGTTGAGGGGGAGCCTGCACGAGTTTTCGCCCCTTTCACGAGGCTCAGGAGAGATTCGAAATGAAAGGTTATCATGAAGAAATGCAGGAGGGCTCAAGCTGAGGAGGAAGCTCACAGAGAGTGGCGGGCCTCTGAGCACCGAGTCTGCCGTCCTTGGTTCTATGTGGGACTGCCCCACAGCGGCAGGACCCAGCCATGCTGTGAGATAGGGCCTGGGAGACCCGCTCTGTATCCCCTCCTGTATGTGCCCTGATCACCAAAAATGGGGTGAACATCCTTTCTGCAACTCAGGTTGGCAGAAGTGAAGTCCGCCTCCGACAAGACAGAGCTCTAGATGTACAACCTCCTGAACTAAACCAATGTGAGCAGCAGCCAACAGGGTCCCTGTGACAAGCCACACAACCCCAAGGCAAAAGGGCCACATGCTAGGCTTCTCAGGACTGGACATGGGTCTAGTGCCCAGGGTCCAAGGTGTGGATGAAGGTGGGTCTGGAGTAAGACAGGCTAGACAGAAGCCCATCGGTGACTCTGCCAGGCCAGGCTTGTGGGGAGAGGCCTGTGAGGCTGCGCCATCCCCCAGGAGCTACCCCAGGTGTTGACAAGACACGCGCAAAATGACACACGGTGACAATGTCTGGAGGACAGCTGCTATGAACAGGGCGGCACTCTCCACCTGCCTCACAGTAGCTAGTGACCTGACTGTACCCCCGGTTGCAGCAGGAAGCCTGGGCATTATGGATTGGGGTGCTTCCGGGGTGACTGGAGCCTCTGGGGGTTTCCAGGCCTCCAGAAGAGCACAGATGGCCCTCTGCTACTTCCTCAGGCCAAGGGGAAGACAGCTCCGGCAGTGACTGAGGGCCCTGCTTTTGGGTAGGGTAAGCAAGAATGACCCACACCAGCCTCCCACAAATGTCCGTCACACGGAAGCCTTGCTGAATAACAAACATGCCGGCCTACAGCCCGCTTCATCTCCCCATCCGTATCAGGTTGTCTACGACCTGCTTCTCTTTCAAGATCTTAGCTGTCCTGGGCAAGCCAGACTAAGCCATGTTCATACCGAGTGTCTTATTTGTTCAAATTGCATTTACTGGGGGAAGGCCAGACTGCAGCCTGGGCTGCACAGTTGGAACAGACAAAACGCAGAGGCCGGGGTTCCGGTCAGTACAGCTCGATGGGTTCTAAAACAACCACGCTCTGGTGGGGCTGTTTGAGGAACTGTCCGGAGTCACCCAGCAGACAGATCTCATCACAGTCCCCATGAACAAACCCCCAGTACCCCTCAGTCCTACCTGAGCCTGCGAACTGGGTTCCAGCTAGGGAGGCGGGCCGGCCCTTGCCATTGGCCACAGGTAGCGGGAACATCTGTGGGACAAAGAAGAGACAGGCGTATAGAGGCAGGGCTGTGAGCAGTCCAGGGTCTGGCTGAGCCATAGACTAGGTTTCCTGGAGTTAGGCTGGGACAGGTCTGTGGGCATGGATAGGGTGACCCCAGCTGTAGAACAAGTCTAGAGGGAGACTGAAGCTCAAATGTCCAGACCTCTGGGGCTGTAGCTAAGGAAGAGTGACAGCAACCCACCTGCTAGAGCGTGGCTTACAACTGGTTTTGGTGAGTGCAGCCTTGAGTGTCACTTGTGTTTGGAGACCCTGGCTGACCTGGAAATTATTATGTAGCCTAGCCCGGTCTCAAACTCACAAGGACCCACCTGCTTCTGCTTCCTGAGTGCTGGGGTTACAAGTGTGTGGCCATTTTGTTCCTTGAGACACTATCTCTCGCTGGCCTGAAGCTTGCCAAGTAGGCTGGACTGGCTGGCGGGAAGCCCCGGCCATTCTCCCCAGGGCTGGCTTATGGGTGGGTGCCGCCTTTGTGCCTCCCTTGCACACGGGCTGCTGGGCTTGAACTTAGACCCCAGCACTCTACCCAGAGTCATCTCCCTGCCCTGACCCTGTTTCTGAGATGGACATTCTGTAGTCTAGGCTGGTCTTAAATTTACGATCCTCCTGCCTCAGCCTCACAGGGATATGCCACAACGCCTGAAGGTGACATGGTTTCTCCTATCCCAGCTGAACTACAAAAAAAAAAAAAAAAAAAAAAAAAAAAAGTTTCTGCTCAACAGGTGGTCGGGAGAGAATCCCAGGGCAGGGCAGCCTCCTGAAAAGCCAGCATCCCTAGGGATTCAGACATCCCCTAGACACCACAGAGGGCCCCCACTTGTCTGACTGTCACCCCAGCACTTGGGAACTGGAGATAGGCTAAGATCATCAGTGGCTACATACATAGGTAGTTAGAGGCCACAGGAGACCCTGTCTCAAACAAACAAACAAACAATAAGAAGGGACGGAGGCACTGGGTGGCAGAGCTGGGTACTGTGAGGGTCCTGAGGGAGCCTCTGCTCACAGGACCTTGAACTCCCACATCCACTCCCACCTGCCCAGTGCAAAGTCTCTTCATGCTAAACACTCAGAGGCACAGACAGACAGACCACACACACCAGCCAACTCCCAACCACAGAGGGCCAGGTTTCCCATGTGTGGGGCCTAAGGACTGAAGGGGTGGGAAGGCCCCCACACTGACCACATTATCCCCTAAGTCATCCCCTAAACAACTAAGGCAGTGACAGTGTAGCCCCACAGCCAGGACATGTGTGGGTCTGGGGCCAGCTCTGTCTCAAATGCTAAGACGGGGACCAGAGACTGCTCTGAGGTTAACAGGCTGCTGCTCTCCCAGAGGGCCAGGATGAAGTTCCCAGGAGCCACATGACTGCTCACAACTCTCTCTAACTCCAGTCCCAGAGTGTCTGATGCCCTCTTCTGACCCCCAGGGTATCCTGCATAAACACGGTACACAGGCCTGTCTCTACAACGCTCAGCAGAAGGATTTAGGGGATCCAGACCAGCCTCGGCTTTATGAGATGCTAGGTCAAAAACAAAATAAAAAACGCAACCCTCCACTAACCAGAGTCTGCCTCCCTCCTGGCTACATGAGCCCTATGCAGGAGACTCCCTCTCGGCTTTGATCTCAGATTTTCATGTATGCCCCAGGATGCCCTCTCTTGATCTAAACCAGGGGAGACCCTGGGCCCTGACGACTGCAGAAGTGGTGGCCCAGAGGCTCAGGGTGCTCCCATGGGTCCAACAGGCTGAGCTGCACCCCCAAGCTGCTGTGTTCCGGGCCACTAGGCCGTGACCTGACAGTTTAACAACAAGACCCAGCAGGCCAGGCCTCTGCCAGTTCAGCCTGGGGCAACCAGGGGCAACAAGGGAAAAGAGGCCTTCAGAATCTCACGGAGTGGCTGTCCCCAGAGCTGTATTTCCACAGGGTGGCTGGGGCTGTTTCAGTGTGGGCAAGCTTGTTTTTGGTAGAATTCTGTGGCCTGGGGCCTTTGTGGGGATGGGTAGAGGAGTTTAGACCGAAGTCAGCCTAGGAGCTTTTCCGGGTGCAATGGTACTTCTGGGGGTGGTGCCGAGATGTCAAGAAAACAGAGTTTAGGAAAACATGCTGGTTCTTGAAGGACAGGTCCACTGCCCCGCCCCCCAAGGGTGCCCACTGCACAGATAGGTGAACTGAGGGTCCTAGCTGTGGAGATGGCCACCAGGAGGCTCTGGTTTCTCCAGCTCATTACTGGGTGTTTCTGTGCTCTGTGACTGTTGTCAGCCAGCAACCTCTCTGGGCATTTACATAGCTGGAGAGGCCGGCTACCACAGAAGGGCAGGAACACAGCCACAGTGGGCCCCCGTATGCTAATGCAGCAGGCTGCTGAGCACTCAGACTGAGAGGAGGGGGTTGGTGGCTTCCTTCTTCTCTAAGGTCCCCAGCATGGGCCAGAGCAGCCTGGGACTTCATTCTTAGCACCTGTAACTCCGATGGTCACTTTCCTAACTCAAGGCCACCGGGACTGGTGGGGACTCACAGGCACATGAGGCTTCTACAGTGAACACGCCAGGGAGCGACTAGAACTCTGAACAGACGTTCCCCCTCTCTCTGGGCTTAGTTCTCCCCACACGAAGCTGCAGGTGGGACCCTTTCTTTGGTGGGCGTCACCAGGCCCATGGTAGGGGGCTCCATTCCCTTTGAGATTCCTCCTACTCTTGCGAGCTGGGGACTTTGCTCCTACTGGTAGACACCCCTGCTTCCGCTCTATCTTCAGCGTGGGAGCAGGGGTAGCACTGTGGGGCAGGGGCTGGCTCACCATACTGAAGTCCAGGAGGTCACTCAGTTCTTTGTCCGAGCCAACAGGTGCCATTCTCTGAGACTGGTTCATCATCCAGCCAGGGCAGCAGGTGTCGGAACTGGGGTGCGTTCCCCAGGCCTAGAGGCAGCCCTGTGTAGTGACACCAGGGGACTGGAGGGGAGAGACAGAGGGGACTAAGAGCATGGACAAGCGGGCATTAGAGGAGAGGCCCTGGGGTCTATGGGGCCCTGGAAGGAGGGCGGAGCCTGGGTTTTGGGGTGATCATCTGTAGATCCTTCTCAAGAGCAAATGGATAACTGGAACAGTGGAGAGAAGGGGTATGTGTATGAAGTCTCCCAATCAGGGGCCCACCCGGGTGTCAGGTTGCACATTTTAAAGCAGAGGTGGGGGGCGGTCTGTGGGCCCTGTCTAGGAGGGAAGGAATGGCCCAGCTCTGCCTTCTCCAAATGAACTTGGTGGAACCTTCCTATGCAGCAGCTGTCACAGAACACCCAAGACCCTGGCCACCCCCAAATTCAAAGCAAAACAGACTCTGAATTTCAAGACTCCAGTAGGTGGAAGAGGTGTTATCCCTGGGGCCACAACTTCTCTCTCTCTCACCCCTAAACCCAACCTCATTCAGAAAAGTTAAAAAAAAAAAAAAAAAAAAGCAAAACAAAACCAAGTGGGCTGTCTTATTGTCACGATGTATCCGGGAATTATTCAAGTCAAGTTTGAAAACATCCTTTTACCAACATCACCCTGGTGGGGAGGGGGAGGTCCCCAAGACTCGGGATTCCCCTCAAGTCCCAGGGGCTCTGCTCCACCAGCGGGGGAGGGGATCCACCTGCCAGGCCCAATTCCACCCACCCCAGGGAATAGTGAGAGGCCAACACATAGTTAGAAGGTTAACTTTTTTTCCAGTGTTCCCCAGAAAGGAGAGAGGGCAGCAGGGATCTGGGAACCCACAGGCTTGGGAAGAAGGTTCTGGTGCTGAGGGAAGACCCATGTCCAGAAGCTCAGGAACCACAACTCTTTTGTTTGTCAACTCAGACACAGGGTGTGAAACAGGCACCTAGAGCACCCCGCCCTCGCTGTTTCTTGTCTTTTTTTTTTTTTTTTTTCATCCTTTTTGGAGGACGTGTGAAACTGACTCTTTTTTTTTTTTCTTCTAAGTTGTACGAAACCACACTTCTTTTTGTGGGGTATTTGAAACCGATTTTTCTGGGTAACCCCAGGAGAGGTGAAACAGTGCTCCGAGTGGGGGCGGGTGCCACAAACACTTTGGGGAGGGGAGGGGAGGAATGGGACAACCTGAGACTTCTTGGATTGGGGGGTAGGGAGGCAGAATTGCAGACAACCCTTCCTTCTCCTCCCTCCCCCATTCCAGCAGCCAGTGCGGGAGGAAGAAGGCTGGAAGTTCTGAGGCCACCACCGTGTCCCAAACCTTGAGCTGTGCCGCGCCCCACATTAACACAGAGCAGATGTTCCCGTCTCGGGGTCCCTGTGTCTCCCCTCCTTCTCTGTACCCAGAGATCCCTTTCTTGTAGCAAACAAAGGCCTTGCTCTCTTTTCCTCCAAACTCCAGCTTAAATTGGGAGGGGGCACATCCTTAAGTGTGTATGTGTGGAGGGGGATGTTTCTTCCAAGATCTCCAGGAGTTGGAGAACCCCAAGTTAATGAGGTGAAGAGATTAGGCTCGTACTTCCTTCCAAACTCCAGCTCCGAGGGAGGGTTGAAGATCCCCGCTGGCTGGGGGTGGATGGGAAAGGGACACCTCCCCAAATCCCCAACAAGAGTTAGGGAACCCTAGGTTGTGGAGTGCAGGATAATCCTCACCCTTCCAAACTCCACTATGATCAGGGTACATGGGTGGAGGTGGGTGGTAAGGGGACACCTCCCCTAAGATAACCACGAGTTGGGGAACCACTAGCTAATGGAATGAGGGGATGGCCCTCTCTCTTCCCTCCAAACTCCACCTCCGATCAGGACCCCGTCTCTGAGGTTAAATGGAAAGGGAACACCTCCCCGAAGATCCCCACGAGTTGGAGAAGCCCTTTCTGATGAAGTTGGGTGACCGTCCAAAGAGAGCCGTCACAAAAGAGGCCTGGGCAAAGTTTGCTCCCAAGTGCGCGCGTCCCCTCCACGTCACCCCCCTCTCCAGGCGCGCAAAGTTGAAGACAGAGAACAATGCGCCGCCGGGCCCGGGGCCCTGTGCAAGGGGGACGCGTGCACCCTCCCCGGGGGGCTCACCCCAGCCCCAGCCTCCCCACGGACCCGAGAGAGACCCGGAGGCAACTTTTTTTCTCATGCATTAAGCAGAGAAGGGGGGGTCCCCACCGCGCGCGCGTCCCCGTGAGCCCCACGCGCGCGCCCGGGTCCCCTCCGCGTGCGCTCACCTGCTGGGCGGGGGCATGCACCGGGTGCACCGGGGGTCCCTGCTGCCCACCGCCCTCGGGGACCCCGGGGACAAAAGGGTGGCGGGCGCGTCCCCGAGGGTCGCGCGTGGGCGGCAGGAGCGCGCAGGGCTCGGGGTCGCGCGTCCTTCCTCCTCCCCACTCGCGTTCGCGTCGCCTGGCCTCTCTCAAGCGTCTCTCAGAGGAGGCCCCGCGGGAAGGGACCGTAGCAGAGGCGGCGGCGCGCGGCGGTGGCCCGCGGTGGCCCGCTACGCCCGCAGCCGCCGGCGCTGCCTCATCTTCCTGCGGCGGGAGACATGTTCCGCCCCCCCACCCCGCCCCGCGCCGCCCGCGGAAGCCACGCCCCCAGGAGGCCACTCCCACCATCGCCGAAAGCCACCTCCCCTAAGTCGCTCCAGCCGCGCCCCGACCGGATGCACTCCACGGATCCCTCCACTACCCTTTTGGAGGCGACAGTAACATACACCACCTCACAACAGTCACTATTAAGACACCCACAAAGATTACCATGATACCAAGAATCAACCAGTATCTAATACTAAAGTACTTCCGGCAGACATATTATCTAGCAAGCCGAGGTAAAGCCTTAGGGACTATTTTCCTACGCGGCGGTATACACGTACTGAGAGAAGCTTCCGTGACGCCAGCGGGAAGAACCATAAGATTGAAAGATAAGGACCACTAAAATAACCAATGGGAAGACGGGAAGTTTTGATTGGCAGTACCTCTAACCACTCATTGTGAAGTATCGTCTGCATTCCCGCCCTACAGCAGAGGCGGGATTCTCAGAGCAAGAGGCCGCGAGAAACTCGACGGGAAGGCGGTGGGAGGGCGGGGTTTGAGATTTTATTTTCGGGTTCTTATGCCCGCCGGCGCCGCCACGTCAAGTGGGTTCTATTTGAGTTTCTAGGATGGGCCCTGGACATTATGTGTTCCGAGCGGGTAAATCAAAGTCAGGATGGGATATCAAATCCTTAATGAGAGGCTAGGAAACTATGGGTCATTCTCTTTAGTGCTGAAGGACCCCCCACATTAGTCAACTTTTCCGTCTTTTGAAAATAGATGTTCCGTGATCCGTATAATAAAAGATGCCGGGTTGTGGTGCCACAAGTCCTTAATCCCAGCACTAGGGAGACAGATGCAAGCAGATCTCTGTGAGTTCAAGGCCATCCCGGTCTACAAAGGATAAGCCAAGGCTATTCAAAAAGCACTGTCATAAAAACAAAAAAGAAAGGAAAAAGAGAGGAAGGAAGAAAAAAATATGAGGGTGGGAAGGGGACTGGGAGAAGAAGAGGGAGGGTTAACTGAGCTTGCGGTAATACATGAGAAAATAGATTTTTTTAAAAAAAATCATAATGAGGCCAGGTGTGGTAGCACACGCCTTTGATCCCAGCCCTTGGGAGGCAGGATTTCTGAGTTTGGGGCTAGCCTGGTGTATATAGCCAGTTGCAAGCCAATCAGCTAAGGCTGTACAGTGAGACCCTGTCTCTTCCAACTCTTCCCTGAGGGCTCTAGAGACAAGATGTCCCTGTGTCCTTCCTCTTAACCTCTGTTCTGAGTCTTCACAGCTCACTGGGGCTCACAGCCCACTGAAAACAACAGAAAACGGCATAGGAGAGAGGGTGTCCAGCTCAGGCGGCAAGGGAGTCCCTACCTCTTCCTACACCCCAGCAGCTGTCACATAGGAAGGGCCTGGTGTGGATCAGACCTCCTGCTTCTGATCTTTTGGGGGCTGGCAGGAGGAGAAAGTTGAGAAAAGGTCTTGTGTAGTCCAGGCTGGCCTCCAACTTCTTATGTAGCCAAGGTTGATCCTGAACACCTGTTGGCATCCCCCCACCCCAAGCGTCCCAGCGAGTGCTAAGATAGTAGCCACCACACCTGGTTATGTGGTGGTGGGAGGGATCCCAGGGTTTCATAGATCATAACTAAGTTCTCTACCAACGCAACTCCCGTATCAGTCCTTTATCCTTGGAACTGGTCCCTACTTCCGGTCCTTTAGGCTTCCCCCGTGTCTCAGAGCCTTTGGGCAGGTTCTTGGTACTTTCTGAGACTCCGTTTACCTGTAAGGGCAATGAGAGGGTATGGTCCTGGGCATACACAAGGCCCCCCACAAGTTTCGGCCTGGACGTCCTATGGCACTGTTGAAGAACTTGGGTATCTGCATTCAATCTCTGGTTCCATGAATTGAGTGTTTACCCGCCTGTGTGTGGATGCAGCATGCTGTTCGCTGGGCGACGTTTGGTACCCTTGTGGCTCTTAGCACCTCAAGGCTTGCCATCCAAGGTGAAAAGGCTCCCCAGAAACCCCTCCCTCATCTGCCCCAAATGCACTTCCAACCAGGAGCGTAATGTACTTTCGGGAAAGTGAGTCCATTGTACAGAGAAAGAGACTGAGGTTCTGAGGGTTTCCCAATCCACCCCACTCCCATCCCCGGGGGCCACACACCTGCAGGGAGGCTCTCTAGGCACTCACAAACCACCATTGTCTTCCCCCAGGAGGCCCATCTTGGGGCTGAGTCACCGGGTGGAACAGCGGATGGTGGGGAGTCCTCTCTCGGCTGTCACCTCTGCCCAGCCCTGAGGCTTGGGTGTGCCCTGGCAAGAGGACAAGCTGCCAGGGGCTGGAGCCAGGGCCCCTTCAGAGCAGCCCACGGCCTGCCCACCCCCGCCCTCCTGACTGTGCCCTTTGTTCTGCTGTGGGTGCTGGGGGAACCCGTCCACCTGCCACGGAATCTGTCTCTTTCAGCCATCTGAACTGTGTCCACAACCTGGAAGCCAATTTTGCCTGAGTATGAAGCAACAGGACCAAGGATGAATTCCCATCGGAGTGGAGGGTAGACAGAAGAGAAATAGGAGGGTAGACAGGTCCGTCATCACCACTACTAGGGAGACTGAGGCAGGAGGAGTGCAAGTTCAGGGGACCCGGGAAAACTTAATGTCTGAGAAGCTAAAAAGAAGGCTGGGGAAGAGGTCATGGGTGGAGCCCCACCTAGAATCCCTTAGTGAGGGGGCTGGGGACGTGGTCAGGGTGGAGCCCCACCTAGAATTCCCCAGTGAGGGGGCTGGGGGCGTGATCAGGGAGGAGCCCAGACTAGAATTCCCCCAGTGAGGGGCTGGGGGCGTGATCAGGGAGGAGCCCAGACTAGAATTCCCCCAGTGAGGGGCTGGGGGCGTGGTCACGGTGGAGCCCCACCTAGAATCCCCCAGTGAGGGGGGCTGGGAGCATGGTTAGGGTGGAGCCCCACCTAGAATCCCCCAGTGAGGGTCTGAGGACTTTTATGGGTTTGGGCCTGGGCTCCATCAGCAGAGTAGGTGTTGAGCAACTGACACAGTGAAGTACAAAGGTCTCAAACTCCCGCAGTTGGTTCTGAGAATTGCAGTCCCATCTCCTGGTGTAGGAGGTGAAGGATGGTTTGGCACTGGACTTTTCCACTCTGGACTTGTCCTAAGGGGTGGGTCTCTTGTGAGCCAAGAGAGCTGGTGAATCAAAGCTTACTGTGGGGTAGTGAGAGGTACCTACATGCTAAGTAGGAATGCGAGACCCTACGTGAGCTTGCCTTGGAGCTCTTGAGGAGGAGAAAACAGGGAGCAAGGATTTCGTGCTTGAGATTTGCGGCCTTGAGGTGGAGGCAGGGTATAGCCGAGTGCGCAGGGCGAGAGACGGATGAACACCTAGACTAGCCATTATTACAGCTGAGCCCCAACACTGGGCAAGCCTTGTACCAAGTCAAATCTCGGGGTTTGTTGTTTTTCTCTCCCTTTTCCTTTTGTTTTACGGAGAATCTCATGTAGCACAGGCTGGTGTTGAATTCACTAAGTAGCCAAGAATGACTTTCAATTCCTGCAGCTCCCATCTCACCTTCTGGATGCTAAGGTAACAGGTGTTGTCACTCCCACGTGTGACATATGTGGTGCTGGGAACTAGAGCCTCAGGAGTCCCAGCGCTACCCACTGAGCTCCCGCCCTGAGCTCCATTGTTCTCTCTTTTCAAGGCAGGGTTTCTTTGTGTAGCCCTGGCTGTCCCAGAACTCACTCTGTAGACCAGGCTGGCCTCGAACTCAGAGATCTGCCTGTCTCTGCCTCCAGAGTGCTGGGACTAAAGGCATGTGCCCCCACTACCTGGCATCCATTCTCTTTCTCTCTCTCTCTCTCTCTCTCTCTCTCTCTCTCTCTCTCTCTCTCCCTCCCTCAAATATTTGTGTACTTATTTTTATGTGTATGTGTGTGCCCACGTGTTTATGTATGTACATGAGGTGCTTGTAAGAGTCCTCGGAGGCCAGAAAAGGCATCAGATGCCCTGGAACTGGAGTTATAGATGGTTGTGAGCCACCATGCGGGCACTAGGAATTGAACTCAGGTCCTCTGGAAAAAGAAAAAAAAGCTGTGAGTGCTCTAACCACCACTCTGCAGCCCTGACCTCTGACCCACCCTGGCCTCAGGGAGAACCCCAACTCCAAGAGAGACCTTCGGTTTGAACTTGAGCCCAGATCATTGATTGGGGGTGGATTTAAAGGATATCCCACCATGGTTCCAACCCTCCTTTTCATGCCCCCGAGGGCAGTGTCACCTGCCTAGGAAGACAACAACAGTCTCACTCCTGGCCAGGTGCCTCAGGCCCTTACTCAGACCCCGGAGGGGAGCCTGCTCTGCCACATTCCGGGACAACATGTACAAACACAGGACACCTCCCTGTCAGCCCCCACAAGCACTGGCTGGCCTAGTGACCCCAGGGGGAGGCACAGCAGGGACAAGGAGCCTGGCCTGGTTTCTACCCACACACCAGCCCACAGGGCATCCAGCTGACCTCTGCTGCAGTGGCAAGGGTAAAGCTATGCCCTCTGCTTTGGGACAATGTCAGGGTGGCCACCTTCCCCCAGGAGTTGGCTGGAGGGACGAGCAAACCATCCGATATTCACAAGGGGGAACTGAGTCAGCAGTCCCTTGATGGAGGGTGGGCTGGGTTTCTATGTCACATGCTCCTTGTAGTCCCGCTCACTCACCTACATAGATGAGAGGCAGACGTCCTGACCATGCCAGCCCCATGTGACAGAAGGCACAAATTCAGAAATCACTGATGGCCACCTCCTTATGACGAGGACTTGAGGGGTTTACTCGAAGATGCCCGGGGACATGGGCACAAGGGACCTAATGTCAGCAGACCTTAACTGTGGAAAATGCCCGGGGGGGGGGTGAAAAGTGGCAGACAAGGACACCATTGCATATACCTGACATAGGAGAGGAAGTCCCTAAGACCCCGAGGGATAAACAGGACACAGACACTTCCCAATCCATAGCGTGAGAGCTCAGAGCTGGGGTGTCCCTTAGGACCTGGGAACTGCTAGCAAGAGCAGCTCCCCCTGATCACACCCAGTGGCCAGCAGGCTGCAATCCCCACCACAGTGCGGGTCGCCCCACCGTCTCCCAGCCTCCTGCAGCGCTGCAGGGCCTGTCAACCTGACCCCAGAGGCAGTCACGTGCCCTTAAGGTCAGGACCTCCCTGCTCCTTGGTGCCCTCCTCCCACGGCCAGCCTTGCTTGTTGGCCCCGCCCACGGCCAGCCTTGCCTTCAGGCCCTCCCAGCACCAGCTGGCCTTTCCCTAGTGTCCGGGTCACTGGGTCTTCCCTGTCTGTACCCTGTGGAGAAGCCTCCCAGGCCCTTACCTCTCTGTAGTCCTCTCCCTCGGGCCTTGGCAGATTAGCTCCCCTGGCAAGAGGGCTCAGTTGGGAAGGGTGATTGCTGCCAAATGACTTGAGTTTGATCCCAGGATCCACACAGTACAAGGAACAGATTCCAGCACGTTGTCCTCCTACCTCCACTCCTGGACAGAGCTGTCTAGGAAGCATGTGCACAAAACAAAGTCTATTAAATGATTAATAAATAAATAATTCTGGGGGCTGGAGAGATGCTCAGTGGTTAAGAGCACTGGTTGTTCTTCCAGAGATCCTGAGTTCAATTCCCAACAACCACATGGTAGCTCACAACCATCTGTAATGGGGATCTGATGCCCTCTTCTGGTGTGTCTGAAGACAGAGACAGTGTACTTATATACATACATAAAAAGTAAAAGTAAATAAATAAACAAATAATCCCGATGGTTCCCAAGGAATGATACTGGAGAAATGTGTGTGTGCACACGCATGTGTGTGCGCGAGTGTGTGTGTGTGCACGTGTGTTGTGCCGTTCCCGAGGAAAGACACCAAAAAAAAACCTGTGTGCGTGTGTGTGCGTGCATGTGCTCATGTGTGAGCATATGTACACATGTGTGAGTCTGCATGTGCGGAAGCGTGTGACCACGTATGAGCATGCATCTGAACGCAAACGTCTGTGTGCTCAAGTGAGTGTCTGTGCCTGTGCGTGAGTCTGCACCTGCTCGAGTGTGAGAGCGAGTGTGTGCATGCGCACGTGTGTGCATTTGCTTGGGCTCCTGTGTGCACGTGTGTGTGTGTGAGCGTGCATGTGTATGCCCAAGTGTGTGCATGCCCGTGGGGCTGTGCATATGCGAGTGTGTCTGCATGTGTGTGGCCGGGAGTGTGTGAGCATATGTAGGCATCTGCCTGTGTGTACATGCCATGAGTCTGCACGTGCCTGAGTGTGGGCATGTGTGCGAGTGTCTGTGCACATGTGTGCCCATGCTTGAGAGTCTGTGGGTGTGCAAGTGTGTGCACATGTGTCTGCGCATTGGGTGTGTCTACAAGGGTGTGCGTGTAGAGTGTATGCATGCGTGTATGCATGTGTGGGCATGTGTGTTTTCCTGCCTGCATGTGTGCATATGTGTGGGGAGGGTCACTTGTGGTCTCCATCCTCACGCTCACCAGGCAGGTCCCAGGCCCACACTCAGGTCACCCTGGCCCCCCAACTCCGGGTGTTGAAGCCGGGCCCCCTCAGACCACGGAGCCCCCAACTTGCCCCACGTGTGCCACGCCAGCCTTCTGTGTGGATTCGGGGCGTAAACTTGGATTCCCATGCCTGGTGGGACACTGTGCTGACTCCCCCCCCACTGTTTACTTTTTGGGGGAAGGGAAGTGGGGGTCTCACTGTGTAGCCTAGGCTGGCCTGGAAGGCTGTGTCCTCCATTCACAGCTTCCTGCGTCCTGGGGTCAGGGCCCAGGCCACAGCAACCATCAGCCAGGCGGGGGCCCTCAGGTGTCCAGCATTAAGGAGGGGCCGTCCCTGTGAGGGGTTGTGGGAGCCTGGGGGGCTCCCCCTAGGTCGCAGGAGGAAGTGCAGGGTCAAACGGGAGGAAGTGGGCTTCAGGAGCCAGGACTCAGGCCTGGCCTGAGACTAAAGGAAGAGGCTCAGCGGCTGAGGGAAATTGCTGTCTGTCCTTCCGCTGGCCTGCAGTTCTGATCCGGGTCACAGCCCAGAGCCAACCAGGGGCCCAACATCGTTGTCTGGCCTCTGAGGTCATTGTACCCATGTGACCCCACACAGACACACTGATATAACAATATAAGATTTAAATACCCAATCTTATAAAAAATACTCGAAGGAGAGGCTAACCGCAGACCTCCACACGCCTCTGTGACCTCCTCATGTCCTAGTTGTCTCGGGTTAGAGGACAGGGGTGTCCGTGGCCCCGGGGTAAAGCTCTGAGTTCCAATATAACATGTAAGCTCTGTGACATGAGTTGAGGCAGGAGGATTGCCATGAGTTCTGGGCCAGGATTGAGACCCCGGTCCAAAATAACAGCACTGAAGGCCAGGTGTGATGCAAGGAAGGGGGTTAGGCATTCAAGGTCATCTTCCAAGGTCACCGGATCCCCTGTCCTGCTGCTTCAGTGTTCTGGTCTCTGCTGACCACAAGGCCTTTGCTTTTGGCAACCCCAAAGCAATCCTGCCACTTCCCTACCCACACCGTCTGCTGGATTATTACATACTAAAAAGTAACACTTCCTACAGTTGATGTGTGTGTGTGTGTGTGTGTGTGTGTGTGTGTGTGTGTGTGCGCGCGCGCACGTGAGTGCTCACAAGTGCCATGGCCACACACAAGAATTCACAAGAATGGGGCTGGGGACTTAGCTCAGTGGTAGAGCGCTTACCTAGGAAGCGCAAGGCCCTGGGTTCGGTCCCCAGCTCCGAAAAAAAGAACCAAAAAAAAAAAAAAAAAAAAAAAAAGAATTCACAAGAATTGGTTTTCTCCCCCACCAGGTATTTCTGGGAATGGGACTCAGGTCACCAGACATGGAAGCATGGGCTTTCCACACACACTCTCCCCCCAGCCCTCTCACTGGCCCTCATTGGCTGCTCTCCCTTCACACCTGTGATCTGCAGACCCATGGTGGCCCCTGTGCTCGGCAGGGGAGGAGGAGGAGGAGGACAGAGGTTTCCATTCACTGCCGAGGAGACTGAAGCCCCCAGGAGCAAGTCTCAAGACCCACACAGCCCCTGCTTTGCTTCTGGGCAGTGGACTTCAGGGTCCTGGGCAGGGAGGGCAGCAGCTGCAGGGGCTCAGAGAGGTGAGCACAGCCTGCAGCAGCTGGGCCACCCACCCCCACGGAGGGGGAGGGGACGGAGGCAGCAGCTGGTGGCTGGCACCAGGCCAGAGGAGAGGGACTCCCCCATCATCTTTTAGGAGACAAGGATCAGGCTGGCCTGGAACTATCTGTGTAGCCAAGGATAACCTTGAACTTATGATCCTCCTGCTGCTGCTTCCTGAGAGCTGGGATGAAAGGTGTGCACCCCCATGGCCAGTTCTGTCTGTCTGTCTGCCCATCTGTCTGTGTCTGTCTTTATCCCACATCTCCCTTTGCCAGGCTGTCTGGCACTCTCTCTGTGTCTGCTCTGACCTCTGTGGCTTTGTCCAGTCCTTGGGCCGCAACATGTGGTTGGGTGAGGTGGGCCAGCCTCAGGTGAAGACCAGGACCTGCACCCGTCCCAGGGAAGGCCGGTGTCTGCAGGGCGTTCTCTGGGCCCAGGGACAGGGTTGTTTCTATATCATGGCCCCTGGCTGTTGGGGAGCATCAGTCACACAGGGTCACCTTGCAGACATGGTAAGCTGGAGTGAGGTTGTATCCTGTGGCCAGCAGAGGCTGGGCCAGAGTGTGCAGAGGCCTTGGCGGCCCTGGCTAAGCTGCCTTTTCCCTCAGGTGCTCCCAGGAGTGGGGGCGGGGCTGTAATGTAATTATACCTCATTTGCATGTTCGAATATTAGGGCTGTGGCGACTTTTGCTGTCACCACTGGGAACTGAGGGCTTGGGGCTGGCTGCCCTCACTTGGTCTGGGGTGTAACCTCAGATTCTGGGGTCTCTGCCCCTGAGAACTGCCCTGCTGGGAACCTAGGCTCCTCCCTCTGAGGCTCACAGAAGTCATCCGCGTCACCTCCCAGTATGGGAACAGACTTCTGAAGTTTCTTCAGGTGCTCTGTCCTGGAACACCCCCCCCCCTTTTATTAAAAGTTAAGAACCGGAGATCAGAATCCATCTGAAACACCTTGAGGTCCTAGGTCCCCAAAATCCCTGCAAATGTCCCCCATGTCCTGTATTCAGAACAGAAGCCTGGGGCTCCTCAGCAGCCCAGCCTTGAGATCTCAAAATTGAGCCTACAGGGCCTTTGCACATGTTTCCACACCTTAGCTATCTGTGGAAAGGTCCCTTTGGTGATCTCAGACCAGTTGGAAACTGAGGCACAAAACTATGAGGCTGCATACGGTCACACAGACTCTAATCCAGACTGCTGGACTCCCAGTAGACTGGGAAGAAATGGAAAGGGGTCCGGGGCCTTCCTGTGGGCACCTAGTGGTATCTCTGTCTGTGGATGTGGCTCACACACAGTTTCAGATTAATTTTCTGTCTACAATGAGGGAAATGAAAAGAGGTTGGAGCGATGCAGAGGCCATGGAGGGGCCCTGCTCCCAGGCTTGCTCTCTGTGGCTTGATCAGTCCAGAAGCGAGGGATGGGGGCTTGGGGATTTAGCTTAGTGGTAGAGCACTTGCCTAGCAAGCTCAAGGCCCTGGGTTCGGTCCCCAGCTCCGGAAAAAAAAGAAAAAAAAAAAAAACCAAACAAACAGAAGTGAGGGATGGGGGTGTCCTTCATGTCTGCCCTGCCTTTGACCCCTATGGACCCTAGTCTCGACCGGTTCCTTTCCCTTCTTAGTCCAATGAAACCATGGCATACACTGGTCCCCAGGAGGGAGGTGGGAGGCCCCAAGTTTTCCAGGATGGGACTGCAGTTCGGCTTTTGCCCACTAGATGGCAAACGACACCCAGGAACGCGCCAGAGTGCACGGCTTGCGGCTCGGTGTGCGCAAGCGCAGTTCGAAAGTGTAGCCGCAGGCACCAGTGCAGATCGTGGGCACGAAGCTCGTGTGTTTAGATCACAGTAAACTTGTGCTTCGTGTATGCCACGAGCGACGTCCGCCGAGATCCACTCCTACGGAGAGAATCTTAACAGGCGTCCGAGCGCCACGCGTGCTTGTGCCTATACAGAGTGTTGGTGCGTGGACATTCGTGTTAGGCACACTCGTGTTAGGCACATTCGTGTCCCGGAGCCTCAGTTCATACTCACGTGCCATGCATAAGCCCTGGTGTCCTCTCTTCTGGGGGACGACGTCCCGTGAATGGTGGGTCCTCAGGGACTGACAGGCTGCAGCAGGCACATCCACCAACAGCTCATGTACCCCAGGGATTCTCCATCCCTACCCCCATATCCCACGCCTCTTGCCTCTGCTCATAACCTCTAAGAAGAGCTGAGTTCGTGCCTCAATTTACCTGTGTTGTCCTGATTTCCACCTTCCAGGCTTCCTCTATATGAAACCTGTCACAACCGGGAAGCCCTTTTTTTTTTTTGAGCTGGGGACCGAACCCAGGGCCTTGCACTTGCTAGGCAAGTGCTCTACCGCTGAGCTAAATCCCCAACCCCACGTGTCCCCTTTTTAATCTAAAGTCAAACACAAACACCCCATAAACTACTCAGAGGCCTAACTGTTTACAGGACTTGTTTATGACAATGGAAACCCCCCTGCCTCAGTTCCACATTTTCACCAGGGAACTTCAGCCAAACAGAGATCACCTGGGGTCAGAGGCATGGGCTGTCTCCCTTGGCTCTGCAGCTGGCTGAGCTCCTGTTCATCCCTCAGGGCCCTGGGACTCTGTCCTTTGGTCTAGAATGCCTTCTGTGTTCTTCTGGGAGGGGACGTACTATGGGCTATCAGGAGAATTTAGCCGCACATCATCTCCTGGCTGCCTCTCTGGCCGGCTGGTCAGTGGAACCTGTACAGGAGTTCATCTGTGACTGACCTGCAGACCTCAGGATGTGCATGGGTGGCCAGCCTGGCAACCTCAGGGGTGCACAGGCAGGAAGCTGTCAAGACTCTCTGACAAGGGCCCTGCCTGTTCTGGTCACCCTCTCTTCCTCCTGCCTGTCTGCTGTCACCCATGGTGACCATAGGCCATCTCCTTGGCAACGGCAGTCACCAGGGTCAGCTGAACCATCGGTCACATCTCACCTTTGTAGCCCCAACACTGGACACAGAAGGTGATCGGGTTAGGGATCAGGTCGGGTGTCAGGAAGGACCTGTGGGAGCAGGTCAGGAGCCTGCAGTAAGTAGGTCAGCTGGGTCAGTGGGCTCCTGCATGTCAGTGGCTATCCCTAGGTCTCAGTTTCCCCATACACTCACCCTCTGTGGTCTCTAGACTCTGCATCCAGGCCTGACCACTTACTATGCGGACAGTCAGTCATCTGGCTGGACGAAAGCTCAGTCTTGATCCCAGTTGCTGGCGACTAAACAAGGATGGGGTCGGGGGTGGTGTGGGGGGGGTCACAGGAAACCCGTGAGGAGCAAGCCCATGGCTGTAGCTCCTAAGACAGCTGCTTCTTGACAACCCCATCGCTGTCTTCTCTAAAGATGCCAGCCATGGGTACTTCCAGAAAAACCCGCCAAGATGTCATCACTTTTGTTCCTGAACAGGGCACCATTTGTATTTCTAGAAGATTCTATCAACCTACCTCTGGAGCAGCCTTCTCTCTTGGCTTCCAGGAACATTCCATCCCTGCTGACCCTGGAACTCCCACTGTGCGTCTCCAGGCAGCTGGTCACTCCAGGGCACAGATGCAGGTGAGGCGAGGAGGGCTTGGAGGGACACTGCTACTGCTGCCCTGGGGAGCAGAAGCTGAGAGGGGGCTGCTCAGGTAGGCATATAGGGCTGGCCTTTTCCCAGCAAATGCATTTGAATAAACCCTGGGAGAGGGGTTGGGGTTGAGGGTCTGCCCAGGAGGAAGGACAGGGAGGACAGAAGGCAGGCTACGGTAGAGGGCAGAAGCTAATGTCCACCACCTTTCCTCAGTTTCCCTACGCGGCAGACCCACAGATGGAGTAGATATTAAGTCCTACAGGCACTGACATTTCTGATGGGTCAGGCCTCTTGCTCGGGGCACACAACCAGCAGGTGGGGGCCTCGGAGGACAATTTTGCTGAATGAAGCAGAGGGACTAGGCCCCAGTGACAAGGCAGGCTGCTGGCCCTTTAAGAGCCTCATTTTGGTGCTGCCTGGGGGTTATTGATCTGGGAGCCTTGGAAACAAGATTAGGTTATTGGGCTGAGAACAGTAGCCTGGGGGCTGGGGAGGGGGGAGGGCTTCTTGTAAATGGCTACAGGGATGTGGTGGGGGGTCGTTCCCAGCGTCTCCCTAGGTCCCATGTACCCTGGGGCCTAGGGAGGGTGCTACAAATCTGGAAACTGAGGAAGAGTGGCTGCATCTTCCTCCAAAGTACCCTGGCTAGAAAGTCCTGTTAATGCACACCTTGACTGAATGCTATAGTCTGTGTGGTAGGGCCGGGATGGTACAGCCATCCTCACATAACTGTGTGATTCGAGGGCACAGGGATGCCCTCAGTGAATGCCTGGGATGTGAGAATCCAATCCCATTCCACAGGAGGGGAAACTGAGTCCTTAAGGGACGTTGTCTATCCCCAAACACTCACTGTCTAGGTGAGATGGCCATTTTGCCCTATATACAGCAGGAGCCCAATAAATGCACAGCTGGATTAGAAGTACTGGCCCAGGGATTGAGGATTTAGCTCAGTGTTAGAGCGCTTGCCTAGCAAGCACAAGGCCCTGGGTTCGGTCCTCAGCTCCGAAAAAGAAAAAAAAAAAAAAAAAAAGTACTGGCCCAGCCTTGGGTGCCCTGCCACTGCTATGAGGGGGATCATGTATTCTACAATTCTCTAATGTTTCTAGCTTCCCCAAGGCAGAACTGTGCCAGCCCCTCCCTCATGGATTTCTTCCTGGGGTCCCTGATTCTTTGTCTCCACTGGACCCCTCATGCGTCCATCGCTGTGTCCCTTTCAGACAAAGGGACTGAGCAAGGATGGGGGACAGAGAGGGCTCAGGAGACATCTGGGTCCCTGTGAGCAGCCAGCAGCCTCTATGCTGGCCTCTGTCTGTCCATCCAGCAGGACTCTGAGGACAAGCAGGGACAGCTGTCTGTCCAGGGTCATAGGTGGGGAACCGAGACCCCGCAGATGGGGGACGGAAACCCCCATTCTATTTCTGTTTATTTTTGAGACAAGGTTTCACGTAACCCAGGCTACCTTAAACTCCAGATCCTCCCGCCTGCACCTCCCTGTTCTGGGATGACAGGATGAATCTCTAGGACTGATTTCTGCAGTGCCAGGGGTGGCAGCAGGACTAAGCAAACATGCTGTTGTGTGGGCCCAGACCCCGGCAGTAGCCCCGCCTCTACCTCTCTTTTCTCCTTCTGCTTTCTCTGTGCTGCTGGCTATTCTGGATCTCACTCTGTAGACCAGGCTGACCTCAAACTCAAGAGTTCCTCCTGCCTCTGCCTCCCCAGGGCTGGGGTTAAGGGCATGGCCTCCACCACCCACTACCCCTACCTATTTTTAGATCATGCACAAGATCCACGTCCAGTGGACCCCCAGGCAACGGGTCAAAGAGGGAGTAAACAGCAGAAGAGATGCCTGAGACCTGAAGAGCCCAGGGCGGCCGTGCTTTGTGAGGGCTTCCTGGAAGAGGACTTTTAAATAATTATTAATCCTGTGCATGAGAGTTGGGCCTGCATGCATGTGTGTGCTGGATGCCTAGTGGCCATGGTGGACATCAGAAAACTGGAGTTACAGATGGTTGCATGAGCCATTCCTCTACCCCCAAAAGGAGGAATTTTAAGTTGTATGAGAACTCAGTTCTTGTCAGAAGCACAGGAAATATGAGAGAGAAGGTTACGGAGACCATGTTTCCTGGGGTCTTGTGCGATTTCCTGAGAAGATGGCTCTTGCTCTGGAGTGTACTGAGGAAGACGGTTGGGTGTTGAGGATGCACCCAGGGCTTGCTTAGGCTAGGCTGGGGCTCCACCCCTGACCACGCCCCCAGCCTGTTACTGGCGAGTTCTAGGCAGAGCTTCGCCCTGACCACGCCCCCAGTCTGTTACTGGGGAATTCCAGGCGGAGCTTCACCCTGACCACGCCCCCAGTCTGTTACTGGGGAATTCTAGGCGGAGCTTCACCCTGACCACGCCCTCAGCCCCCTTACAAGAATTCTAGGCAGGGAGGGGGTTCTACCTGTGCACCATATTTTTCCAAATCCCTTACTTGGAAGTGGTTAAGCTAAGAAGGGATAGTAGTGTGGACTTCTTACCCATGCTCCTAGTCACCCTTCCTGGGGGCACCTCAGTGAACACCGGGGGACCCTGGCTCCCAGGCAAGAGCAGGGCTGCTAGCCCCACCGCAGCAGTAATTAAGGGCTCTGGGCATCCCCACGGTGTGATGTATGTGTGCCTTAACTAATCATTTATTAGGTCACTGATGGCTCGTCAATATTAATTCATTTATTTAAACAACTCGGTCCTGTAATGAAGATGTTGTCTGAGAGGGGAGGCAGGCAGGCACGGGGGTTGGGGGGTGATGCTGGCTAAGGGTGTGTTCAAAGATAACGGGGCATGGTGGGGTAATGTGACTGCCCTACCTGGATCCCCACTTGTGCAGGTGGTGAGGCCCAGGCCACAGCAAGGGCAGCTTCCTGGACTTTGCTTGTAGGTGGGTGAGGCAGGGGTGCTCATCTCGACCCATGTAGAGTCTCAGTGGTCTGTGAGGCCTGCTCCTCCATCCTGCCCCAGGAAGGCATATGGCTGCCAGGAAGCTGCAGAAGATGGTGTCTGAGCCCTTTGCTTAGTGGATTTGTCACTACAGGACATCTAAGGCTTGGTGGTGAGGAATGCTGGTTTCTTTTCCAGAAGACCCAGTTCCCAGCACCGACAGGGCAATTTACAACCATCTGTGACTCCAGCTCCGTTGAATCCGGTGCCCTCTTATTGAACAATTCCCGCTTGCACACACCTGAAGGCAGAGCGCTTACGCATGTACAACGAAAATAAATAAAATCTAACAACATCCCCATGGCTGCCAAGAAAACTCAGCGAATCTGTGCGCCTTAGGCATCTGCGCGTACGTGTGCTCGTGCATGTGAGCATGTATGTGAGCAGTGTCTGAGTGCATGTGTGCGCATGGCCATGGGTCTGTGCGTGCATGTGTGTGTCGTGTGTAGGCATGCGCGCCCAAGCATTGTGTGCCCGTCTGTGTGCGTCTATGCGTGTGCAGGTGTGTAGGCATGCACATGTGCGTGCGTGCATACGTTTGCGTGTGTGTTTACGCATGTATGTGAGCATGTGTGCGCGTGTGCATGTGTGCATGTACGCCAGTGTGTGCAGATGCGTGTGTGCAAATGCACTGAGTGTGGGCTCCTGTGTGCGAATTCATGTCTGTGCGCGTGTGCATGTGTGTGAGCATGTGTGCACATGCCTGTGAGTCTGCGTGCACACGTGAGCGTGTGTATGTGTGCACGCACATGAGTCTGAGCATGTGCAAGCATGTGCGCATGCCCATGAGTCTGCATATGTGCATGTGTGTTCATGTTCACCTGCCCGCAAGTGTAAGTGCATGAGCGTGCACATGTGTGCGTGTGCACCTGTGCCTGCTCGTGTATGTGCACGTTTTGTGCGCAGGCGCAAGTGAGTGAGCATGTGTGCACATTAATGCCTTTGCTAGTGGGCTTATGTGTGCACGTGCATCTCCGCACACGCATGTTTGTGCATAAGTGTGGGCATGCCCAAGAATCTGCATCTGCGCAAGTGTGTGCGCGTGTGTCTGCATGTGTGCATGTTTGTTCACATGTGTGCATGTGCACATGTACATGTGTGCATGTGTGTGCATGTGCGTGTGTCTCTGCATGTGCGCATGCGCGCATTCCTGAGAGTCTGGGCGTGCGCATGTGTACGCGCATGCACGAAAGTCTGCATGTGAGAGTGTGTGAGCGTGTGCGCATGCCTGTGGGTGCACATCCACGCATATGTGCGCATGCCAGAGGGTCTTCACGTGTGCATATGTCTGTTCATGTGTCTGCATTGCTCATGTGTGCGCATGTGTGTACGCTTGCCTACGTGGGGTCCCATGTGGGCATGCGCGTCTGTGCTTGTGTGTGAGCACGTGAGCCTGTGTGTACCTGTGTGAGTCTGTGCGTGCCCGAGTGTGTGAGTGTGTGAGCATGTGTGCGAATGTGTGTCTGTATGCGTGCGCATGTGTGTGAGCATGAGTGTGTGCCAGTGTTCACGTGTGTGAGGGTGTGCGTGAATGTGTGTGCGCATGTGTTCACGTGCCCATGAGTCTGCACGTGTGCAAATATGTGCGCATGCGTCTGCACGTGCATGAGTGTGAGCTGCGTGGGTGTGCGCATGACCGTGTTCTCTGCTGAAGAACTTAAATCGGTCACGCAGCTCGCAGGACCTGGATGCCCGTCCGGATGTGTACACACAGGGGAAGCCGGAGTCCTCACAGGAGAGAACGTGAAGGCTTTGCCAGCCTTGGCGTGGCCAGTGCCAGTGCCTGGCTCTTTGGCATCCGAGCAAAAGGGCAAAGGGAGCTGCAGACCATGATGCTGAAAAGAAAAGGTAAGGCGTGGTTGGAGAGCTGCAGCAAATTTTCCATAAAGTAAGAAACAAACAATCAAATGCTGAGCCAAATGTTTTTTTCTTTCCTTTGTAAAAAAGAACTTACAAGTCAGACAGCGGTGGCGTGCTCCTTTAACCAGCACTTGGGAGGCAGAGGCAGGTGGATTCCTCTAAGTTTGAGGCCAGCCTGGTCTACATCACGAGTGCCAGGACAGCCAGGGCTATACATAGGGAAACCCTGCTTCAAAACAAACAAACAAAGAGACCCAGAACACAAACAAAACACCAAAACCCATGTCCCACCTACCACACACGAGTGTGACACTCAGAAGTGAACTCACTCCTGCACCGTGGGTTCTGGGGACTGAACTCCAGCCTTGGTGGCCACTGTGACAACTTGCACTGAGACTGGAAGGACCTTTCAGAGGACCTCCCCGGCGGCTTCCTCATGCCCTCAACAGAGCCCACAGAGCCCTGTCCTGGCTCTGCCTGCATCCTGTTTCCCAGTCTTGTCACATCGCCTCGGTCCTCCCACCCCCTACCCCCACCCCCGGGACTGTCCCCTCGCACAGTCTGATGAGTTGACAGCTGGGTGACTCCTGAAACTGTGATCAGTTGGAAATCCTGTGGTCAGTCACCCTTGGATACCTGTGGTTTTTCTTTAGTGTTTGCTGACTAGAGTTGCCCAGCCTCAGTTTCCCCCACCCCATTCCACCCCATCTTCCCTTCTATAACTCTCCTGCCGGGGGCTGGACCTGAGACTTCAGGACTGGGGTAACTGTGTTGGCAGGAGCGGGTTGGGGTAGGGTTGGGGTAGAGGAAGGTACTGCTGGCCTCAGTGTGCCGTCCTGGGGCACAGGGAGCCCTGGTGGGCGCAGAGCAGGAAAGAATCACACTGAGGTACGAGTCAGCAATGCCAGGGCCTGGACACGGAGACCTCAGCTCTAGGCTGTGTGACCTCAGACAGTTGAGGAGACCTCTCTGTGCTCCAGCCCTGCTATGGAGTCAGGCAAGGGATCATCCCCCTCCAGCCTCCGCAGTGTGTCTGGCCCTGGGCCCCTCACCTAGAGTCATCGAAAACCAGGACTCAACCCGGGAACATGTGCCATATCTGACACTCCAAAGCACAGGAGCCACGGTGGCTGTTGTAGCAGAGTAACTTGGCCCAGGGACAAAGACCTGGAGGGAGGAGTGAGCTGGGAGACCCATGGGGGCCCAGAGGCCAGTCCCTTTCTGTCTCTCTGCCTCTCTGTCTGTCTCTCTGTCTGTCTCTGTCTGTCTCTCCGTCTGTCTCTGTCTGTCTCTCTGTCTCTCTCTGTCTCTGTCTGTCTCTGTTACACACACACACACACACACACACACACACACACACACCCCAAGTGTCCACTTGTGGAACTGTGGCTTCAGGATCTTGCCATTCCAGGGGGCGCCATGGCTGCCTCCTGTACAGGAGAAGGCTGAGCAGAAAGTTCAGCGTGCATTTATTAAGCACCCGCTGTCGTCATGGTCCTGATGCCTCAAGGACCTGGACAGAGCAGCCGGCTCGGGGGCATTCAGTCTGTCCTCGTCCTGTCTCTGCTCAGCAGGTCTGGCGTTGCCCAGGCTGTGTACCAGGAACCTCAGTTTGGACCCATTCCACATGTGCAGGAAAGTCACAGCAGAGCCGGTGGCCAGGAGTGGGTCTGGGTGGCTAGCCTCAGTTCTGTCCCAGACCTGACCGGGGTATCCTCGTCCTTCCAAGAGGGAACAGAGCCTGGGGCCTCCCTCTGAACGCCTGGTGGTCGGGGCATTAAAGTTAACTTCCTGTAAACAGGCTTGATTAGCGCTCTCCAGCCCCACATAAATTAACCGTGGCCAGCCATGGAGGCCCGAACTCGATCGATTGCGCGTCTCGGCAATTCCCGGACGGTCCAGCCCATCCGTCACCACACGGCGGCCACTAACGGCTTTATCTTCTCAGCCAGGCCTTGTGGGAGGGCAGACAGAGGGCTTGGGGCACACAGCAATCCTCGTCAACACGCTGGCCAGATCTTTAAATATGTTGCTACTCAGAGCTCAGAAAGTGAGCCAGGAGCCTGGGGAGACATGGCTGTGAGTTCTGGGCTAGCCTGAGCTACAAGATAAATTCAAGGTCAGCTTGGGCTACATAGGGAGGTTTGTTGGTTTTTTGTTTGTTTGTTTGCTTGTTTGTTTGTTTTCCTGAGATAGGGTTTCTCTGTGGAGCCCTGGCTGTCCTGGGATTCTCTTTGTAGACCAGGCTGGCCTCAAACTCACAGAACTCTACCTGCCTCTGCCTCCCCAGAGCTTGTATTAAAGATGCGTGCTACAACCACCTGGACATAGGAGGTTTCCGTTTTATGGTTTCATTTACCTATTTATCTGTCTGTTTGGGGGCTGAGTCTCACTATGTAGCCCTGGCAGCCTTTGGACTTCCTGCCGTGAAGATCAGACTAACTCTGAACTCACAGACATCTGCCTGTCTCTGTTTCTTAGTGCAGGGATTAAAGACGTGTGCTGGCACATGGGGCTGGGGTATGGTCTGTCCTTCTGTCTTGCTGAAGAAGGGTCTGTCTTGTCTGGTCTGTGCCATTTGCTCCTCCCGCCTTTGCCGCCATCTTTCTGGAGAAGGACTTAGGGTACTGATGTTGGTGTGGCTTCCAGGGATCAATAGCGGGTAGGCAGGGCTATTAGTGGATGGAGTGAAGTGGTTCCTGTGAGAAGCCGGTGATGTTAAATGATGCTTTGTTGGGACTCACAGGGAAGGGATGTTTTGCTGAAGCAGACACAGGCAAGAGCGTGTTTTGTTTTGTTTTGTTTTGTTTTGTTTTGTTTTGTTTTGTTTCTTTCTCTTCTTTTTTTTTCGGAGCTGGGGACTGAACCCAGGGCCTTGTGCTTGCTAGGCAAGCGCTCTACCACTGAGCTAAATCCCCAACCCCAAGAGCGTGTTTTGAAATAGCGGACGTGTGAGCGGACACATGAGGAAGGGACGTAAATCTGACCTCACAGACAGTGGCGCTCAAGCGTTGGTTCACGTTACTCTGCCTCGCCCCTCTTCGCTGATGATCGGCTGGTGTTGGTTCGCCCTCCATTTCTTTGCTGAGCTCTGTTTGTGGTGACTTCATAGAGAGAAGCTCATCAAAGAACTTCTGTGAGGTTCCTGTGGCTTCCTGCTGCTTTGATGCAAGCCCTATGGTTTCTTCTGGCTTGGACTGCCCTTGCTGGTTTCTGTGTGGTGTCTGCCAAGTGGATTGGGTTGAGGACAACGAAGATTGGAATCGTCCCAAAGAACTGTTTTAAACAGGTCCACTTCCCCATATCCTAATAACCGGCTTTCCCGCTGCCTCTGGTGGTGGTGGGCTAGAGGGGAGGTTGAACCCTTATTAAAGGAGGCTGTGCAAACTGTGTGCCTACGAGTGAAGGCTGCATAGAGAGTTTGATGGAAACCCATATGGAGAGTTCAAGGGCAGCCTAGGATATTATATACAGTGAGCGAGAGGCTGTTCTTAGCTATACGGTGAGTGAGAGGCCAGTATCAGTCACATGAAGAGTTCAAGGCCAACTTAAGGCCTGCAATGTGTTCAGGGCCGGCTTAGGCTTCATGAGGCCCTGTCTCAAAAACAAACAAACAAACAAACAACAACAACAAACAACAAACAAAGAAAAAAAAGCAAGGGAAAGAAGTGTTAGACTACAAGCCAATCAGCTTTTGGCCTGAAGTGCTAACGAAAAAACAAGCTGTCCTGAGCCCTGGCAAAACATGGACCGCCTTTGGTCCCGGCACTGAGGAGGCAGAGACAGGTGGATCTCTGAGTTCAGGGCCAGGCTATTCAAAAAAACAAACCAGGGGCTAGATGAAGCCCTTGGCCAGAGTTTGCAACTCCTAGGCTTTCCCCAACACTTACTTCAGATAACCCTTTCTTATTACAACATGAATGCAACTCTGTTCTAGACCTTTCTACAGACTGGTACTGTTTAGATGATGGCCCCACCCACTCTTCTGAGGTAGAATGAAATGTCTTTCAGAGATTTGGAACTAACCTGCCCCTGCCATGCGCCCTTCCATACACGAGGGTGGCCATTGGTCATGGGGCCAGAGAAGGGCTTCAAGTGTCTGGCTTTGTCTTCTCAGCCTTATTCTTTGAGATGGGGTCTTCACTGAAACTGGGGCGGCAGGTGGCAGCAAGCCCTGACAGGGAGCCTCCGGTCTTCACCTTCCCAGTTCTGGGGTGAGGTGTGCATGGACACGTTAGCTGGCGTTTTCTCCCCTGCTCTGGGCTCAGGTGCTCACACCTGCCCCAGTGAGCATGTTACCCCGTGGGCCATCTCCGCAGCCCACACCACAACGGTGGCTTTTGAATCCCCTATAACAGCAAAACCAAAGAAATCCCCACACTCCATCGGGGTGATTCCACATGTGGCTCGGAGACCTGATCCCCAGGCTGGGACCCTCCCCGCTCCTGGGCCTCCCTGGACTCACGCTATCTCTTCCTGGCACAGACGGTGATGTTCCAAGGATGGCAGGAAGATGGGCCGAGGCCAGGCCAACTGATCAATAACTCCATCAGCACGGGCCCAACGGAAGCCAGGCCCATCCCCGCCCTCCTGGGAACGGATAAGCCCCAGGAACCCTCTTGAGGGGCGCTGGGCACCCGCCCGTGCCAGGAGGTCACCCTATCTCCTGTGGAAGTGGCCAGTTCCTAAATTGCCCCAATGGGAGGCTCCGCAGGCCCACACTGAGGCCTTTAATAGCGGGGACTTAATGTTTTATTGTTGGTTTTAAAAGCGTAATTAGTTGGAGTGTAAACAGAAAAAAAAAAACTGCTTAATTAAGAATTTTTAAACAGGGGTGTATAACTGCCGGAAACATCGACGAACCCTCAGGTACCTTCATAAAATCGATCTGGGATGAGGCTGGGAGCGGAGGGGACAGGCAGGGCACTGGGGACACTGCCCGAGGACACACTGTGAGGGATGTGTCTCATCCCCTCTGGCTGGGACCCCAGGGAGTTGGTTCTTTATGACCAGGGTCTGGGAAGTGGGGCCTGATGGCTTTTACGCACTGATGGGAGTGACAGTTGGCCAGATAGCTGCCAAGAAGCGCCTGGGGGTGGCCAAGAGCCAAGTCCTGTGATCCTCGGGGTGGCTGGGGGTGGAGAAGCCTTGGCCACTTCAGGCCAGCTCTGGACACAGATCATGAGGTTGGCCGCAGGTGCACAGCGGCATGGGTAGCGTCCTGCAGTCATTCTGGTCACCTCCCTCATGCTCCAGCCTGTCTAAGTCAGGGGTGAAGCCTCAATCATCCAATATGCCATTTGATTGTTGTTGTTTTTTTTTTGTTATTTTTCTGTGCACATGTGTGTACACGTTCATGCCTGTGCCCACATGTTTGTATGTGCATGTGGAGGATGGAGGTCAATTTCCATGCGTCTTCCCCTGACTACCTTGGAGCTGGAGTTTCTCACTGGCCTGGTGCTCAGCTGACTGGCAGGGGAGCCCTGGTGACCTTTCTGTTGTCTCCCCAGTGCTGGGAGGACAAGCGCTCACCCCATGTGCAGCTGCTGCCGGGGTCTTCCTGCTTCCAAGGCAAACCTTTCCTCCTACGCCCTCACTGAGCCCCCGTCTGCCCTTCCCTTTTGCTTCGTTTTGTTTTTTGTTTTGAGACAGGGTTTCTCTGTGTAGCCCTGGCTGTCTTGGAACTCGCTCTGTCCACCAGGCTGGCCTTGAACTCACAGAGATCCACCTGCCTCTGCCTCCCGAGTGCTGGGGCTGAAGGTGTGGCCACCAAGCACGCAGGCCTCCTGCTTTTTAGAAATCTACTATTGACGGTGATTGATCCGGGGCCTAACTCTGTAGTTCAGGTTGCCCTGTCTCAGCCTGAGTATTGAGATAACAGGGTGCCCAGTTTCTCCCAGGCTGACAGTGGGGAAGGGGTGTGTGGAAATTCAGTTCAGAGATCTCATTGACAACGTAATCCAGACATGCGGCAGCTGGGTTGGAGCTGAGCAGGCTCTGGGCTGCACGGTCTATAGCAGGTTCTCTTCTGAGTTGGGTGCCACGTATGGAATGCCTAGGCCCAGGCTGCAAACAACCTGACTTGGCATCCTAAAGCCTGGAGGAGTCACAGAAGACACAGGTTTCCTTCACCTCGAACCCTCTGGGACCCTCCTCTGGGTCATGGGTCTGTCATTCAAAGGCACAGGGCAGGGAAGGCTTAGGCTAGGGTCACAGCAGCCGTGCGCTAAACTGCAGCTGCCAGGTTTCTGCTGGGGCACGGGCACGAGCATGGGCACGGGCACCGGCACTCGCCCCCTCCAGGGGAGTGAGTATGAAGCTTGGCCAAGGTTGGAATCCAGTTCTTCCCGGTTCTGAGGACAGAGCTTGCACTAGACAGACCCAGGGTAGGTTTTCGGACTTTCAATTCCCAGAACAAAAGCGCACCTAAGACACATCGCCCTGAGGCGATTCCTTCATCCCTACACCCTGGCTGGGCACAGTCTCTATGGCTTCTTCTAGGTGACCAGAGAGGTTGAGGTAGAGACTGGGAGCAGCCCAGCATGCTGACAGGGCTGTGCTCTGAGTGGTGGCAGTCCCAGTGGATCACAGATCACAGAGACAGAAATACCCCAAGCAGGGAGAATCAGGCCAGTGCTGGGTGACCGGTCCCGGGTGACCTGCCTTTAGCCTCGACCACAGCAGATCAGTAGCTGGTCAGGAGAACTTGGGCCAAATGTGCTGATGTGGCCAGATGGACCGCAGCCGCCATACAGGGTGTCTGGCTTCTGAGAGTTCTGGAAGCTTCTCCTTGCTTTGACCCTCCTCTCCTTCACCTGTATTCCTGCTCATTTTTCTCTCTTCCCTGTCTTTTGTTGTTTTGGTTTGCAGAGACCTGGACTCACTCTGTAGCCCAGCCTGGCCTTGGACCTCATTCCCCTGCATCAGCCTCCCGAGTGCCAGGTTACAGGTATTCATTACCACGGCTCCTTCCTCGTGCTTCCTGGACTCTAAGGAGAAGCTGAGGTCTCTAGACAATTCCTGCAGAGGGCTGAGCTCAAGGGGTGGGTGATCCCTGCAGGCAGGAAGCCCTGGTTGCAGAGGGGAAGGAAGGCCCCTGTGGTAGGGATTCTCCTCCATCTCTCCTGGATTCCCACCCGAGAGGCCTGTCTGTCGTTATCTCACCGGTCTTGGCTTTCCGGGAATCCCTTCTCTGTGGCTTTGGCCGTAGCACTCTGTGGTCTGAGGAACCCACAGCGAGGCAGAGGGCTGTCCAGAGAGACTGGGGCTGACAGGCGATTTTGCCTGGGGCGAGGGGGAGGTTCCATGTTTCCATGTGGCTGCTGATAGAACAGTCCAAGACGGGGGGCCTCTGCACTGAACCCCAAGATGTCTCATGATGAAAAACCCATGAGGCTAGAGAGTGCAGCCAAAGCCCCAAGGTGCACACTTGTGGGTAAGCGTTGTCTCCCTTTGATTTTGTTTTTGTGAATGTTTGTGCAGATGGACGCTAGAGGGGACACCATGAGTTTTTCTCTTGCTCCCAGTTTGGGGGTTTTTATTATAAAAATCACATTTATTTACTGTGCTTTGTAAGAGTGAGGGGGGGAGAGGAAGAGGGAGGGGGAGAGGGAGGGGGAGATGAAAGGGCAGTTTGCCCATAGTTGATGCTCTCCTTCAGTCTTGGAGTTTTGGGGATTAAACTCAGGTAGCCAAGGCCTGGCTGCAAGCACCTTCACCTGCTGTGCCCTCTCGCCACCCCCACTCGCTGCCTCACTGAAGCTGGAGCTCCTCATTAGGTCGAGCTGGCGGCTGGGTGCTCTGCATGGGGCCTGGAACCCATGTCTTCATGATGGTGTGACTGGCACCTTGTCCTCTGAGCCCTCTCCTCTCCGGCACACACAGCCTCCAGCTTGCTGTCCCCTCATCACAGGTCCCTAGGGTAACAGTGACCTTGAGTACGTCTGAAAAATAGATTTTATTTGATTTTTGATTTTTTTTAAGGGGTTAGTCACACAGCATAGCTTGGAAGCTGCCAGGCTAGACCCCAACTCACAGGCACCCTCCTGGCTGGCCCAGATTTCACTTTGGAGACAGTGCTACCTCTGTAGTCCAGCCTATCCTGGAATACAAGATTCTCTCCTGCATCGGCCTCTCAGTGCTGTGACTGAAAATGTCTGTTTTAAAGCAACATAGAGCCTGAACACAGAGCCTGAACACAGAGCCTGAGCACAGAGCCTGAACACAGAGCCTGAACACAGAGCCTGAACTTGCCTGCAATTAAATACCAGGTTGGATCCTTGGTCCTACTTGTAAGGTGACAGACACTGCTGCTCTGTGACAGCCATGGCCTCTGGGTCCATTTCTGCTCATCACAGGCATCACAAGGAGTCTCCTGTCCTTCCACATGGCAGAGGACATAGGGTCTCTTTTCCCATCATCCTCAGCGGAAGTTAGGGGTGAAATAATCTGGGTCAATTGTGTCACAGACATAAACAGAAACATGAGGAAGGGTGGGTGGGTGGGTGAATGGATGGGTGGGTGGATGGATGGGTGGATGAGTGGGTGGATGGGTGGATGGATGGGTGGATGGGTGGATGAGTGGGTAGATGGGTGGGTGGATGAGTGGGTGGATGGATGGATGGGTGGATGAGTGGGTGGATGGGTGGATGGATGGGTGGATAGATGAGTGGGTGGATGGGTGGATGGATGGATGGATGAGTGGGTGGATGGGTGGATGGATGGGTAGGTGGATGGATGGATGAGTGGGTGGATGGGTGGATGGATGAGTGGGTGGATGGGTGGATGGATGGGTGGATGGGTGGATGAGTGGGTGGATGGATGGGTGGATGAGTGGGTGGATGGATGGATGGATGGATGGGTGGATGAGTGGGTGGATGGGTGGATGGATGGGTGGATAGATGAGTGGGTGGATGGGTGGATGGATGGATGGATGAGTGGGTGGATGGGTGGATGGATGGGTGGGTGGATGAGTGGGTGGATGGGTGGATGGATGGATGGATGAGTGGGTGGATGGGTGGATGGATGGGTGGGTGGATGGGTGGATGGATGGGTGGATGGATGAGTGGGTGGATGGGTGGGTGGGTGGGTGTGTGGGTAGATGAGTGGGTGGATGGGCAGTGGAGAGGGTGGAGGGTGGGAAGGTAGGAGGTGGCTTTATTGGCTTCACAGCTCTTTTTAAAAGTATATTATTGTGAAATAAAGTGTTTGTGTGTGTGTGTGGGGTCAGTTTTGATGAAGGACTGTTTTCTCAATATGGAAAGAGCACTTAAGGTTAGTAGTGCTGGAATGTCAGCTGCTCCAAAGTGAAATACAACACACAGGATTCGACATCATAGAAGAAAGAATTCGGTTCACAATACTATATCAGTTTACAGATAGGCTAGCAAGATATGGTCATATGCATGGGTCATGGCAAAATCTAGAAAAAGCTGCGGCGAGAGGATTACTTTGAGTTCCAGGCTAGCCTGGTTGCAGAAGGAAGGTACTGACTCCAAAGAGCACAGCGCGTGAAGAGCACAGCGTGTGAAAAACACAGCGTGTGAGAAGGAGTCGGCGCAGAGAACGACCCCAGCGTAGTTCAGTAGTACCTGGGGTGGGAATTGTGCATGTCAAGATACAGGGGGACTCCTGCCCAGGAATCCGTTCCCTAAAGTGCTGATGTTGCTACAGGAAAAGTCAGGAAGAGTAAATAACATCCTGAAACCAGGGAGAAAAGGACTGGCAGAGCCAGGCAGAGCAGCGTTAACAGAGATAAAAGGCAAAATTAACAGCGTGGAAAAGGGAAGGCAGCAGACTCGGAATAAGTCGGCTTTGCCCTGCTGCACTTAAAAATGCCCGAAGCAGATAAGCCGTGCGCGGGAAGGGAATCGCAGAGGGTGCAGAGCTTGCCTTACCAGCGTGGGGACCTGAGTCTAATCCCCAGAGCTCAAGAAGTCAGGGTGCAGTGGTGGCAGACTCGGAACCAGCCCAGCGTTGACCAGGGTCAGCTTCACACAAGGCCAGTGGGTGGGCCTGTGGGGGACTCCAGATGGGCAGTTGCTGTAGGGTGGGGCGTGGCTGCACGCGTCTTTATCTCTGTCCATACTCAGGAGGCAGAGACAGGAGGGTCTCTGCAGGCGGTGTGAAGAGCTGCCTCCCCTCCCCAGAATGGTGGTCTGGAAAGGGTTAACGAGAGCAGAAACGGGGGCGGGAACGTGGTGGGTATACCTGGAGACTTGTGGGGGAGCTGCCCTCCCCCTCCCCCGCAATCCCCCTTACCGCCCAGGCTCCTCCCTCCGGGGACTTGGAAGCCAAAGTCCTCTGCTTGGGAGAGCGAGCGGTGGGGAGCCAAGGACTGATCTCAGGGCACGGCAGACACTGGGAAGTTGAGGTTTTCCACTCCGCCACACCCTCCCTTAAACAGAAACAGAAAAAAATATTATTTTCTGCACAACAGGCCCTGCTTCTTTGCCGGGGTGTCCGGAACACGGGAGAGAAAACGCATAAGACCGGCCGAATGGTCCACTGTGTTTTCCTTTGCCAGACTGGAAGGGGACAGACCGGGGTCTGGGACGAACGCTGTGGTTCCCGGGCTCCGCACAGCGCTGGAATCCAGATGCCAGAGTCCACATGGGGGCAGGGAGGGCAAGGCAGGGCCCAGCCCCGCAGAACCGCTCTGGTTCTGTGAGCCCTGAGGGTAAAGGCGGGGCTGGAGAAGGCCTTGCCGGGTCAGCTCTTCAACATAAGGCCTTCCCTACAGCAATCCTTCATGAAGAGACACAGGTCCTTGCTTGTTCTGCTGGGTTATTTGATGGTGGGTGTGAATGAATTGACTTTACTCAGGGTGAACCAGGGATTAGACACGTTTTGCAGGAAGGAACGCCCAGAAGGGAGGCTCATTGCCTGCACACTTGGGGGCTAGGTACCTCATTACCATGGAGAACTCCTGGCTATGTGACCCAGTGCCACAGCCTTCTGGGTGGGGTGTCAGGGGTAGGGAGCAGCTCCACTCCTGCCAATCTCGAGTCTCTGAGATTTCAGGATTCTGAACTCTCTCATCCTGACCAGTTCTTCTGTCTGGTGGCACAGCACACTGGCCCTACAAGTGTTCTGCCTGCATGTATGTCCATGTACCAAATACATGCAGTGCCCAAAAAAGCCGAAAGGAGGGCATCGGAGTCCCTGGAGCTCGAGTTAGTTCTGAGCCCACCATGGAAACCCAGGTCCTCTGGAAAAGCAGCCAGTGCTCTAACCACTGAGAACCCTCTCTACCCCCCTCCCCCCCATCTGCTTCCTCACGCAGCCCAGGCCTACCTGTCTGTGGCGGGCCATCAAGAGAATGCCCCACAGGCCTGTTACACACAGGTCTGACCTGGGCATGTTCTCACTTCCGGTTCCCTCTCCTCAGGTGAAAGTGGTTGTACTGACAACAGAAACTGAAGAGTACACAGGCCGATCAGGTGCTCCTTAAACAAAAGATGGCCAGCACCCGCGGGTGTCCTCTGGCCACCCTCACATGGATGCACACCCAAGGAAAGGGAAGGAGAGTAGCTGGGTTCTCCTGTGCACAGCACTGTGCATCGTGGGGTCAGTGATGAGTGTAGGTTAGAGACAATTCTAGAATTTTGGTTTCTTTAAAAAACACAGAAACTGGACTGGAGAGATGGCTCAGCGGTTAGGAGCACTGACTGCTCTTCCAGAGGTCCTGAGTTCAAATCCCAGCAACCACATGGTGGCTCACAGTCATCTGTAATGGGATCTGATGTTCTTCTGGTGTGTCTGAAGACAGCTACAGTGTACTTATATAGAATAAATGAATAAATCTTTAAAAAAAAACAGAAAAAACAAAAACAAAAAAACCTCACCGGAATATTACGGGCATGTGTTTTCACTTTAACCCAGGTGTGGGGTGTGGGGTTGCACTGGATGTAGGGGGGCTGCCCTGGACGTGGGGCTACACTGGACGTCCGAAGCATCTGACTGTGATTTGCCTCGTGCTCTGGTTTCTGCCATCGTGACGTTTGGAATTCTGGGAGCTTTTCAGAAAGTCCATGAATGCTCGGCCCCTGAGAGGCAGGTGGGTTGTTGTTGGCGGTTGGTGGCCACAGTTAGTTACATAGTATTGAGCAAAGAAGAAACAAAAAGCGATTAGCGGGGTTGGGGGTTTAGCTCAGCGGTAGAGCACTTGCTTAGCTAGCACAAGGCCCTGGGTTCGGTCCCCAGCTCCAAAAAAAAAAGAAAAGAAAAGAAAAAAAAAGCGATTAGCTCTCCTTTCAGGGAATATCAAACTTGCTCCGAGGGCCCCACGGCTGCTAAGAGCAGGACGTAGTCTAACGTTAACGCCTCCCCTTTACCCTCCATCCTTCCTTCCCCTCTTGTCTAGTGTTAAAGGTCGAAAGGGTGGGGAAAAGAGAACCTGCAGAAGGCCAGGCTGCAAACTAGGGCGGTGTCCCAGCAGAGGAAGTTTAAATACCACGCGAACCCCTAAGCTAACATTCCACACTGCACGCATCATGGCGTCAGCACAGCGTCCACGAGGAACAGACAGGCTCAGTGTGGTCCATCCACACGCACTGAATTCCTCAAGCATGGACAGGGGTGAAACTCTGATGCCTCCCCACATGGAGGGGCCTTGAAGACACAGTGCAGTGAGAGACCAGGACACAGAACGACACACAGTGTGGTGTTCCATGACAGGGAGGGTCCTGAACAGTGAGAGGAGAGGGGAAGAGCTGGGATGGATGACAAACCCTCAGAGGAAAGATCCCTCAGTAACACTGCCAGGAGCCGAGCCGCCATGCACTTGCAGGGGCTTAAGGTGGGAGACCCACAGCACTGTGGCATGGTGGGTGGGGACTGAACCCACAGTCAGAATCCTGTGGACCTGGCCCATTCTGCCCTGCCTGTCCCCCAAGAGTCTCTGTCCCATGCAGAGCAGTTTGGGTGGTCTTTAATGTTCTGCAACTCCAGGAAGGCAGGAGGGAGAAGGGAGCTAGGGATGGGTCATGAAAACCAGACAGTCAAGATGTCTGTCAGAGAGGGTATGACATCTGCAACGGGACACGAATTCAATGTCATTGATTTCAGAGGGTGTCTGGCATCATGGACTCTCCTACCAGGAGAGACCTCAAGAAGAGGTGTCCATTCATTCAAGCCAATCTCTATGGCTGGGTTGTGGTGCCACAAACTTGCAGACCCGGCATTTGTGAGGAAGATGCAGGAGGCAGAGAGAGACCCTACTTCTCAGCGATGAGAGTACTGGCTGCTCTTATAGAGGACCCAGGTTCAATTCCCAGCACCCACATGGCAGCTCATAAACATGTAACTTCAGTTCTGGGGCATCTCACGCCACCTTGTGGCCTCTGCAGGTACTGCATGCACACAGACAGACACACAGACACACACACACACACACACACACACACACTAGAGAGAGAGAGAGACTTTAAAGTGACTAAAATTTAAAAATAGAAAAAAACACTTTAAATAGGTTTTGTTGATTAGCAGTCAATAAAATGGTACAGTGGGGGAAACTTCTAAGAAGCCAGAAGAGAACACGGAGGGGCTAGGATGTTCCCAGAGCAAGATGAAAGGATCCAATAGATGTAAAAATGTCAATTTCCTCTCTAAAATCCATACATTTTTATTTCAATGTCAGTCAAAAGCCCAGCTCAATGTCCCCCACATTTTGCCTCTTGTGGCTGAAATCAAGTGTAGCCTTGTCCTCTCTTCCCTACAAATTGAGGACAGTACAATTATTCTAAAACTCACGTGTGTGCCAGACACAGTGACACATCTAGTGAGCCAGACTCCTGAGAAGAGGCAGGCAGGACAACGGCAAGTCCCAGGTTAGTCATGGCGGAGCAAGCCAGTGAGATGGCCCTGACTTCTGTGTGCTCCTGGAATAGAAACCATTACATATATAGAGGGAACACAGATACTGTAAGACACTACCATTTTGTTTTGTCTTTAAGACAGGGTCTCTCTTCTTCTTTTTTTTTTTAAAGATTTATTTATTTATTTATTATGTATGGAGTTCTGCCTGCATGTACACTTGCACATCAGAAGAGGGCATCGGATCCCATTACAGACGTCTGTGAGCCACCACATGGTCACTGGGAATTGAACTCAGAACCTCTGGAAGAGCAGTCAGTGCTCTTAACTGCTGAGCCATCTCTCTAGCCCCAAGACAGGGTCTCTTGATGTAACCCTGGCTATCCTGGAACTTGCTCTGTAGACCAGGCTGGACTCGAACCCAGAGATCCACCTGCATCTGCTTCCCAAGTGCTGGGATTAAAGTGTGCTCCACCATCCGGCTGATTTAATCTCTCCATCTCTGTGTCTTTTCATGCAGGGTCCTGTGAAGGCCCAAAGTCTGAATCCTGGATAGTTGGGGTTGCCAGATCCAGCTACAGGAGACCAGACTTGGGTCTTCTTTACCATGTAGTCTCCCCTCCAGCCCTAAATTAAAGTTTAGATAGTTATAGATTGGGGTTGGGGATTTGGCTCAGTGGTAGAGCGCTTGTCTAGGAATCGCAAGGTCCTGGGTTCAATCCCCAGCCCCGAAAAAAAGAAAAGAAAAAAAAAGATAGTTATAGATTACAATATTGATGATTGGAGAGTTAACCAAAGCATGGATCACCTGATCAGACAATGGCATTTCTTACTTCTGGTGGAAAGACATTTGCTAAGACAAATGTAAGGACTGAAGTTCCCCCTCTGCTGCCCCACCCTGTCCCTGACACACACTGTTGTCCGCCTGTCCTTCAGCCGTTTTTTCAGACAGAGCCTCACGAAGCTGCAGGCCCCAAACTCCATGTGGAACTGAGGATGACCTTGAACTCCTTATTCTCCTGCCTCAGCACCTCAATGAGGGTATTGCAGGCAAAAGGGCTCTACCCCAGAGCTATGTCCCCAGTCCTGAGGTAGAGTTTGGGGTAATGGTGTGTGTGCTGGGTCAGAGGTCAGAGCACCAGCTGCTGTCGAGGACCCAGGTTTGGTTCCCAGTCCCCACGTGGTGGTTCCAGGAGATCGATACCCTCATCTGGCCTATGTGAGCACCAGGCACATGTGTGGGACACAGACATCCAGGTACATAAAGATAACATAAGGTATTTTATACAAGAGGAGGACCCCAGTTCAAATCACCAGCACTTACAAAAGAGCCAGAGGCAGAAGAGCTCACTGCAGCCTCAGCTAAGAAAGGAGGGGTCTAGGCCTAATTCATCCAGCTTCAGGCTCACCAAGAGCTACTAAGGGAAGACAATATCCTGCTTCAGCCTCTGCCCCACCCCCACCACAGGAGTGCACAGGAATACACACACACCATACACCACACACACCACGTACACACACACACACACTCACACACACACATACACACACAAACTACATACACCACACACACACTCACACACACCACATACACACACATACACACACAGAAACCACATACACCACACACACACTCACACACACACAAACCACATATACCACACACACACACATACACACACAGAAACCACATACACCACACACACACTCACACACACACAAACCACATATACCACACACACACACATACACACACAGAAACCACATACACCACACACACCACACACACACACTCACACACACACAAACCACATACACCACACACACACACATACACACACAGAAACCACATACACCACACACACCACACACACACACTCACACACACACAAACCACATACACCACACACACACACATACACACACAGAAACCACATACACCACACACACACACACACCATATACCACACACACACACAAACCACATACACCACACACACACACACTCACACACAAACCACATACACCACACACACACTCATACACACACATACACACGCACAAACCACATACACCACATACACACATACGCACACACCACGTGGGAACCCAGCATGGTGTGAACCTTTCAATCCCACTTGAGAGACAGAGGCAGGAGGATCTCTGAGTCGAGCCCAGTCTGGTCTACAGAGAGAGGTGAGGCCCAGGACAGCCAGGGCTGTGCTGTGTAGAGAGACCCTGTCTGGAAAACACACCACCAACAACAGAAGAGATGGGTAGAGGGTAGTGAGGGAGAACATGCTATTTCATGGTATCATTTTGTCTAAGAGTAAAATAAAACTGTGTTCTTTTCTGTGTCTGTGTCTGTGTCTGTGTCTGTGTCTGTGTGAGTGTATGTGGCATCAGGGGAGCCATCTGATGAAGGGGCTGAGAACAGAGCCCTGATCCTCTTCAAGAGTAGCTCCTAACCTCAGAGTCATGTCCCCCGCCCCACCTTTTTGATTCAGGGTCTCGTACAGCCTAGGCTAGCACTGGGCTTCTTATGTTGTTCGGGCCTTGAACGCCTGATCCTCCTGCCTCCACCTCCCAGGTCTGGATGCCAGATGTGGCCACCATACCCAGCTTCAAAGTTCCCACCCTTGAGAAGCAGTGTCAACAGTCATTGCTTTGCACCATGATGTCCTCTTATTCTTCCTTCCCCTGAAGATGTATTTTCCATCAGAAAGAGCAGCCAGGCATGGCGGTGTCTCTGAGGACGATTTCATCTCTAGCTGTGTTTGTGAACTTTCTTCCATCGTGCACACAATCCGATCAGCTGGTACCCTGGACCACAAGACTCGTCCAAGCGCTCTCAGAGATGGCAGCCTGGTACAGTTTTGCAGTTTCTGGTCATCCGTCAAGTTCATCTCACCGCAATGTGCACCCTTACCTGTGCGCTGTTGGTGGAATAAAGAAATATAAACAACTTACTTCCCACCCCCGGGCTTCCCCCATGGCCTGCTGGGAACTGCCCAGTGAACTTTCCCCACACAGCCAATAATTGATCCTCAATCAGATATTCAAATATGCTCCGGGAGACAGGCAGCCTCAGCACCGGCGACCTCCACCGAGATGAGCGAGGCTTCTGTGGCTCTTTTGCCTCCCGGTTCCCCCCATCTCCCCCTTTATCATAGCCCCCACTCCCCACCCTGCTGAAGACTTGCAAGTGTCTTTTGGTCTTAAGACTCCCCTGGGAAACCGAGTTCCAAATGAGGTGTAAAAAGCTAACACACACACACACACACACACACACACACACACACACACACACAGAGCGCTGGGTTAAAATCAATATTCTCTTCACAGCTCCATCGATGAACAACCGTCTTCATTTATTAATTATGAAGGGGGATCTCAGAGCTGCTGGCTCCGGCCTGCACTGGGACATGGTGGTCTCTCTACCCTACCGCCTGCTTCCCTACGGCTAGGACGGTGGTACCCACAGCCTGCACCCGGAGATCAGGAAGAGGCTGGGAGCGGGTGCCCAGCCTTGTCTGTCCCAGTGACTTGCTTTTCACTTCTGGCTTTTCCTTCCATCTCGCTCTGTGAGGCTCAGCACCCCCTGCTCCTCTCCACAGAGCTCCCAGTACTGGCCACATCTGCTTAAGATGCTGCACGCAGTGTGAGGTGAAGATATCGAGAACATGGGAGAGAGGACACTGCCACTCACCACCATCTAACCCTCTGCTCACCATCCTTCCACACACACGTTTTTTTTATATATATATATAATATATATTATATATTATATATATATATGCACACACACATATACTCTTTCCTCTGAGCTTCTCAGAGGTCGACCAGTACTCCCCGCCGGCACTGTCTGTTTTTTTTTTTTTTCCTCTTGAAGGAGGTCGACCAGATGTCTGAAGTATCCGGCGACGAGCACCCTCGCACAGCTTTGGACTTTTTTTTTATAAAATCTATCTATCTATCTATCTATCTATCTATCTATCTATCTATCTATCTACCCAGACACCTCCACCCCACCTATCACCAGTCTCTTCATTTACTCTCCACCCACTGCCCATGGGTGGATGGGTGGATGGGTGGGTGGATGGGTGGATGGGTGGGTGGGTGGGTGGGTGGATGGGTGGATGGGTGGGTGGGTGGATGGGTGGTGGGTGGGTGAGTGGATGGATGGGTGGGTGGGCGGGTGGATGGGTGGTGTGTGGTGGGTGAGTAGGTGGATAGGTGGGTGGATGGGTGGTGGGTGGGTGGATGGATGGGTGGGTGAGTAGATGGGTGGATGGGTGGTGGGTGGATGGATGGGTGGATGGATGGGTGGATGGATGGGTGGGTGGATGGATGGGTGGGTGGGTGAGTGGATGGGTGGGTGGGTGGGTGGATGGATGGGTGGGTGGGTGGGTGGATGGGTGGTGGGTGGATGGATGGGTAGGTGGATGGATGGATGGATGGGTGGGTGGTGGGTGGATGGGAGGATGGATGGGAGGGTGGGTGGGCGGGTGGGTGGATGGATGGGTGGATGGTGGGTGCATGGGTAATGGGACAGGGAACCTGGGGTAGAGTTTGAAGGAAGTTTGAGGAAGAGTGGGCAGCATGGTGTATGAACACACTGGAAACCCTTGTTCCAGTGTCTGGTCTGTCCCTCTCCCTTCCTCCCCTCTTTTGAAGCATGTCTTATGAGTCACAGGTGCTGAAGCCAAACAGGTGACTCTGGGGAGGCCTGAGCATAGAGTGAGGTCTCCAGCAGCACAAGGCTGAGTCACAAGGTTAGGGAAGGTGGTGCCTGGTGAGACAGGAACTAAGGATTGCTGAGGAAGTGGCTGCTGCCCCCGTCTCTGCGACTCCCTAGCGAGGCCTCCCATTCTGCCTACCACCCTCCCTGGCTCCCAGGTTCCCTGCAGGTCCTGCACACAGTCCTGTCCTCCTGCGCAGCCCCCTCCATCTCCTCTCAGCCTATCTTCTCTGCGGGGTCCCGGGAGGATTGGGGCGCCCTGCACGGGGTGCGGAGCTGTCAGCACGGCAAGGAGGGGGCTCCCGCGCCCAGGTCGATGCGAGCGGGGGCCCAACCTGCGGTTTACACTGAATCCGCAAAACTCACCCGAGCTTGAAAAGTGCTCAATACGCCATCGATCGATCGGCGCTGCTGATCGGTGCGCCGCTGCTGTGGGCTGGGGGAGGCGGTCAGAACAGACCCTCCCCTCCGTCCCCTTAGCCCGGGACGGGGTGGGGGAGTGGAGGTGGGGGTACGAGGGCCCCCGGGAATCCCAGGCCTCACGCAGTTCTCCATGCAGCAACGCCAGGGTTTGGCACCTAGGCTAGTGGGAGTCGGGGTTCCAGCAGCTTCCCCAGACCCGGCTTCAGTGGACGGACTGTTCGCCTTGAGTAACACAAGGCCCTGGGTGCATCCATCCCCAGCGCCACATAAACCAGACCTGGTGACGAGTGCCTGCCTGCCTTGGGGAGGTGGAGGCAGGAGTATCAGGAATTCGAGGTCATCCTCAGCTACAGGAGGAGTTGCAGAGGCCCCGTCTGTAAAGGATCACTTAGTCCCCAGCTCTTTTGGGTGACTCAGAATAGAAATGAGAAAAAGTGGCGCTCAGGGACCAACTTCGCGCTTCCCACAGAAGCCCGAGGACCTGCATTCTGGGCCCCAAGACCCATATAAACGATAGGGCAGGGCCAGGCAGGTGTGTGAGTCCAGGGCAGACAGAGAGGATCCCCAGCGCTTGCTAACTAGCATCTCGCCAAACCAGTGAACTCAGGGTTCAGTGGGGAGCCTGGAGGTGGCTGGAATTTCTGGGAGGCAGAGGCAGGCGGATCTGTAGGAATTTGGAGCCAGCCTGGGCTACATAGTTGGACCCTACTCAAAACAAACAAAAGGGCTGGAGCGATGGCTCAGCGGTTAAGAGCACTGACTGCTCTTCCAGAGGTCCTGAGTTCAATTCCCAGCAACTACATGGTGGCTCACAACCATGGGATCCGACGCCCTCTTTTGATGTGTCTGAAGACAGCTACTCATCTTTAAAAGAAATTAGGAGGCAGTGTGACACTGACCTCTGGCCTCAGCGTGAAGTGGCTGGTCTCCTGGGTTACCGTGAATTGGTTTCTTAACCTTTCTGTGCCTCAGGTGGCCAGTGAGCAGAGGACTTTAACTTTCTTTCTTTTTTTTTTTTTCCTTTCTTTTTTTCCCCGGAGCTGGGGACCGAACCCAGGGCCTTGCACTTGCTAGGCAAGCGCTCTACCACTGAGCCAAATCCCCAACCCCGGACTTTAACTTTCAAGTTCCATCATCCTAATTTACCCAGATTTAGCAGGACTAAATCTGCTCTAAAGGGGTTGGGGATTTAGCTCAGTGGTAGAGTGCTTGCCTAGCAAGCGCCAGGCCCTGGGTTCGGTCCCCAGCTCTGGAAAAAAAAAAAGAAAAAAAGAAAAAAAGAAAGAAAAAATCTGCTCTAAAACCACCATAGTTCACCTCTGACCTGTCCTGCTGAAAGTCTAGCTGCATGCACCCAGCCTGCCTTGCTCCTCCCTCAGCTGCTGACCCAGCCTTGTGAAGGCATCCCTGCCTGCCCAGCCCCATCTCATTTCTAAGTCCTCTTGTCCTTCTTTCTGTCAGTCTTTTTTTTTTTTAATTCGTTTTGTTTTGTCTTTTTGAGACAGGGTTTCTCTGTGTGGCCCTGGCTGTCCTGAAACTCTCTCTGTAGACCAGACTGGCCTTGAACTCACAGAGATCCTCCTGCCTCTAAAAGCTGGTGCCACCACACCCAGCCTATCCCTCCCTTTTCCTGAAGGCAGATCTCCCTAGCTTTCAGGCTACATGGTTCCCCCTCCAAGCAAGGGAGTTGGCAGAAGCTTCGAGAACACCCCACCTGGCTCCCTCTTGCCTCCGAGCCCAGACCCAACCCTGCAGCAGTTGCCAGGGCTAAACCATCAGTAACCCCCTCCCTCTGACCCCCACCGGAGCCCGGGGCCTCCCTGCCTCCCTTCCTCGCCTCAGCTAAGGTTCCATGGCTATACTCACTCCTATGTGAAAAAAAAAAATGGATTTCTTTGGGGTTTGGAACCAATCAAGAAAACCCATGGTGTGTGGCACTTGATGGGGGGACCTGGGGGAGAGGAGACGGGGCTTTGAGCTCTCTTAACTCAGACATTGTCAAAGGAGGTCTTTAAAACCTGAAGCAGTGGCTCGTGCTTTTAATCCCAGCTTTCCAGAGGCAGAGGCAGAAAGATCGGGACTTCAAGGTCATTCTTCCATATTGTATGGCTGGTTTTGTGTCAGCTTGACACAAGTTAGAGTCATCAGGGAGGAAGCAGCCCCAGTGGAGGAAATGCCTCCATGAGACCCAGCTCTAAGGCATTTTCTCAATTAGTGATCAATGGGGAAGGCTAAGCCCATAGCGCAAATAGAGCACTCACATACATACATACATGCATGTATACATTCATACATACAGACATACATTCATACATACACATACATATATACATTCATACATACATTCATTCATACATGCATGCATGCATACATACATTCATACATACATTCATACATACATGCATGCAAACATACATTCATACATACAAATACACACATACCATTCATACATGCATACATACATACATGCAGGCATGAATACACACATTCATATATACACACATACATACATGCATGCATACACACATACATACATTCACACATACATACATTCACATATACATACATTCATATATACATTCATACATGCATGCATACATACATTCACACATACACACATACATTCATACTTACACTCATACATACATACATTCATACATACATTTATACTTACACTCATACATACATACATTCATACATATATACATACATTCATACATCTTTTTCAAAAAAGATTTTAAAAGTCGTCCATCTCATACGTTGGAGTATTACTTAGCCTTGAACAAGGTCGAGGCTTGGAGTGGAGCGACCGTGGGGACATTTGCTGCCTGAGAGATCCAAACACAAACAGCAGTGTGGACTTCATGACAGGACTCTCAGAGCAGGCAACCTGAAACAAAGAGTGGGTTTGTGAGTGCTAGGGACTGAGACAGGACAGGAGGGTGGTTCTCGGACAGAGCTTTTTTTTTTTTTTTTCTTTTTTTTTTTCCGGAGCTGGGGACCGAACCCAGGGCCTTGCGCTTGCTAGGCAAGCGCTCTACCACTGAGCTAAATCCCCAACCACCCTCCTTTTTTTAATGATTTTATTTACTTAATGAATATGAGTACACTCTGTCTTCAGACACACCAGAAGAGGGCATCGGATCCCATTACAAATGGCTGTGAGCCACCATGTGGTTGCTGGAAATTGAACTCAGGACCTCTGGAAGAGCAGTCAGTGCTCTTAACCGCTGAGCCATCTTTCCAGCCCTCGGACAGCTTTAAGGTGGCTGAACATTCTGGAAAGAGATAATGGGGCTGCTGTTCCTCATGGCGGCATTTTCACGCATGTTCCTGACTTTCATCTCATTATAACACAGGCTTGTATGTGTGCCTGTATGCCTGCTCCAGGGAGGTGGGCGACAATCGGGACCCCCTCATGCCCTGCATGTGTTCAGGAGTGAGGGGTCTCTACTTTTTACACCACCATTATATCCGGGGAGACCCACTCAGTGCAGCTCTCCTGCTGTTTGCCCAAACCACATTCTCAGGCACTGTCTCTGATGCACAGACCAGGAACTGACAGTGTCTCTTCCTGCATGGAACCTTCGATGGGTGCCAGGCACGCCAGAGGAAGATGGCCCCGGGATACTGGAGTAGACTCAGAGCAAGTGAGAGTGCGGTCCTGTGGGGCTGCTTGTGTAAAATCGGTTGGGTTTAAGGGCTTCTGGGGTCCGCGTTGTCTTTGCGAACATGACCTGGTCAGAATGCAGTCAGAGCCCCTGGATGGAATTATTAGTACAGTGGTGATGAGTGTCCTTAGAAAAAGAAGCTCTGCAGGGATCCAGAGGCCCCTGTGGGACGGAGGCAGGGGCTATGGAAGGGTAAGGCCAAGGAAGGCTAGCAACCATGAGAAGCAGCAGAAGCAAGAGGAACACCTCCAATGCCCACACTCCCCCTCCACACCCACACAGAAGACCCCTCATGCCCACACTCTGAGGACCCACACTCTGAGCTCCTCCTCCCCGGAAGCAGCCAGTCAGTCCCACCAGCACCCTCGCTTCTCATTTCTGACCCCCGAACTCTGCTTGGTTTGAGGGGGCTCAGCAAGGGCTCATTAGCAGCTCATGGCTAGAGTGGTCTGGAAGTAGGAGTGCCACTGTGGACTCTCCAATCTCCCAAGCCCGTGCAGAAAACATGGACATCGTGGGGCGAGGTTCATCTGCCAATTCTGGGGAAACTTCCTGACTCAACTCGGAGGAATCCAGAGAAACAGAGAGGGGAACGAAGGGATGGAGGGGTAGGGAGGAAGGGGAGCATGAGGAGGCTCCGGAGGTGGGGAGTCACGCCGCTGTCCCGACTCTCCAGACCTCTCTGGTCCCTGTCCACTAGGTCCTCTTCTGAAAAGGACGCCTCCCGGCCCGCGAGCCTGCTCCCACCTGGGGCGGCGGGATTCGAACCTACGCCCCCCGGGGGCTGCGGACGGGGAGGCTCCCTGGGCGCCTGCAGACCGGTCGTTATCCTGGGGCTGCGCTGGCGATCGATGGCTCGCGGGCGCCAAGCTCCCGCGCACCCAGTTGCGCATGCTCCGCATCGACCGCGCCCCGCAGACCCGCCGGCCCCGCCCCTCTGCCCCGCGGGTTGCTAGGCAACCGCGGTGTGCGCGCTCCCATTGGCCGGCGCTCCGGGCGCGGTCAGCCGGTCAGCGCGGCTCCGGGCCTGGCTTGGGGCGCGGGTCGATGCCGCCGTCCCCTGACCTTCCCGGGACGCGCAGCGGGGATGGCAGCCGAGGCACTATATTGACCTGTTTCTTATCTCGGGGATGCAGGGCGGTGGAGGGGGGCTGCGGGGCACGTCGGCGCGGCAAACCCAGAAAACCGAGAGCGGGAGACCAGATACCCGGGAGGCGGGAATTGGGGGAAGACGGGGAGGATCCCCGGAGGCCACTTGAGTGAAACCCTCGGAGCTTAAAGGCTTCAGACTCTATCGTCATTTCCCTGGGGTTCAGATCTTTGCAGATGTGACCCCCGTCAGGATGAGGTCAGAGTGCACGGGGGCGGGACCAAAGTCAGCGCCTGGTTCTCTGGGCATCTGAGCCATGCTAGGCCCCTCATCCAGCAGCACGGGGAACCCAAAGCCTCTGGCTGTGCACAGAGACAATTATTTAAATTCTTTAAATTAAATTGTACTGTAAGCGTTTTGTGAATTATATTTGTTTGTGTGTGCGTGCTATATGCCATGTGCATAAAGACCAGAGGACAATTTGTGGGAATTGAACTTAGGTTGCCTGCTTGTTGCAAAACCCCTTGTGGGTCCATGTTGATGATCCCAGCCGTCTTGCTGAGGCAGGAGGATGAAGTGCTCCAGGGAAAGCCTTTCTCAAAACAGAAAAACGCAACGACCTGCTGCTAACTGCTGTGTTTGTGGTAGAGGACTCTCCTAACATGCAAAATAAGACAGAAATGTGTGCTCACTCCGGCAGCACATACACTAAAATCGGAACGACACAGAAGATTAGCATGGCCCCTGCGCAAGGATGACAGGCAAATTCATGAGGCGTTCCATATTAAAAAACAAAACAAAACAAAACCGAAATGCAGTTTGGGGCTAGGAGCTCAGCGTGTGCACCCCTAGCACTGTAAAGAGGTTCTGGTTTCATCCCCAGAGCTGAAATTATACAAGAGGTAATTCAGACCATCGAAAGCTAGGCCAGGCACGGTGGCACACACATTTAATCCCAGCACTCAGGACAAAGGCAGGCCAATCTCTGTGAGTGAGTCTAGCCTGGCCTACAGAGTGAGCTCCAGGACAGCCAGGGCTGCATAGAGAGACTCTGCCTCAATCAATCCATCGATCAATCAATCAGTAAAATTAAAGAGATAGATAAATAAGGCCAAATCCAGAGCCAAGCATGGTTTCATCCATCTGATATGCTCCCTACTCCTGAAGCTGAGGCAAGAGAATTTCAAGTCTAGCCTGGGCTACAGAGGAAGCTCAAGGTCAGTCAGCATGGACAGTAAAATCCTGTGTCCAAATAGAAAGCTGGAGCCAGTGGCACGATGCCACCAAGCCTAGTGACCCAAATTCCACCCAGGGCCCCACTGGTAACTGGACAAGGCCAACTCCAACACTGTTTTTGGCATGTGTCTCTCCACGCATTAAATATAATGTAATAAGAAAATGTTTTAAGGGATCTAGAAGGATGGCTCAGCAGTTAAGAGCACTGGTGCTGGTCCAGAGGTCCTGAGTTCAATTCCCAGCAACCACATGGTGGCTCACAACCATCTGTAATGGGATCTGATGCCCTCTTCTGGTGTGTCTGAAGACAGCTACAGTGTATGCACATACATAAAATAAATCTTTAAATATTATTTTTAAGTAAGCTTGGTGTGGCTGAATAGTGATGGCCTACCTAGAGATTATGAGGTGCAAAACTCACTCCCGAGGGTAAGGAGCCTCTTAAGAAGCAGCCCAGTTCAGTCTGGAAGGGCACATGGGAGAACTGGTGTGCCCACTGATGGCACCTAGGTAAAAGCCAGCCATGGTGTTTGTTTCAGCCTATACCTGTGAGGGGGAGGAGCACCAGCCTAGGATAACAACCTAGGAAGCTCAGGAAGATCCTGGCTCAAAAAAACACGCTGTAGTTTGCATGAGAAAGACAACTGACTTTCAGACAGAGACTACACTCACACACACACACACACTCACAGAGAGACATTTCATACATACACAGACATACACAAACACACCCAAACATCACACAGACACATACACAAAAACATACCACACCACACAAACACATACACACACATATATATACATATATGTATATGTATATATATACATATATGTATATATATATATATACACACACAGACACACACAAACACACACATCACACACACATACACACACCACACAAATCGTCTCCCTGGTTCTCACAGTCTCCCTCAAACCTAAGCAAGAGTAAGGAGGAAGCAGTGTTGACTCAAGCCACCTAACTGCCTTTAAAGACACAAAAGAGAAGAAAAGAGAGGGTGAAAAGATGGCCTGATGGTAAGAAGGCCTGCTGCCAAGCCTGGTGACCTGGATTTCATCTCTGAGATCCACAGGATACAAGGAGAGAGCTGACATTCCACAGGCACATACAAAGTAAATAAATAAAATGGAAAACACAAAAATAATAAGAAAGAAAAGGAGCAGTCTGTGGGTGCCTGTCTGTGAGAGCCTGGGTGCCTGTCTATGGGAGTCTGTGTGCCTATCCTGTCTGGGGGAGCCTGTCTGTGGGAGCCTGTCTGTGGGTACCTGTGTGCCTATCTGTGGGTGCCTGTCTGTGGGTGCCTGTGGGCCTGTCTGTGAGAGCCTGGGTGACTGTCTATGGGAGTCTGTGTGCCTATCTGTGGGTGCCTGTCTGTGGGTGCCTGTGTGCCTGTCTGTGGGTGCCTGTCTGTGGGAGCCTGTCTGTGGGTGCCTGTGTGCCTGTCTGTGGGAGCCTGTGTGCCTGTCTGTGGGAGTTTGTGTGCCTGTCTGTGCAAGTCTGTGTGCCTGTCTTTGGGAGCCATTACAGTCCCCTGAGCATGTTGCAGCTCTGCCCAAGTGCCACATCTGGTTGCTACTAGTTCCTCCCACTTCCCTCTGCTCCCCCTGCTCCCCTGTGCTCCCCTCTTGCCCCTCTCCAGCTTCTGCCTGTCAGCTCCTCAGGGCTGGAGCTCGTGCCACTGACCAGGCTGTGCAGGGTTATTTCTGAATACAGACACTGGGATTCAATTTTTATCTTAACCTAGTTATGGAGTAAGGCTGGGGAGGGAGACAGGGACTGGCGGGAAGGGAGTGTTGTGGAAGATAAAAGATGGCTCTCATCAAAGGACAAACTGGTTGGCCATTGGAAGAGGTCCCTTCTAATGGAGCAAGGGCTGGGTGGTGGGCTGGAGGACAGTGCCTGTATGGGAGCCTGGGGGAGGCTTAGTGCTGGAGTGTGCTTGGGTGTGCGTGATTGAGCAGGCCCTCTGTGTGGCTAGAGTTTTGTACCTGTGCTTGTGAATATGCTCATGCGGTGGGATTTTACACTGTCACCCCAGCGTGCTGGATGCCCAAGGTTGTTAGATGCCAGCCTGGGGTATAGAGTGAGGCCTTGTCTCACACAAACATCTCAGGATGTAGTGGCACATGCCATTATCCCCAAACTGGAAAGGCAGAGAGGGGTGGGTCTCTGTGAGTTCCAGGCCAGTCTGGTCTACAGAGGGAGACCAAGCCTCAAACAAAATAGCAAAATAAAGCGGAAGAGGTGACTCAGTGGTTACAGCACTGACTGCTCTTGCAGAGGGTCCCGGAGCCCCCTTCTGACATCTGTGGGTACTGCATGCACACGGTGCACAGACAAAGCACTCACAAATACAGAGTCAAATAAATACAATTTAAACACAAAAATGAATGAGGTAGAGAGAGCATTGATGTCCACCGCTGGCTTCCACACCATGCACACACACACACACACACTCACACACACACTCATATACTCACACACCGACACACTAATAAAATATGAGTGTCAGTGACTAGCTGGTAAGTGCACTTGCGACCAAGTTTGATCCCCTGAGTTCAATACCAGGACCCATGAGGTGGAAGGAGAGTTACCCATTCTCAGAAATTGTGCTCAGGCACCTGCATGTGCACCATGCGTGTGCTCTCTCACAATCACATACTACGGCAACTAAAAGTCAGTAAGACCTCATCTCACACAAACCAAAGCACGGTGGGACGTGCCTGCCATCCCAGCATGCACTACAGCGGAGAAGACAGCAAGAAGTGGAGGCAGGGGGATGAGAAGCTCAGTGTCATCGCCATTCCCATGTGAGGTCACAGGTGTGCACTAGCTAGTTCTTTATGTGGTGCTGGATATCCGAAGTCAGGCCGAAGTGTCTCTGTGTATGTGCATGTGTGTGTGCATGTGTGTGTGTCTGTGTGTCTGTCTGTCTGTCTCTGTGTGTCTATCTGTGTGCGTGCATGTGTATGTGTGTGTGTCTGTCTGTCTGTCTGTGTGCGTATGTGTGTGTTTCTGTATGTGTGTGTCTGTCTGTGTGTGTTTGTGTCCATGTCTGTGTCTGTCTGTCTGTCTCTATGTGTGTCTGTCTGTCTGTGTGCGTATGTGTGTCTGTATGTGTGTGTCTGTCTCTCTCTGTGTATTTATCTGTGTGTGTGTGTGTGTGTGTGTGTGTGTGTGTGTGTGTGTCTTGGGCTTGAACACTGGTCACCAGGCTTGGAGTTAAGTCCCTTTACCAACTGAGCCCTCTCACCGGTCCTTGGCTGTCTGTGTTTTTGGGACAGTGTCTTGCTGTGGAGCCCAGCTATTCTCCAACTCCGTACGTAAAATCACTCCAAGGGTGACTTTAAACTCACTGCCATCCTTCTGTCTCTGCTTCCCAAGTGCTGGATGACAAACCTTGCTCAGTCCCCCAGGACCTGGAGTTGAGCTGGAGGACAGAGGAAATAACTGTGAACTGCACCCCATGGACACATCCCAATAGCAGCACACACAGGCAGAGTGACACAGGGTGGGACACCACGGACGGAACTGAGACCCAGGCACTACTCTGCCCCCTACCTCACTGGCTTCACCCACAGGCTGGGTCCTGTACCCACTGGGACAACCAGGTGTGTGGATTCCTGACGGGGTCTCCCCAGCGGGCTGTTTTATTAACCAGTTGGATGGATCAAGTGATTGGCAAATTCTCTCCCTCCTCTGCATCTCCAGGGACCCAGGCTGCAATGTCCCAGGAGGTGAGGGCACAGCAGATCCTCTTAGCCAAAGATAATCTTCACAAGCCAATCAACCCACTCATAGACTGTGGCCAGTAGATCTTCCTAGGAAGTGATACACAGTCACCAGCAAAATTCAAAGGTAGTCATAAAATTTGAACTCTGGAAGGAGCTGAGGCCCAAGTAATGTGTCCCCTGTGTCCTTACTGGTTCCACCTGCTCTTGTCATCCCAGGGCTCTGGAAGTGGAAGTGGGAGAACCAGTAGGTAATGTCACCTTGGTCTACCTAGCAAGCTCAGGGCCAACCTGGGTTACAGGCTACAGGCTATATAGGAAACCCTGTCTCAACCAAAGAAGATTAGGTCAAAAATAATTTAAAAGAAAACAATGTTTGCCTTCTTAAAATAAGGCGTTGTTCTGTAGCCAAGGCTGACTTCAACTCACAGCAATCTTCTGCCTCAGTCTCTCAAGTGTTGCAAGAGCGCCTGCGAAATAGCTTATCTGGTGAAGATTTTCTCTATTGACAAAAATGTTCTAAAAGTAGATCTAGGGTATGAGTGTGGCGTGGGGGTGGAGCTGTGCCTAGACTCCCCCATTGAGGAGCTGGGGACGTGGCCAGGGGTAAAGACCCTGCCTAGAACCCCACAGTGAGGGGCTGGGGGCGTGGTCAGGGGTGGAGCTCTACCTAGACTCCCCCAGTGAGGAGCTAGGGGCATGGCCAGGGGTAAAGACCCTGCCTAGAGGGGCTGGGGATTTAGCTCAGTGGTAGAGCACTTACCTAGGAAGCGCAAGGCCCTGGGTTCGGTCCCCAGCTCCGGAAAAAAAAAAAAAAAAAAAAGACCCTGCCTAGAACCCCACAGTGAGGGGCTGGGGGCGTGGTCAGGGGTGGAGCTCTGCCTAGACTTCCCCAGTGAGGGGCCTTTCTAGCCAGTTTAAGGCTCCGGGTTTCTCCTCAGTGCCAAAAAGAGAAAAGGAGGAACCAAGATAAACACCTGCAGTTGCTCTTAGTTCTAGCTTCCGAGGCTGCTCCTTCGCCTGTCCTTCCTGATCTCAATCCATCTAACCCTTGTGCTTCTCGACCCTCTAGTCATTGCCTATATTGTTTCTGGCAGCCGTTTCCCTTCCCACTGGGTGCAGCCCCAGGCCTCTTTGGCTGTGGTTGAGCATCTCCCACCCTCACACTGGGATCCCCCCTCAGCCCATCACCCCACATCCTGTTCCAGCCTCCGCACACGCATCCGTGGAGAGTATTCAAGTACTTGTCTCAGATGGGGCTAAGGACATGAAAGTACGTTCCTCTGTCTCATGGAAGTGGGGGGAGGGCGCAAATGGGGTGACCCCCTGGAAGGTGATTAGCAGATGTGTGAAGCTCCGCGGAGCGGTGGCTATGGCCCTTTCAAGGGCCCAGCGCTACCTCCTTCTCAGAGGCCTGGGCGCCCACCGCCTGCGCCAGCCTCCAGCAGCCCATTAAGCGATTTTTTTTCTTCCACTTACAGCTCCAGCATTGACAAGAAGGTTCAATATCGGCCTTAGAAGAAACGTGGCAGCCGCCTCAGAAAAAATATTCCGTCCAGCAGACAACCCTCCCAGCACATCTTCTGGCTCTGCTACAAGGAAGAGGGTCTAGCGTCCGTCCCCCGACAGCCTGCCATTCTTAGCAGGACTAGGAGTCAAGGCTGGACTGGGGTGTGGGGCAGAAGGAGACATTTCCAACCTCAGATGAGGTCATCTCTTTCAGGAAGCCCTCCCAGACCACCCGGCTGCAGGGTTAGAAGTCTATACCCTCAGCCCAGTGGAATGGTACACACCTGATTCCAGCACTTGAGAGGATGAGGCAGGAGGATTGCTGAGTTTCAGATTAGTCTTGGCTATAGAGGGAGACTATCTAAGAACTTAAAGAATGTTAATGTTAAAATTATGTTAATGTTAAAGAATGTTAGCCTGTGGCTAACTGGTCTAGCCTGTGGAAAAGACTCATGAAGAGCACAGAGCCCCCACCATGGGCGAGAGAGAGAGAGCTCAGGATAGATAAGGTGGGGAGGCACAGAGGGCTCCTGCTCCCACTATAACCCTGAGAAATTGTGCCCGTGAGGGGAGTTCCAGCCAGCACCAATTTTGCCTTGGGAAGGGCTTGGGGAACTCCGGGTCCTTAGAGACCCCAATAACATGGACAATGCTGTTTTGCTTTGAGAAAGGATCTCATGTAGCCCAGGCTGGCCTCAAAATCACTGTGTCATAGGATGGCCTTGAACTCTGTCCCTCCCTCCTTCCTACTAAGGTGAGAACAGGCAAGCACCGCCATCTCTCCCTGTAGATGCTGTGTGTGAAGGAGCCCCTGGATTCCACAGCATCTGGATAGTTCAAGAACACTGCAGTCTCCACAGAAGGAGGCCATCAGGGTCACCGGGACAGATGGCAAAGTCAATGACCCCACAATATAAAATCCAGTCAGAACTTCTTGCTTTAAACAAAGAGAAACTGAGACCAAAGGTAATAATGGTCTACAGCTGTCATCTCAGCACTCCAGATGCTGAGGCAGGAGGATTGTTGTGAGTTTGAGGTATGCTAGGCTACATAGCAAGACCAAGACCTTGTCAAAGGAAGAAAGAAAGAAAGAAAGAAAGAAAGAAAGAAAGAAAGAAAGAAGCAAGCAAGCAAACAAACAAACTTGGGACCCAGGAAGAATGTGACTTTTCCAGACTTCCCTCCCTTCAAACAGAATCTAGAATCTTCTCTCTAACAGACCATGAAGACAGGGCATGCATTGCTCTTTGTCTAACTAGTGAGTCATAGCCAGGTGATATCGGGGAGAGGAGGGGGCACGCCCAGAGCACTCCTGGATGTCTGAATGTGGGGCACAAGGTGACAAACAGTGGTCAGAAGTGGGTACCAGGTCCTTGTGACAGTACCAAGGATGGGGCTGCAGATTCAGTCTGGGGCTGGAGGTGGGGGTGCTGCCTGGGCTCTGCATGGAAGATTCTCCATCTTCAGAGGGGGAGGGTGAAGGTAGTTGTGGGCTGGCCTCTGTTAGTGAGTCCATGGTGGGGGGCTGTGCTGGGGCCCAGGCAGGTGTCAGGGTGCACTGAAGTGGGTGGGAGAGCCAGGCCTCCTCCTCGGAGACCCCCGGGTGCTCCCTGTGAGAGGGGGGAGCTCTCTCTCCTCAGCAGACACCGAGCACTGCTCCCCGCCCCCACTCCTTCTAGGTTATTAATTTTTCAGAGAAGAAAATGCTTTTTGTATTTTTTTCCAGGCAAAATATTGATAATAGGCTTAATGTGAGTTTCCTGCTTTTGTGTGTGTGTGCGAGTATGGAGAGAGAGAGAGAGAGAGAGAGAGAGAGAGAGAGAGAGGGAGAGGGAGAGAGAGAGAGAGAGGAGAGAGCTCCCGATTGCAGCAGAGGCAGCCCCCCTCCTGCCCTGTCGGCAGTCCTGTCTGCAGGGACGCCCCCACCCCAAGCCCCCACCTCAGTCCGAACAAAGCCAGACCCTCCCGCCCCTCGCTGGGTCGATGCCCTGCCTGGGGAGCCACAGCCTAAGGCTTCTGCTCAGTCTGCTTAAAATTTCTGCTTCTTTCTCTAGGAGCCTTGGAGATGGAGGAGAGGAACCTGTGTGGTTCATTCACAGGTGCAATTACTGGGCACCTACTCTGTGCAAATGCCCAGCAGGACTAAGACAGCAGAGGAGCTTAGAGCCTGCGAGAGGGCTCAGCAGAGGAAGGTGCTCGCTGCTAAGGTTCACAGTCCTGTACCCATAAGAAGGAGAGGACACACACATACACACACATGCACACACATACACACACATGCATCCATAAACACACCACACACATATACACACACACCACACACAACACATGCATACAGATGCATACACACACACATATACACATACATGCACCCATAAACACACCACACACATACACACACATACACACACATGCATACATACACATACACACATAAACACACCACACATATAAATACACATACATGCACATATACACACATAAGCACATCACACACATACACACATACATACCTATATACACACATATACACTCATACACACATATACACATACATACACACATGCACACATACATACACACACGCATACACATACACACTCATACACACATACATATATACACACACACTCATATACACATGCATACACATATACACACACTTATGCACACACATACACACATACATACACACACACAGCATTGTCCTCTGGTGTCCACATGGCAGCCATGTCATGCATGCACATGCACACAGCTGTAAAGAATGTAACACAAAGCAGCCACAAGTGTCCCAGGAAGCTGTGGTAAGGCTTCAGGAATCCCACTGAGGAGCTTCCTGGGGTGGGGCACAGCACACTCCAGTTACCACAGTCCTTCAAGGCTTGAGGCAGGAGACTTGCTGGGCATGCACTGCAAACCTGAGCTACATAGTGAGACCTTGTCCTTTGTTTTGTTGTGCTTTTGAGATAAGGTCTCTCTTTGTAGCCCAGGTCAGCTTGGAACTCTCCGTGTAGACCAATTTGGCTTCAAACTCACAGAAATCCACCTGCTTCCACCCCCTGAGTGCTGTGACTAGTGGCAGTGGGCACCATAGCAGAACTCTCTCTCTCTCTCTCTCTCTCTCTCTCTCTCTCTCTCTCTCTCTCTCTCTCTCTCTCATTTGTTTGAGACAGGGCCTCACTATGTAGCCCTGGCTGTCCTGGAATTCTCTCTGTAGACCAGGCTGGCCTTGAACTCAAAAATACACCTGCCTGGGCCTCCCGAATGCTGAGATTAAAAAGATGTGCACCACCACTGCCAGCCAGCAAGCCACTTTTTAAAACACAGGGTCCTGTGTAGCCCAGGTTAGCCTCCAACTAGCTACATAGCTGAGAGTGAACCTAGATTCTTCATCTTCCTGCCTACAATTTTCTATCTCATGCCTTTGCGTTCTTACCCTTTTGCTGTGGGTGCCCAGTGTTCTCTGCCAAGAGAGCCCCCCTCCGGACCTTGTTAGCCAGAGGATCCCCGTTCCAGCACCAGCGCAGGATCTATACAGTTTCTTCCACCCGTGTTTGTAAAGCACAGACCCTCCAAACTCAGGGAGAATCCGGTCCCTATGTGCAGTGGCCACTTCCTTAGTCAGGTCTGGGCACACACCCAACACCTCAGCACTCTGGTGGCTGAGGCAGGAGGATCAGAAATTCAGTGTCTTCTCCAGTGCATAGTGAGCTCAAGGCCAGCCTGGGCTAAAGATTCAAATCCCTGTGTGGGTGAGAATGTTTGGGCGGCTGTGGGAACAGAGGCACAATTGTGATTTTGAAAGAATAATAAGAAGATTCATTAAGTGTGTTCCGATCTTTTGCTGACGTGCGCTCACAATACCAGACAGAGAAAGGAGAGGAGAAAAAAGATTTATTTCCCACCTCAGTAGCAAAGGGCTTCCTTCCAACATGGTGGGGAAGCTTGGAGGAGCAGGTTAGCTCCCGATAGACTATGGGAGGAGCTTCACATCACTGGGGTGGGGGAGACTGGAAACAGAAATGGTGTAACCTTCAAATGCGACCCCAGTGGCTGACTTCATCTATCATGGGCACCTGGTTCCACGGACTCCCAGAACAGTGGCACCAGATCAGCCAGGCCCTAGTTCTGTGTCCTATCGAGCTTCCTCCTGCTGTGACTAAAATGAGGCAGAAGCAACTGGACTCAGGAGGAGGGGGTTCATTTGGCCCCCAGCTCTCACCGCAGCCCGGAGGGACAGCAGAGCAGGACCTGAAGTGGGGGCTGTCGGGAGCCCTGCTTCCTGGCTTGCTCCCCAAGCTCCCTCAGTATTGTTTTACACAGCCAGGCCCAGGGAGGACATCCCTGAGGTGGGCTATGCCCGTCAACATCAGGCTAGCCCTACAAAAGCGGCCACAGGCCAGTCTGATGGAGACAGCGCCTCAGCTGAGGTCCGCCACAGGTGGCCCCAGGGCTCTGACACAGTAGCTAACTAAGAAGCCATGTTTAGGGAAGAGGATTATTTTTGCTCCGCCTTTGATTTGGAGTGGCTACATTCACAGACGGGGTCTAACTGTCCAAAACACAGGTGAGCAGCGGGAGACACCGTGCCATGTCCCAGGGGCTATCTGGGACCAAGGACTGAAACCAGCGAGCCACCTGCATTCTCTTTTCGAATTGCCTGCTGGGGAGCTCCTGGCTCAAATGATGACACATTGGTCGAAAGCCTTTAAAAGCACCCGCTGTGGGTCTTAAGGACCAGTTTTCCCTCAGTTCCCATCTCTACCCAATTCTTACTTGTTTAATATGCTGTCCTCGTTTTGGTTGTTTCCCCCCCTCCCCCCCCCGGAGCTGGGGACCGAACCCAGGGCCTTGCGCTTCCTAGGCAAGCGCTCTACCACTGAGCTAAATCCCCAACCCCTGGTTGTTGTTTTTTGTTTATTCTGGTTTTGTTTCTTCCACTTCCGTCTTTTTGGCTCCTAGGGAGGCAAATGGCACCCGTGTTCTTGCAGGGTGGGCATAAGGCAGAGGCAACAGCAGCTCTGAGTTCCAGGTCAACATAGAAGTACTCGGCCCCCCAGAGTTACAAAGTGAGAGCCTGTCTCAAAAATCAAATTGAAGAGAAAGAAAAAGAAAAGCTCTCTGGGCCGGAGAACTGGCTGGACAGTTGAGAAGGCACACTGTTCTTCCAAGGACCAGGGTTCAGTTTCCAAAACCAGCTGTACCGCCAGCTCCAGGGGGCCCGACACCCCCTTCTGGTCGCCGCGTGTACTGCATGCACTGCTGCTGTGCAGGGAACACACATGCACAGGACATATAGTAAAGACAGCTTTGAAAAGGAAACAGATTCCGCACAGCCTTGTCCGCTGGCCCATGTGACCTAGACAGGTCTCGCCAGACTCCATCCTGTGTTGATTGTTGTGTCAGATTAACAATTCATCCCCTCCGGCTGGTGAGGTGGCTCAAAGCTGGCAGCGGACAGGGTCACGTGGCCCAGGCTAGTCTTGGAACTCACTGTGTATCCGAGGCTGAGTCAGGAGGGTCGGGAGTTCAAGGTCATCTTCACCTACATAGTGAGTTTGGGGCTAGCCTCGACTACATGAAACCCTGTCTCCAAAGGCAGACAGAGGATGGGGACGAGCAAAGGAAGGAGGGAAGGAGAAGGAAGGGCTCCTAAGTGGAAACCATGCACCCCAGGTGACCTCCAACCACCCCCTTCCGGGCTGTTTGCTCACCTGTGAGGTGGGGCTCTGCCGGGATGGCTGTAACCGCTGGGCCGGGCCAGGGAAGGAGGCGCCTCCCTGCCCCTCACCCTCCTGCCAGACTCACAGCCATGGAGCCGGCCTTGCTGGCTCCAGAACCCAGAGGAGGAGATCAATGAGGGAATCAATCCCAGCTGCTGGGTTCCTCTGGGAGCTTCCTCCCTGAGTTCCAGCCTCACTCCACACAGCCTCACTCCCCAGAGGATGCTGGGAATACTTTAGCTCAGCTGTATAGATGGGGAAACTGAGGCCCCACAAGGGTCCCTGATGTGCATATAGGTGTGAATTTTTTACCCTCTGGGAACACTTGGAGGGCAAAGTCTAGGGGGACAGCCTGGAATTTAGGCCTGTTAGGGACAGAGCTGAACTGTCACTATACACACAGACACACAGACACAAACACAAACACACACACACACACACACACACACACACACACACACCGCCTTTCTCCCAGCAGCCTCCAGTTTAGAGGTACCTGCTCTGGGAAGCAAGCAGGTGACTGGAATGTGCCTCAGTTTCCCCATAGGTAAAACATCCAGGAGGTTGCCTTCTGCTCATGCCAGTCTGCAGCCTCCCAGGAGTAAAGGAGGGAGAGGGGATACAGGGTTTGTCACAGTGGTGGTGACACAGCTTAGCCCAGAGCTTGTTGGAGAGGGGGAGGAGAGAGGGACACAGGGAGGGAGGGGAGGAAAGCAGTGAGAGGAGGGAGCTGAGGACAGAGGAAGAGGAGGTGATCTGGGGGAGGTGACCTGGGTCCCTGGGTCCCTAGACCTTCGACATGCCCAAGGTGGATCCCTGCTTCTCTAGTGGGAGGAACTGAGGCCAGAGTGAAATTCTTGCAGCCTACAGCTCCGGCCAACCCAGACACCCCTGGGATTCAATGGGACTTAACTCCAGGCCACCCAGACTCAAAGACAGCTTCAACCCCTACCTGTTTGGCCTTCCAGAGACCAAGGCTAACAGCATTCAAAGCCTGGCTTTACCCCATCTCAGTCTAGTTCCTGGCTTTATCTCACTGACTCACTCAACAAACAATTCCTAATGCCGGTCCAGAAGGTCCCTGGTCTCAGACTTCCTCTTCCAATTCAGCCCCTTCCCTGGACCCAACTCCTACTTATACTACAAAACCCAGCCACTAGGAACCCTAGCTCCAGAAAGGAAAAGACTGCTGTTCCAGTGCTGATGAGGGTTGGGGAGACTTGGGGGGGGTGTCGTTATTTGTCTTCCTTCCCCAGCAAGGGAAGGGGAGGCCCATTACATCCGATGGGTGGCCGACTCCCTAACCCCACTCTGCAGGAGCTAGTCTTTCCCCCTGAAGCCCAAGTCCGAGGGGAGACACGGGTCTTGCCAAGCTGAGCGAAATGTCTGGCAAGGAGCGGTCTTCCTTCCCCACCCTCTGGGCCAGCGGAAAGGGCCCGGGGTGTGTTCTGATAAATGACGCGTTAATGGCGCGTTCCAGCCCGGCCTCACCCTCTGCTCTAGCCAAGCTGTTGAGGCCCTGAGCCAGATGCCATTCAGGGTGACCCGCGTGCGCCTGGCTCTGCAAGGCTCGCTCGGGTTGGAGCTCCTCCAGACATCCCGGGCCACAGTGGGACACCTCGGGGTGTCTTTCCCACGAGAAACCCCGGAGACGCTGAGCAGTCTGTGGCCGCTGCAAATCTACTACGCGGTGCCCAGGCTTCCGACCCGCGGGGCCACGGAGGGCAGAACCCTGAAAAGGAATATTAAGCGTCCAGGGAGCCTGCGTTCCGTGTGTGTGTGTGTGTGTGTGTGTGTGTGTGTGTGTGTGTGTGTCCCTCATTCCTCGCAGCACGTAGTCCTGGCCATGGCTTTGCACCCCGCTCCACGGTTTCCAACGAGTGGAAGTGAACCCCAGAGTGGAGGCATCCGAGAGGCCCCTACCTGTCCTTCTCCAGCCTGTCCTCCAGCAGGCCTCCAGTCGTGCCCTGGTCCCTCTGGCCTCAGTTACACACACACACACACACACACACACACACACACACACACACACACACACACATACACACACACACACACAGAGAGAGAGAGAGAGAGAGAGAGAGAGAGAGAGAGAGAGAGAGAGAGAGAGAGAGAGAGAGAAAAGAGACCACAAGGACAGTTCGTTTTCCCTGGAGCTCAGGGTGGAGAAATTGGAGAGAGAAGCGGAGTGGTCAGACCTGATCCAGAGATGGCTTTGAATCGTGGGAGCCACCTGAGCCAGCGCAGGCGTCCAACGCAACTCAACTCTGGAGGATCCGGAGCAACGACAGAGCCAGCTCCGGCTGCAGGAGACCCCAGTCAGAGAGGAGGAGGAAGGGGGAGGGAGAAGAAGGGCAAAAAGGAGAGGAAGGGAGCAGCAGGTGGCTTAGGGAACAGCCGCGGGTCCCCCAGAGTGAGCGGCTGCTCTCTGGGTGGAAAACTGAGTCCCGGCAGGGTAATGAGCTGTTGAGGGTCCAGAATAGGGGTTCCCTCCCCTCATCGCTCCCCTGGAACTTGAGCAGTTGAGGGTGGAGTGACGCCCGAGGTCGTTGCTCCGGCTCCCTCAGCCCCCGCGGCCCGCTGCAAACAAGCGGGTGTTTGCGCAGCACACAGCCCAGAGCGATGGGGATTCGATGGAGACTCGGGGCCGTCGGGAATCGATCAGGCACAGCTGTCGCGGATCAGCCCCGCGAAGCTGCCACCGGCGAAGCAGTCACAGGCCTCGGCCGTGCAGGCATCTCGGGGTGCTGCGTGCGCTCTGGATGAGAGCGATGCACCTGTAACCCCACACCCGACAGAGACCCCCGGGACCACCAGGCCGGACACCACTTCTCTGTCTCCCAACGGAGAACGGGAGCTGCGGGGTGTGGGGAATTCAGATCTGTGGTGCCCGCAGATTTGGGGGAGGCTGGCCCCAATCCAGCTCTGGCTGGATTGGAGGTGACAGTCGCTAGAGTCCCTATGAACCACCCCCACGCCCCGGCGAGAAGAGAGGACAGTTTTTAAAACTCGCATTTCATTTTGGTGGGCAACAAGCAGCAGCCTGTCGGGAGAGGCTGGAGGACCCGCCTCAAAGGGACAACTTTAGGCATCTAAAGTCCCCAAATCAATTTTTAGCTAAAATGAAAAGCGAAGAAGAGGACATTGGTGAGGCCAAACTGGCGGGGCATGGGGGTGGGGGCCCCTTTAGGTTAAAGGAAGTGGCGCCTGGAGGTTGAAGGAGCGACTGCGAAGCGGGTGCAGGTCGCTTACGCTTGCGGATCCGACCCTCACAGCTCTAGGTTAACTGGGCCTCAGATTTCTGTCAAACTTGGGCTTAGCACAGAGACGGTGGATATTAGCCAGGCGCAGCCCAGCACGTCCGGAGACACCAGAGGCAGTTGTGGGACTCCTGGACTCCATCTCTGATTTTCCCAGAGGGGATACTGAGGTCGACTGAGAGGGTCTATGAATTGGCCTAAGTCCCCGCGGGGATAGAGATGGGGGACGCCCTGCCCCCCTCCAACCCACCCCTCCCCCACCCTCAATTTGCTAATGACCCAGATCGATCAGGTCCCAGCCACCCGTGTGCCCCGTGGCCCCGCTCAATTCTATTTTACTAATTACTAAAGTGGGGGGGAGGCCAGTTATTGGGGCTAGGGGGCACAGTCCGTTTCTGAGGGACCCCTAGGTTTTTACTGCATCTCTCAGTGAGACCGCAGACCCCGTGGAAGTCCAGCTCTTCGTCCCCAGAAGACTTAGGCGCAGGTTGCACACAGCGGAAAGATGTCCCTCCATGGGTCTGACAAGCCCCGGCTAAGTCCAAGCAGTTTGAAAGGGAGTGTGTGGCACCTGAGGTTGTCCTGGTTCTAGCGGAGAAAAGGGAGTCCTCTCATCTCAAGCTCCCCATCCTCCTCTTTTTCTTCAGAATGGAGTCCTCGCGCATCAGGGGGGAAGCTATAGGTTTAAAATAAAAAATAACACAGGCGGAAATGAAGCGGGCGGGGGACCCACATCATCCCAACCCCCTTTGCAGGAACCCCCGGGGGGCTGGTATTTGAAAGGGTTTATGGGCATCTTTTGTTTTCTCATTCATAAACACCGCAGCCAGCCCCCGTGCCTGCGACACAACCCCAGCTCCTTGCTTCCTGGAGCTCTGAACGCTATCGGTTAACGGTGGTGGATTGATTTCCACACCCCACGATTATTTTTAATTATCTGTGATGTTGTACAGTAGACTTGGGGACCTCAGACTTGACTCTGATCCTGGCCATAGCCACTGTCCCCAGCTCTTCATCACTGGGGAGGGAATCCAAACGGTGCAATAAAGGCTGTGTGCCTCCATTCCTCTGACTGGAAGGTGGCTGTAGCCTGAGATTGTGCAGACTCGCCAAATCAGAAGATCCCAAAGCTTCTGTCCCCTGGGGGAGGTGGTTGGGTAAAAGTGTCCACTCCTGCAAGTTTCACCCCTCTTGGACCCCCTCTGCAATCATTACTCCCCACTTACCCCACAACAGGAAGGCCAAGACAGCAACAGGCGAGAAATGGCGGACTCCCGGGACTCTCTGCCCTCTCCAGGACTGTTAAAGAGCTGGAGTTTAATAAATGCTGGGTTCATCCTTCACATTAAACAGTCCCTTCAGCCCTGTCACCCAAGGGGTTGGGAGAGGGTCCTCTGTGTAACACACACATCCCATGCCCTTCCACAATGTCATCTTCTTCCTCAGCTCCTCTGCTCTGGGTGGGGAGCTGGAGCATGGACCACCGTGCCTGTCACACAGCCATTGCACCTCAGACATCAGATTCTTATTTTGTTTTGTTTCCAGCCCAAGTCATTGGTGGGGGCATCCCCTGAGTGGCATCTGTCAGGCTCCAGAACAAACGTCAATAACCCTTCCCAACAGCGAGCAGGGCAAAGGGGGCAGACAGAGAGAGTGGGGACACCCTCCTGACCTCTGGACGTCAGACACGGGGCCCCTCCAGGGTATGGCTTGGCCAACCCAGGACTCTCCTCTCTACCCACCCAGGTGTCATCTGTGTATCCCTTCTCCCCCCTTCCCCATCTGCAGGTGGAAGAGAGAGTTCTTAGGCTATCTCAGTCTGAGGGAAAACCCAAGCTAGACTAGAAATGAATGACCAGACCTCAGACAAGCATCCTTAGAGCCCGGAGATAGTAAGGACAGGAGGGCAGTCAAATACACGGAACCTAGGAGGGATCTCTCTCTCTCTCTCTCTCTCTCTATATATATATATATATATATATATATATATATATATATATATATATATATATATATATATATATATATATATCACACACACACACACACACACACACACACACACACACACACACACACACGTCTGTAGCCCTGGCTGTCCTTGAACCCAGTTCTGTGGACCAGGCTGATCTTGAACTCAGAGATCCACCTGCCTCTGCCTCCCAAGTGCTGAGATTAAAGGTGTGCACCACCACACCAGACTTGAGGGATTTCTGTTTGCTTTGATGCAGGGATTCACTATGAAGTCCTTGCTGGACTGGAACTTGCTGTGTAGACCAGGGTAGCCTCCAAATCAAAGATCCACCTGGCTCTTTCTTTCCAGTACGGGAACTAAAGACCACCAAAGTACTAGATGAGAGAGATCTCTGAATGCCCCCCCCCAGGCGGTGAGTTACAGTCCACAACTGAGGAAACAGAGGCCCAAACGCCTGCTTTTCGTCGAGGCCAATACAAACTATGTGACTGTTCTGGGGACCTACTAATCGCCCCAAGAGGTTTTTGAAATCTTTGTGTGTATATGGGGGGTGAACTTGGAAAAGAGCAACATCTTTTTGGGGGTGCCAATAGAGTAAGAGGGCACATATAGCCACACTTTAGGGACTGGGGCGGGGGCGTCAGAAGGAAGGATGTTACAGGGGCAGAGAATCAAAGTCGCCGAAATTAGAACACACACACACACACACACACACACACACACACACACACACACACACACACACACACATCCCCAGCTAGAACTAGCGGCCCCCCACCCAAATCCCTCAGGTTCTCCGGGCAAGCAGAATGCAGGGACCCAGGAAGCCAGCCTGGAGCTCCAGGGGGTTTGGCGGGTGCAGGCGGAGCGATGGGCGGGGGCGCTGACGTCAGACCCGGGCCGGGGCGCCGGCGGCGGCCGCCCCGCCACATCCTGGTGGCCGCTGCTCGCAGCAGCCGAAGCCGGGCGAGAGCACTGAACGAGCGGGACAGCAGCCGCCGCCACGGAGAGCGCCGGCCAGTGCGTGGGGACCATGCTGCGGCCTTGAGCACACACGGAGGGGGTCGCCCAGGATGGAGTTGAGCTTGGAGAGCCTCGGGGGGCTGCACGGGGTGACACACGCGCAAGCCGGCGAGCTGCTGAGCCCGGGCCACGCGCGCTCCGCCGCGGCCCAACACCGAAGCCTAGTGGCATCGGGGCGTCCGGGCCTGGTGGCGGGCATGGCTAGCCTGCTGGACGGTGGTGGCGCCGGAGGCGGGGGGGCCGGGGGCGCGGGAGCTGCAGGGGCCGCGGGTGGTGGCCCTGACTTCCGTGGGGAGCTGGCTGGCCCCCTGCACCCGGCCATGGGTATGGCGTGCGAGGCCCCAGGTTTGGGTGGCACCTACACCACGCTCACGCCCTTGCAGCACCTGCCGCCGCTGGCCGCGGTGGCCGACAAGTTCCACCAGCACGCGGTGGCCGGGGCGCACGGAGGCCATCCGCACGCGCACCCTCACCCGGCCACCGCGCCGCCACCGCCCCCTCCGCAGCGCCTGGCGGCCAGCGTGAGCGGCAGCTTCACCCTCATGCGCGACGAGCGGGCGGCGCTGGCCTCGGTGGGCCACCTCTACGGGCCCTATGGCAAGGAGCTGCCCACCATGGGGTCGCCACTGTCGCCGCTGCCCAGCGCGCTGCCCCCGGCTCTGCACAGCGCCCCGCAGCCGCCGCCGCCGCCGCCGCCGCTCGCCGCTTACGGGGCTCCGGGCCACCTGGCCGGGGACAAACTACTGCCACCTGCCGCTTTCGAGCCACACGCCGCGCTGCTTGGGCGCGCGGAGGACGCGCTGGCCCGAGGGCTGCCTGGAGGCGGCGGCGGCGCGGGAGGTGGCGGGGCGGCCGGCGGGGCGGCCGCGGGTTTGCTGGCTCCGCTGGGCGGGCTGGCTACGGCCGGGGCGCACGGGCCTCACTCAGGCGGCGGTGGCCCCGGAGGGGGCGGGGGCGCCGGCGGCGGCAGCGGCGGTCCGGGAGCAGGCGCCGCAGCCGAAGAAATCAACACCAAAGAGGTGGCCCAGCGCATCACCGCCGAGCTGAAGCGCTACAGCATCCCTCAGGCCATCTTCGCGCAGCGTATCCTGTGCCGCTCGCAGGGCACGCTCTCGGACCTGCTGCGCAACCCGAAGCCCTGGAGCAAGCTCAAATCCGGCCGCGAGACCTTCCGCAGGATGTGGAAGTGGCTGCAGGAGCCCGAGTTCCAGCGCATGTCGGCGCTGCGCCTGGCAGGTAGGGACGAGGGCCCCAGAGGCTCGACCCTGGGGGACATCGTTGGCACAAGATGAGGGGCCCCGGCTAGTGCATCCTGGTAGACTGGGGCGGGGATGTGTCCTCTAGCCTCTGAGGCTGACCCGGGGTCTGCATGGCCGAGTGTCGCTAATAGAGAGAGGGCAATAGCAATTGTCGCCGTCCCTGTTCTTTTAGGGACTGTGTAGGATGTCTTGTGTCTTTGAGACTGACGTAGACATAGGGTGCTAAACTAAAACAGCCCTCGCGTGGCTCCGTGTGTGTGCGCGCGTGTGTAGCCCGTTCCTTGGGTTCATGATTCCCCACGATCAGAGGTGCCACTCCCCTCGTCCCCAAACATCATGCGAGAGGGACCAACGGCGCCCTCCCTGCGTCCAGTCACAAAGCTCCAGGTGCTGACTTGACTCAGCCAAGGCCTGGCCACCGCTCTGCCCCCAGCCCCAGCACCACAACCAAGCTCTCTTCCTATGCAGCTCAGCCTCTGCCGACGATCGATCCGCTAGTCCCCCATCCCTCCCCCTCTGGCCGTTGGCAAAGGTCATTTGAGATTGGGGGAGGGGCGGCCCTTGGGACCCTGGGCTCAGTGGCATCCGCCGGAGGCCTTGACACCCCCCGGTGGCTTCCAGGGCCTCACTCCCTCCTGTTTTTCTGTCCCCCTTTCTACTTCTCTCCACGGGGACAAATTGCTGTCCCTCTCTTTGGGCTGCCTCTCAGTCCCGTCTCTTTCTTCTTTTCCTCCCTCGCGTCTTGCCTGAGTCTCTCTCTCCCGTACACACAGGCACATCAGCCAGTTCCTGGGGGACCCGTTGTCTCCTCCTGTGGTCTAACCGGTCCCCTCCCACCTCAGTGAGGAGTGGGGGTGTGTGTGCCATAGACCCATATCCTCCACGTTCGGGAAGGGGGTGTCAGGAGGCTGGCGTGGTGGGGAGGGGGCTGTGCACCCCTTTCTAGGGACAATAGCGGTTTCCAGAGCCTCATCGATCCCTCTGCATACAAACACAGAGAGGGGCGGGGCGGGGCGACCGGGACTGAGAAGCGCCCCTAAGGCAGAAGCTGAGCACTGTGTTGACTGTACCCCCAGGCCACCCTGCAAGAGTGTGTGGGGTGCAGAGAAGGGGGGGGGCGGACACCGGGTGTAGTGGGTAGATAGACTTGGGTTAGGTTGGAGCCTGTGATGCCTGCTCTATCTGTAGATTCCAAGCCCGCTGTGCAGCCTGGTGCACACAGACCGGCCTCAGTTTCCCCTTCGTTAGTGAGAGGTCCCAGGTTCCCAGCTTGAGTATTGAGACATGACCTGTCCTTGGGATATTTTGTGTGGTGCATTCCTGTGGGGGCAGGTGGCACTGGAGGACATTAGGATAAACACACACAGGTTTATCTGAAGGGTCCTGGTGACAAGGACACCTGTCCCAACACACAACCCCTCCTGTACTGTATGTGGCTGTCCTCGGGTAGGGTTGCCAGGGGTCCACTGTTTCCATGGCGCTATCGTGTTCTGTGGATTCTAAGACCAAGATCTCCTTTCCTGTACACACAACCATTGTGTGCTCCGAACCCACTCACCACTCGCCTGTCACCTTCTCGAATGATGTTTCAATTGCTCTCCTGTGGACATAAAAGGCAGACACACCAGAAGACCTGCTGGACATCACATGGGCCCAGAGCCCAGATTTTGCAAGGCCGCCATGCTCCACTTGAAGCAATAGGGCCAGTTACTCCAGACAGGAACTGGGGTCAGACGGGTTCCTTGTTTAGAGCAGCTCTGGTGACCAGCATCTCCCCCAGGACTGTGTCACCGGAGCTAGAAGTGTGGCCACCTCAGGGAAACACAGAAGCTGGGACCCAGGCAGCAGAGTGTGTGTGGGAGAGAGAGGGGCTGGGGGGAGAGATGCCTAACCTGTTCCAGGTCAGCCTTGGGGTCCCCCCTCCCTCCAAGACTCTTCTCTGTCTTCATCTTTGGACTCCACTGAAGTCAGAAGTGGCAGCCTGGGGCACTAAGCTCGAGCAAGCCTTTAGTTCTGGTCCCCGCACAAATGAAAAGCAGTTAAGTAGCCGTAAATTGTCACATTTAGAGGGTGCTGGGGCGGCCAGGCACGGCTCCTCAACTTACTGTGTCTTGGTGACAGCTGAAGGGGCCAAACCTGGCGCCTGAGCGTCACTCCTCACTCTCTTGTCCCCGACCCACTGGGGACACAATGTGACCTTGGGTTCTATGAACCCAGGAGGGAAACTGTCCACCCAAGTCACAGTCTCACTAGGAAAACATTGTCCCGGGTGCCACAACCCTAGAATGTCCTCAAAACAGAACCAGTGAGAGAAAGGGACAAGGTGGGGAGGTGACAGACAGGCAGGCAGACAGACAGACAGATGGGAGAGAGAGGGGAGGAGTACAGAAGTGAGTTGGAGAGACAGGGGGTAAAGGGGAGGGTGGCAGAGGGACAGACCCAAGCAGAAAGAAGCAAAAAGAAAGGCTGGAGACAAAGAGAGGGGAGATCACCAGGGAGCCAGAAGGTGACTGAGCTCAGGCTGGTCCTCCTGGTCCCCGAATCTCTTAAAACACAGCCCCCTCCTCCTTCCTTTGGGGACCGGATCCCTGAGAATAAGTCCTTTCTCTGTTGTGCCAAAGAAACACAGCAAAGAGCTTCAGAGTCCCAGCCTTTCCCCAGTATGTGTTGTCCTCCACGTGCCTCAGTTTCCCCAAATGTAAAACGTGTGTGCATTGTGTGAAGGGAGGAGCCATTGAAGACCCCAGCTCCCCCAGGCACTTTTCCCAACATTCGAGGGGGGGGACATACTTGCATCTGCTCCCACCCCATTACAGAATCTCCTCTCTGAGCTGTGTTCCCCTCACCACCACACACACACACCCCAGTGACAGTCACAAACTGTGATTATGGGAGCAAAGCTGGGGGAAGGGTGGCTCCTGGCGGGTGGGGCGGTCGATGAATTCGAATTACCGTCTGTGATTCATCACCGTGCGCCCAGGTCGATAGCTTCGGCCGGCTTCAAATATTGTTTAAATTGCAACTCTGGACTGAGAAAAAAAAATCTTCTTTTTTGTAACTGATCAGAAAAAATATACAAATATAATGAAATATTCAAAGGAAGGGACAGGAATTCAACACACACACACACACACACACACACACACACACACACACACCACATACCATTTAGATACACCTCAAACCACACACATATACACACATGTACCATACACCACACACCATATATACACACTACACATTGTACACACACCATAAACAACAGACACAACACACACACACACAGACACACAGACACACACACACACAGACACACACACACAGAATCTGGGAGCTGTGGGATGCTTGGTCTCTCAAAGGAAACTGCACTTGGGAACAATGTAGAGGCTGCAGGCCAGAGCATGGACAGGAAACCAATGTGGCATGAGTTACCACAGGCCCTTCAGACCCTCCTGCCCTGTTTCCTCTCCTGTGGTTCTGGAAAAACTGGAGAGGTGGTCAGCTGTAGTCCCTTGTTATTTTATTGTATTTGGTTTTTGGGAGACAGGGTCTCTCTGTGTGGCCCTGGCTGTCCAGGAACTCACTCTGTAGACCAGGCTGGCCTTGAACTCAGAGACCCTCCTGTCTCTGCCTCCAGCTACCACCAGCTTAATGTCTTACCCGTCCATCTGACGTGTGAACACATCCTGGTGTCTGTCAATCTCTACTTGAGTTGGGGCCTCCTGAGCCCAGGCTGAGGGTGGCCTTGAACTGCTAACACCTTGCCTCTGGGTTCTGGGATGACATGTGTGCATATCTACTTAGGATGCTGGGCTGGAACCCAGGGCCTCATGCATGCCAGGCCGGAGCTCTCCCCATGCAAGTACAACCCTGTCTCTCGTTCTTAAAAGCCTGGCATCTTTGTGTAAACCTCAGGTAGACATCCCCCAACACACACAAAAGGCTCCACCCCCACCCAGTCTGTTCCTCAAGGCCTTGTTTAGACCGGGTACCTTCCTTGCTTCGTTCTGTACTAGTCCTAGATAAAGGTCTGAGCCTCAGTTTCCTAATCTGAGAAATGGACAGAGTTGTATAAGCCTCTCCGAGTGTGGCAGGGCCTCCTGAAAAGGACTAGGTGGGTGGCACAAGCCCACATGATCAAAGCGGGAGTGGGGGGATACTCCAGGTGGCCACAGAGACTACACAGTGACTGGCCATCTCCCTAGGACTATGAGTGACAAACCTACACAAGGCCTCTGTGAACCATTCCTAGGTCCCTACAGTGAGCCCCTTTGCCCTGGAGCACAGAATCTGTTCAGGATAACAGACCTACTGGCTTGCTAGTCCCATAGAGATTTCAGTGGAATGATTTTAAAATTTCTCACAGTACTGGGGATGGGACTCAAGGCCTCCTGTGTGCTAAGAAACTGTCCAGCCCCTGACCAGCCCCTTACTGGGGTATTCTAGGCAGGGCTCCACCTTGGCCACGCCCTTGTACCCTCGTGTGTGTGTGTGTGTGTGTGTGTGTGTGGGGGGGGGGGGTTGTATTCTAGCCCAGGGTCCCAGGACATTGCAGAAACAAGGAAGACCCAGAACATCAGTGAACACTAGTACAGTAGCTGGTGATGGTTTTCAACTTCACAGCAGTCACACACAGTAGTGCTTCTGGGGCCTGTGTTTGTCCCTCTAGCTTTCATGATGATGACAGTACCCTGGGCACTAGTGAGTTAACCACCCCCCTCTCTCTCTGTCTCTCTGTCTCTCTCTCTGTCTCTCTGTCTCTCTCTCTGTCTCTGTCTCTGTCTCTCTGTCTCTCTCTCTGTCTCTCTGTCTCGATCTCTCTCTCTCTCTGTCTCTGTCTCTCTCTCTCTCTCTCTCTCTCTCTCACACACACACACACACACACACACACACACACACACACACACACACTCCTAAGAGATCCTCAGGGAAAAAGGAAGACTAGCTTTCTACGTTTGACTCAATAGGATGCTGTGACTTCCACTCTTGGCAAACTGTCCCCTCCAGATGCCAGTGTCCCAGGATGAGCCTGAGCTGCTGTCAGAGAGAGGCCAAGTTCACACCTTGCCCTAAACCCAGCAGCCTCTTCCTGTGACCACACGGGGGTCTGGTAGACAGGGACACCAGGCTGTGGGTCCGTCTCTTCTGCTTTGTGAGAGGCTGAGGCTGGCCTCTGGATGTCATTCTAAAGACCTCCCCCTGAGGAGCATTTGAGGAGTTGGGGAAAGGGCTTATGGCAGAGCCTGGGGACATGAGGTAGAAGGAGAAGCTTCCACTCTGACCTCTAAAAGTGTGCTATCCCTCCCACCCACATGCACACAAACACAGAATAAAATGTAATTTTAGCTGGACAGTGGTCGGTCGTGCCCACCATTAATCCCAGTGCTCGGGAGGCAGAGGCAGATCTCTGAGTTCAAGGTAAGCCTGGTCTACAGAGCGAGTTCCAAGACAGCAAGGGCTACACAGAGAAATTCTGTCTCAAAAAATAAAGCAGAGAGAGAGAGAGAGAGAGAGAGAGAGAGAGAGAGAGAGAGAGAGAGAGAGAGAGAATTTAAAAACCCACACAAAACCATAAGTTTCTTTCAGCTAAATTCCTAGCCTGAACGAAGGCACTCCCCAGCTGTAGATTCCTATCAACTACCACCTGTCACAGCCTTGCCCCTTCCAGCTGAGGGGACTCTTCACGGCCACTGTGGGGACTCTGAGCTCACCTGTCAGAGCCCATAGGATGCAGAAGTCAGCTTCCTGGGACAGTCGTCTGTCTAAGGTTCCCTCAGTCCTCCTGCGTGAATAGGGGACTTGGGCTGAAGGGACAGGTGGGGAACAACAGGCCGGAGTCCTTGGAGTTCCGGCGGCTGGCGGCAGCGAGCCCGGCCCCCGCGGTCTCTTTGTGTTAGCCTGTGAAGCGCCTGGCTTTAACCAGGGGAGTTCAAGCTGGTTTGAATCAAGTTTTTAATTAAAAATAGACGGTGATCAATACCCTAGGCAGTGCTGGAGGGGGAGGGTAGAGGCTGGGACCGGAGGGGGTGTGGCTGGAAGGTCCGTGTGACCCTCCGCAGCTCAAGACACCTGTGGCCTCAGTTTCCCCCAGACCGATTAACCCGGACCGTCCTTCCTCCGGGAGTCACACCAGTGGGCACAAGTGGGGACAGTTGAAGGACTTGAATTATCTTGTCACATTGAAAAAACCACAGAGAGAAACAAGATCGGGACCTGTGCGCATACTGCAGCCGGGTCTCCTCAACGTCCCAGGGAAAGCTGCCCGACTGAGGATGAGGTCGCTGCTGTAGGCGAGCACCTGCGTCCTCGCACCGACCTCTCACTAGGAACTGGGCAGTTGCAGAAGGCCCGCCTCAGTGTAGAGCCTCGGACTTGCCACAAACACTACCCTGCGGCTATGGGCAGGTCACCAGGTTTGGGTGGAACAGATCCCCGAAATCCTAAGGTTGGTCGTTTCTTACACCGCCTCGAGCCTGCAGGGCCCGGCTGCCGGAGGGGGCGCAGCCTCCCGCACCATCCTCTGAGCTGCTCTCCTATTTCCTCTGGCTTTAGAAATCTTGCAAAATAATTCTGTATTACCGTATTAGGGTTTTGGGGTTTTTGGTTTTTTTTTTTTTTAAGTTTTGCTTTTTTGAGACATTCCGGGCTAGTCGCAGTCCCCTTCAGTGTAGTTGAAGATCACCTTAAACTCCCAATACTCTTACCCGCACCACAATAATCATTATTTTTATTTTTGGATTTTTGAGACAGGGTTTCTCTGTATATCCCAGCTGTCCTGGAACTCGCTTTGTAGACCATGCTGGTCTCCAACTCTCAGAGCTCCTCCTGCCTCTGCCTCTGGAGCGCTGGGATTAAAGGCGTGTGCACTGCCGTGCCCAAAAAGACCTCGGTATTTTTATTTTTTTAATTCTCTCACTTGATCGAATTCTGCGGAAACCCGATGTTACTCAGCCATAAAGAGGCCGACCAGTCCGCACAGCACTCACCACGCAGCAGTCTCCACACTGTTGGGATCCAGCCTGTCCTAGCTCAGGTGGTTTGGAAACTGTGGTCCCCTGGAGTGGCAGGAGGCACTTCCAGGGACAGAGCCCCAGGCTGAGAGCCCTTATCTGGGGATTAATTCACTAACAATTAACACGCTCCCCGCTGGCCGGTCTTTTCTGGGCTGGCCTCTGGTTTTCAGGCACCTGGTTTCTCTCCAGCCATCTTTTCCTAATTCTTCTTCCGACTGCCACCGTGCCTTTTGCAAATGACTTTTTAAACATCGAAGCTCAGTCTGGCGTGGTAGCACACGCCTGTCATCCGGCACTTGGGGGATTGAGACAGGAGAATTGCCAAGAGTTCAGGCAAGCTTGGGCTACCTCGGCGAGAGCTTCTATCAAAAGAGGGAGAAGAGAATTGGAGGGGAGCCCACTAAGGATGTTCGGGTTGGGGTCATAGTCAACTATGTAATGACTTCGAGACAACCTGGGCTAAATGAATCTCAAAGTTCGTGTGCTGTGTGCAATTTGCTGACTTAGTTTACCCCCATGGAGGAGGGATCAGTGAGAGGTCTACTTGGCTGAAAACCCATGTAGGATAGGCCCCTGGCTACCCCCATGTCCCCATCCTGTGACTAACTGCCAGGTGCCTTCATCTGCAATGGGCAGACCAGGTGTGTGTGGACGGTTCCAGATAGGATTTTGAAAAATGAAGATATTAAAACCCTATGGGAGGGAGGGAGGGAGGAAGGGAGGAAGGGAGGGAGGGAGAGAGGTGGGGCCAATCTGATACCTGAGGTTCTCAAGAGGGACTCTGGGCAGTGAGGGGAGGGGAAGAAGGCATTGGTTTGGGAGCCTGTGAGGCACCCGTTAGCTCTGAACCACACCCAGCCCTCCTACCCAACAGAACCACCTTTCTGAATGATTTGAGGACTTGTGACCCTGGCAGAGTCACCAAGCCAGAGAGGATCCTCTCCAGAGGAGCTTGGGGAAACCTAGCCTGGCCGGGTTGAGTCACTGTGATGGGGAGAGATCATTGGTCCTAACATATGCCCCCACCCTGCAGCTCATGGCGGGGCAGGACTTGTCACCACGGTAACCAGCCATCATCCCAGCCGGAGACCAGGCTGGTATTGAATTGTGGGCTGTAGGAGTGAGAGTGGGGAGGGGGAAATGGGCGCCATCATTGCTCGACCCACACCAGCCTTTGTAGACAGGTGAGGGGCACCCACACGGGGAGTGAGGAAGGCGGGCAGGAATGACTCAGGAGGGCTGGGGCTGAGGGACCCTGTGTGGGTGGGGTGGGGCTTGGGGAGGAATATCTAGATACCTTTCTATGTCTTTCTTTTTTGGTTCTTTTTTTTGGAGCTGGGGATCGAACCCAGGGCCTTGCGCTTCCTAGGCAAGCGCTCTACCACTGAGCTAAATCCCCAGCCCTCTATGTCTTTCTTAATTTATTTCCTTTCCTTTTATTTTTTAAAAAGATTTATTTATTTTATGTATGTGAGTACACTATAGCTGTCTTCAGGCACACCAGCACATTGGATCCCATTACAGATGGTTGTGAGCCACTATGTGGTTGCTGGGAATTGAACTCAGGACCTCTCGTGGAGCAGTCAGTGCTCTTAACCACTGAGCCATCTCTCCAGCCCTCCTTTTTTTAATTTTTTAATAATATTTCTTTTGGAGCCAGGGTCTATCATATCCCAGGCTGGCCTCCAGTTCCCTATGTAGCCAAGGATGGACCATGACCTGATTCTTTTGTTTCTTCTCCAACCCTGAGAGGATGGAAGGCAGACAGGTGCCACCTCACCTGTTTTATTTAGTGCTGGGAAGGGAACCCAGGGCCTAATGCATATTGGGCAGGCACTCTACCCACTGAGCTACAAGCCCTCTGTCCACTGAGCTACAAGCACCCTACCCATTGAGTCCCAGCCCTGAAACCATTTCTTATAGGGATGGAGCCAAAGCTTTGCAGGAAGTGAACTGAGGGCTTTCTGGGGTCGGAGTCACTGCAGCTGGGTTTTAATGGTGTATAGGAGTTAGTTATCTGTTCTGTTTCTTCACCTGTCACCTAGAGGGGATGGTTCCCAGAAAACCTGACTCGTGGGCTACTCTCCTAACCAGCTCTTACAGCCATGTGAGAGGTGAGACCCAGACTTTCTCACACACACCCCGCGCCGTGGAGTCCCGCCCCAGAAATCTCAGAACAGTTGCATCTGGGCCTGGGGTGGTCTGTGGGCGCTAGGAACTCTAGAAGGTCAAGAAATGGACAACGCAGGTTCCCCGTGTGCAAAACCCAGGGTCTAAACACATTCCACCCTAAACTCAGGGTTTTTCCCGCCTCCAGCTGCCATGCCTTTGCGGGATACAACCCAATAGACCGGGGGCGCCTGCCCTCTTCTGGACACAACATGAACTGCAAGACGTTGGGGCGAGGCCGGTGGGCGGCAGGAGCATGCTCACACACAGACCCCACATACGTAAAATTTAACCCCCAGAGCATGGTTGCACCTACTTGTAGTCTCAGTCCTGGGAAGACAGGAACAAGAGATTCTGGGGGTTCGCCACCCAGCCAGTTCAGCCAAACCCACAAGCGCCAAGGTGATGGGCAGGAGAGAAGGCTCTGTGGCTAAGGGTGGTTGCTGTTGAAAAGGGCCTGAGTTCAGTTCCCCAGCCACATGGTGGCTTTCCACCCTGTGACTACAGCTCAGGGAATCCCACACCACTGTCACTCCACAGGTACCTACGCTCTTTGCACATGTAGACACAAGCTATGCGTAAATTTAAAAATAATAAAAATGAATCTGTTTTTAAAAAGCTGTCAAGGGCTGGAGAGATGGCTCAGCGGTTAAGAGCACCCGACTGCTCTTCCAGAGGTCCTGAGTTCAATTCCCAGCAACCACATGGTGGCTCACAACCATCTGTAAGGAGATCCGATGCCCTCTTCTGGTGTATCTGAAGACAGCTACAGTGTACTTATATATAATAAATAAATCTTAAAAAAAAAAAAAAAGCTGTCAAGACATGATGGTGCCCAACTTTAATTCCAACCCTTGGGAGCAGCAGACAGCCTGGTCCACATAGTGAGTTCCAAGACAGCCAAGGCCACACAATGAGACCTTGCTTTCCAAAAAAGCCAGGGTAGCCAGGGTGACTGAAGGCAGTCATGTAGTCACAGAGGGGTGACTGAAGAGGCTTGTATGGGACACAGGATGATGGGAGGACTCGGTAGCTGGTGTGCACTGACCGCTGTGTGTCTTGGGTTTAGCGGTGACAGGAGAGACCTGTAGACCCACGGCGGCCCCTAGAACAAGATGATGATGATCCAAGCCCCACGGCTGCCAAGACACCTGTGTGAGGCAGCTCTGTCTGCAGAGAGCCGGCTGAGGGGGCCCTGGGAGCTCAGGCTGGAGGAGGTAGACCAGGGTGGGGATCCTGCTGTGTTTGACAGTGGTTTGAGGACAGCATGGTTAATGGTGCAGGTGGAGAGAAGAAAACAAGAGAGCTAAAATGGCAGCAGGACAGAGCGGGGATAGGCGTGGTGGGGAGCAGGCAGTTGGCAGTCAGGGTGGCAATGGGGATGGGAGCTTAGGATTGAGAAAGGACAGTGGACGGGGCTGGGGATTTAGCTCAGTGGTAGAGTGCTTACCTAGGAAGCGCGAGGCCCTGGGTTGTTCGGTCCCCAGCTCCGAAAAAAAGAACCAAAAAAAAAAAAGAAAAAGAAAAAGAAAAGGAGAAAGGACAGTGGAAGATGAAGAGATAGAGGAGGTGGAGAAGAAGGTGGAAGAGATGGAGGAGGAGGAGATGGAGGAGGAGGAGATGGAGGAGGAGGAGATGGAGGAGGAGGAGATGGAGGAGGAGATGGAGGAGGAGGAGATGGAGGAGGAGATGGAGGAGGAGGAGATGGAGGAGGAGGAGATGGAGGAGGAGGAGGGGATGGAGGAAGAGGAGGAGGAGGAGGAGGAGATGGAGGAGGAAGAGGAGGAGGAGATGGAGGAGGAGATGGAGGAGGAGGAGATGGAGGAGGAGGAGGAGGAGGAGGAGATGGAGGAGGAGGAGATGGAGGAGGAGGAGGAGATGGAGGAGGAGGAGATGGAGGAGGAGGAGGAGATGGAGGAGGAGGTGGAGGAGGGGAGGAACAGGTATAGATAGGATGGAGGCGGGGCTGAGGAGTTAGAGGTACAGACAGCAGAGCAGAGTGCATGGCAGCTCTCGGTAGGAGGGGTGTTTGAAGGAGAAAGTGGGGATGATCACAGGAGGTGAGAAGAAAGAACCAGCCTGGACTGAGGCTGCTCCCAGGTCGAGAGGACCCACACCAGTGGTCAGCCTGGGTCCTGGACAAGTCAGAGTCCTCCACACGCTCCCCTGTACCCAGTCCCAGCCTTGGCTCAGTTTCCTCTGTATTGCAATGTCCAAGAGCTTGGCTTGGGTCAACTTAGAGGTTGTGACAGCTGCTAAGGGTCCCTGTAGCCTCCTCTTGGCCTGTGAGAAGAGGGGGATGGGGACACCATGGGTGTAACCAGCAGTTCAGCCTGGAGCCAAGACCCTCCCTGTGTGACAAGACTGAGGGCAGGGAATGTGCAGTGGCTTCATAAGTCATCCACACAAAAAGAACTTTTTTCTTTTTCTTTTTTTTCGAAGCTGGGGACCGAACCCAGGGCCTTGTGCTTGCTAGGCAAACGCTCTACCACTGAGCTAAATCCCCAACCCCACAAAAAAAACTTTTGTGTGACTGGCCTCTCCCTTAGCCTTGGCCTGGGGTTCCCCTTTAGAGACTCCAAGAGGATCCACCCTGGCTGGCCCTCTCTAGACCAATGGTTTACTGTCTCTGTGTCAATAAAAAGAACATTTTATCCTAACGACAGAATAACAGATTCATAGAAAGCTCTTGGCATGAAATCTTGTGTCTTGAAAATCTGTATTTCTGTCTAGGAGTAGACTGCTAAGTGGGATGGTACATAGGTGGGTGGGTGGATGGGTGGGTGGGTGGATGGATGGTGGGTGGATGGGTGGGTGGATGGGTGGGTGGGTGGATGGATGGTGGGTGGATGGATGGTGGGTGGATGGTTGGGTGGATGGATGGATGGTGGGTGGATGGATGGTGGGTGGATGGGTGGGTGGATGGGTGGATGGTTGGGTGGATGGATGGGTGGGTGGGTGGATGGGTGGGTGGATGGATGGTGGGTGGATGGGTGGGTGGATGGGTGGGTGGGTGGATGGATGGATGGTTGGGTGGATGGATGGGTGGGTGGGTGGATGGGTGGGTGGATGGGTGGGTGGATGGTGGGTGGATGGATGGGTGGGTGGGTGGATGGATGGTTGGGTGGGTGGGTGGATGGATGGGTGGGTGGATGGGTGGGTAGACAGATAGTTGGATGGGGATTTCTCCTTCTAGTTGGGTCCTCCTAGGATGAGCATCTGGTGCCACATGATCATCACAGGGCAGCTGCACCCTGAAAAGCCAGTATCCGGCCACCAACTCACCCTGACTTTGTTCCCCGAAGAGATCTGGTGTACCGTCTGCCAGACAGTCTCTGCCAATTCTATATGGATCTTTGTGGGGCTTAGGATGGAAACCAGGTCTTGCCATGTAGCTTGGCTGGGCAGTAGTCGGTGGCCATTGTCCAGGCGAGGCAAACAAGGACCACCGGAGAAGGGAGTCTCAGCCAGGGGCTATCGATTAGGTGGCTGCGGAGTGTCTGTGAGATTACCTCTGTGCTTTGGTATCTAGCGTTTGAGTCGGGAGTCTCTACTATGCAGCCCTGGCTATCCTCAAACTCCATCTGTAGACTGGGCTAGACTACTAACAGACATCCTCCTGTCTCTGCCTCCTGCATGCTGGGATTAAAGTCCTGCACCACTATAAGTGGCCAGGGGATTGTCTGTGTTGTTACCTTAGGTGGGAAGAAGATGGGTACGTTCTTCCTGCGTGTGGGTCCTGAACGGTGTAAATAGAGAAGGCATCGGAGGGGGCTGTGGAGGCCGCTCAGTGATTACTGCTGGGGTGAAGGCCACACAGGCCACATCAGGCAGCTCACAGTGACTCCAACTCGGGGGATCTGCCTCTCCCTTCTGGCCTGGGCAACTATTGGACATCCGCATCCACAGCACTGCCCTACCCTCAACCAAAAACAAAACAAACAGATAAAGAGTGGGCAAGTCGGCTGAGCTCAAGCAAGTGTGCAAGCTGGGTGATCATAAACCCGTTCCCTCCAGTTCTTTTCCTCTTGGTGTTTTATTCCAGCATCCAAAATGCGTCACACTGCTGCCCTCCTTCAGCGCCCAGTCTGTGTTCTCGCGTGCACGCACGAGGTCAGGGGTCCTCAGTTCCTCTCACTGTGTTTTTTTGAAGATTTGTTTGGTTTCACGGTGTCCGTGACTCAGCCACGTAGACTGTAAGGACTGCGTTTCTTCTTTTGTGCAACCCTGCAGATCTTTAAGTCTCTTGAGCTATACAATTTCCTGAGACACTCAGGAAAACAACCAACTCATTAAGGCAGGAGGCAAAACCAACTCATTAAGACTTCTGTCACCCATGGCGAAGGGTGGCATTCATGAGGTGACATGCTCTCAGTACTTCCGCTGGAACCTTCAGTTCCAGTCTGGGGCCCTGAGCAGTCCCAGAGGGAAGCCCTCTTCTGCAGAGCGCCTTCAGTGTTCTGTTCCCTTCCTGCATCCTTTACTCACAGCCTACAGAGTAGAGGAGCCATTGGCTCTCTGTGTCAGTCAGTCAGTCAGTCAGTCTGTCTGTCTGTCTCTCTGTCTGTCTGTCCAACAGGCTCTCTACACAGCCCTGGCTGGCCTGGAACTTGCTATGCATATCAGGCTGTGCTTGAACTCTTTCTGAGGACCTGAAAGCCATTCTGATTCTGGATCTTTCCCATGGCATCTGACTTTCCTTTTTGGAAGGCTTAGGAATTTTCTGACTATTCTCAGGGTTCTGAAGCATCACAAAGGTGTGTCTGCCCAACTCCATTCATCCATGAAACCCATGCTCTTCAGTCTTTTTTTTTTTTTTTTTGTTCTTTTTTTTTTTTTGGAGCTGGGGACCGAACCCAGGGCCTTGTGCTTCCTAGGTAAGCGCTCTACCACTGAGCTAAATCCCCAGCCCCTGCTCTTTAGTCTTGATTCTTCCCTTCTTCCCTATCAATAAAAGCCAACTCAAGGGAGTAAGGATTTGCTTGGCTAATAGTTCCGGGTTCATTACTTTGGGGAAGTGAAGGTTTAAGAGCTGTGGGAGATGCTAACACTATGTCCACAGTCAGAAGATAGAGTAAAAGCACTCGTGCTAGGGCACTCACTCTCTACTATCAAGGATCCCAGCCTAGAATTCTGCCACCCACAGTGGGCAGGATCCCAGCCTAAGGAATGGTACCACCCACCGTGGGCATGTTTTCCCACCTCAGTGAAAATAGTCAAGGTATTCCCCCTGCAAACACAGACAGTGGACTAGTGAGCAATTCTAATTTCTGTCAGGCTGACAATTAATTTTAACCCTCACACCTACGTATTTAATTTTTTTTGTTTTATCTGTTGTTGTTGCTGTGTTTATACATGATGCTTGAGTGTGTGCACATGCCACGGTGCACCTATGGAGGTCAAAGGACAATGTTTTGTTGTGTTTTTTGAGACAGGGTTTTCCTGTGTAGCTCTGGCTGTCCTAGAACCCGCTTTGTAGACCAGGCTAACCTTGAACACAGAGATCCTTCTGCCTCTGCACTCTCCTGAGTGCTGGGATCAAAGGTGTGTGCCACCACTGCTTGCTCTGCCTTCACGAAAGTTCCAGGGATTGAACTCAGGTGACTGAGTGTGAGTGGCAAGCTTGTACCCTCTAAATTATGTCACAAACTGTCCATCTTTCTCCTTTATCTTGCCATCTGCTTATTGGTTTTGAGTTGCATCTAGAGCAGATGACAAACACTTGTAGGCCCTCTACTCTCAAGCCATGCCCCCAACCACTCCCTGGGAGAATTTAGGCAGGGGGATGGCTTGCAATAGACCAAGGCTGTGAACTCGGTGGGAGCTGAAACTGAGGTGGACAGGTCCCAGAGGAGCCCCAGGGCTGAGCCAAGTGGTCAGGACTCTCTGCTGCTTGAGATATAACCCAGGGCCTACAGTCAGCCATGTTGTCATCAGATCAGTCACACCTGAGTCCCCATCTTGTCCCAGACAGATGGAATTGCAGTAAGTCAGGTATATATGCTACACAGGCATCCATAGTTCAGGGGAAGGCGCCCGTATTGGGGTTGGAGTCAGGAGTCCTTGCTGAAGAGACCGGACATGAGGATTGGTGTTAGGAGCCTGAGCACTGCTCCCCTCTGGAGGCTATGCTGTAGCAGGTGATGCTTGTGTTATCCAGCTGCCCCCCCACCCCCCACCCCCGTCTCTTTCCCCACACTGTGTGACTCCAAGTCTTCCCCATGGCGCTCCATCTTGTCCTGTCCTCCATATTTGGCTCTCTGCCTGCCTCTCCCCTCGTGGTCCAATGTGCACTTGTTCCCGGCCCTTTCTCTTCTTTCTTTTCCCCTCTCTTCTCTCCATCCTCTAAACACTTCCAGTGTGTGCCCTCTGCGCCCTCAGACTCTTCTACTCTGTCCCCTGACTCCGCCCACCTGGCCTCCTCCCTTCCTTCCTTCCCCAAAGCTTTATCCCCACCCCACCCCACCCCACCCCGGCGGTCAGTCTCTTCCTCCGAGTGTCTCCCGTACTCTTCCTCCCCCACATCCCTTCAGCCTTTGTCCCTGCCCATCCCTATCTCCCTGCTTCCTCATCGCTGGTCGGTGTTCTGCCTGCCCCCGTGTGGTTGCGTCCCCTCACCCCATGGTCTCCTCTCTCCCCTCTGTCCCCTTCCCAGCCTGCAAGCGTAAGGAGCAGGATCAGCAGAAAGAGAGGGCTCTGCAACCGAAGAAGCAACGCCTCGTGTTCACAGACCTGCAGCGCCGCACGCTGATCGCCATCTTCAAGGAGAACAAGCGGCCCTCCAAGGAGATGCAAGCCACCATCTCGCAGCAGCTGGGCCTGGAGCTCAACACGGTCAGCAACTTCTTCATGAACGCCCGTCGCCGCTGCATGAACCGCTGGGCTGAGGAGCCGGGTGCCACCCCTGGCACCGCAACAGCCACAGCCACCTTCTCCAAGGCCTGAGCCTTCTGCCCGACACTTACCCCAGCCCCCGGGGACCGCACACGCCAGCCCTGGGGAGTGAGGGTCCTGTCCCTGACCCAGCCAAAGCAAGCCCCACCCCCACCCCCAGGGGACAGGGAACACCCCCCCTCCCGCTCAATTTTGGATTCCAAAGGGACCCCGAGGGTAGAGTGGGTCAAGAATCAAGCACATCTTACAAACAAAACCCGGGTATTTAAAAATGATTTTAATAGAGAACCCTTCTTTACAGATCCCAGACCTCCTCAAAAGGGGGGAGGTGGGCATCTGCCTGTCTTCCCCCTACTTTCTTCTCCAGGCCATGTCTCTGCCCCTATGTTCCCTCCCTAAGAACTGAGACCCATCCCAAGTGGCCAAAACCGACAATGAGCTGGATCCTTACAGCACTCCCCACCCCCAATCCTGTCCTCCAAGCCACACTCCCCACCCTAAGGGATGGCCCCTCTCAGACAAGACCCCAGCCGCCACCCCTGACCCCAGCGGCCTGGATAGCCTGTGCCAACAATCCCCTGCCTTAATGCTGGGGAGGGGAGCTGAGGGGAGCTCCCTGTCTCCAAGGAGCCAGTGGCAGATGTGAGCTGAGGGCTGCCCGCCCGCCCGCAGATGCCTCCAGCCCAGCACCCCTGGCTGAGTTCACCGTGAGCACCTGCTATGTGAAGAATACTACACCGGAACAAGGTCGCCAGAGAGCAAAGATGACGGCCCAGATCTCAGGGGAGAGACATCACATTCTCCCAGATCTGGGGGGCCCATGGAGGCATCATCAGTGTCTCTTGGATGCAAACTTCTGGAAATCTCTGGAATTCATCACCCATTTGTCAGTTGATTGGGGTGCACACCTGAGCGCCCCCCCTCAGAGGACATTCAGGGGTAAACCTTGCATTGGTGACTCCTCTCTCAGAAGAGAGAAGATGAAGCTGAAAACTGCTTGCTCCATTGTTTTGCCAAAAAGAAAGAAAGAAAGAAAGAAAGAAAGGAAGGAAGGAAGGAAGGAAGAAAGAAAAAATGTACAATGGGGAAAGGTCAGAAGCAGCGGGGCCACCCCTCTGCTCTGGGTGACATTTCAAGACTGGCCTGGCAGTCCCAGGGGGCTGTCTCTCCCCTCCCCCTCCCCCTCCCCTTCCCCCTCTGGGGTTCAAGGTCCTGGGAATCCCCCTCCAATGAACCCTACTCCCATGGCTGCCTCCAAGGGAGGGCCCCCCAACTTTCCCTAGAGAATGCAAGAGAACTTTCTAGTGAGAAAAAAAAAGGAAACCTCCCCCATCCTGTAAAGGCTACCTCATTGAGCCCACGCTGTGATTTGAAAGATCACGTCTGATACCAAAGATTCCCCCACCCCCAAGGGTTTGTGCTGGAAGCCAGGGTGTCCCCACTTTCACCCCATGGCTGTCCCCCACCCGAGAGAGAGAGAGAGAGAGAGAGAGAGAGAGAGAGAGAGAGAGAGAGAGAGGGACAGGAGGACAGAGAGGTCGGCGAGTGCCTTTTTATTGAACCAAAGATGTGTGTAGAGTGTCCTCTGTCCTCAGTGACTTGTTGCTCTCCCATGGGAGCAGCTAGGATGGATGCTTCTAGAACCTTCGGGTGTGAGGCAGAATGCTCAGAGTGAGAAGAGTCCCCTGTTCCCACTCATCAAGTGACAGGTCTCCCTGTACACAGCAGCACCCACACACTCATGCTGGCAGGTATACCACGCATGCTCACACGCACACACATGCGCACATGCACGTGTACACACACACACACACACACACACACACACATATGCACAGTGTCCCCCTCTCCTTCACACTTCCACAAAAGCCACCCTGCCCACCCTGTACCCAGCAGATACAGGTGACATGTCCTATGAGCCAGCAGACCAAGCCAACACTGAAAAAATGAAGTCCGAAGTGGTGACATGGTGGCCTTAATCCCAGCACTGAGGAGGCAGAGGCTAGCAGATGGATCTCTGTGAGTTCACAGTGAGGGCCTGCCTCAAAAGTTCTATGACTCAATGGCAAGTTAAAAAATATTACCTTTATATGTCTTGTGAGATGATGTCTCCCTCTGTAGCTAAGGCTAGCCTCTAGCTTGAGATCTTCTGCCTCAGCCTCCTGAGGGCTGGGATCACAGGTGCACACATCATCAAACTGTCTCCCTTTATCTTTACCTTTTCTCCTTTCATTTTTTCTTTTGTTTATGGCAGTTACGGGGATGCACACACTAGGCAAGTATTCTCCCCGACCATGTCCCCAGCCCCTCGAGGAGGATTCTAGGCTGGGTTCCACTTCTGAACCACCAATAAAAGCTTTTCAAACACCATCACACACACACTCACACACACTCACACATACACACTCACACACTCACACACACATACACACACACTAACACACATACATACATACATATATACATACATACATACATACATACACAGACACACACACACACTCACTCTCACACACTCACAGTCACACACACACACACACTCACACACACACACTCACCCTAAGCCCAGATGAACATCCATCCCTCCATCCCATCCCTCCATCTGCCCAGACACCTTCTGGTCTTTACCTACCAAAGATCTTTCCTACACAGGGAACCCACAGTCCAGCACAATTCCTTCTAGCCTTTGACAATTCTCTCTGAAATACCTCAAAATATTTAATGTATAGTTTATGTGCTAAAAAAAAAAACGAAAAACAAAAAGAAACAAAAAAAACCTTAGCTAGTTTTGGGATTGTGTGACTTGAAGCTTTATACCGTTAAATTATAATTTTGCAGACATTGGCATGCTTACCTCTGACTGGTTCCCTGGGAGATGTGTCAGTCAGGGCGGCGAAGCCAGGGCTCCCTGGGAGGGTGAGTGGGGGACTGGGGCCTTCACAGATTTCCTATGTACAAGAGTCTCTTAGGAAAGAGAGGAAGGCACGCACCTGACGGCTGCACCTTTCCCTGGCTTGTTCTGTTTTCTCGTTTTATGGAGTTGTGTCTTCTAAGAGTATTTATGATTCTATGTGTTCTGTGTTCAAATGTAATTTAAGAAACAACAAAAGAGAAATGAAATCCAAAGAGGTCATGGTGCTTGATTGACGCAGGACCACGTACTCTGATGATGTAGGGTGCTGGTGGGCATGCGCATGGCTGTGCTTCAGAAGCAGGCTGGCCTGTGCTGTGGCTCTGCTTGTTTCCACCTGACTAGGGAACTGTGTCCAAGCGGGTGGCAAGGCCCTGGGTTAGAAAGGGTCCTGGAGCCAGCCAGGCCTGAACACTGATGCCTTCCTCCCCGCAGCCTCTCTGTGTCCAGCCTGGCTGAGGGCCACTGCCTGTTGTTGGATCTGGGTTGCATGTGGGTAGCCATCTACACTATGATACTCCTTCCCCACTCCAAGTGGGTTTCATGTTAGCAAAACTTTCCCAAGCATCTTCAAAACAGACAGCCGGGAAATTCCTGAGTGCTTCCCAACTTCCCCAGACACAAAGACCTGCTCACCTCCCCTGGAACATTCTCAGCCCTCCCGCCCATGGGGTATCCGGTTTTTGCAGATGCCTGGGGACCCTGGAGAACAGGGCTCCACACCCCTTGATATGGAGAAAGAAGGTGGGCACAGGCCAGCCTGGGCTTCCTTGCACTTCTTGCCCCTTCTCTCCCCCTTGGCCAGGTCTCAAGGCCAAGAGCTGGCTTTGAACAGCAGGCCCCATACTGCAGGACTGAGGTGAGGTTAGACTGTCCCCCCACCTGCAGGCCTGCACTCCAGGGCTCCAGGACACGTAAGCCTAGACGTTTCATCTTTTTCTTTCTAAACGGTTCAACCAAAGCTTTTCTCAGTGGCCCACCAGGGGAAGGGTGGGTGTCAGTGGGTTGTTATCACTGGGAATGGCATGACTGAAGGCCTCACTGTATTCCCTGTGAAACCACAAAACAGACCCTCCAATAAGGCTGGAGGGCAGCCCTCCCGACTCTAGCCCTCAGGGGACAGGCTTGAAAACAGAGGTAAAAAGGAGAGACAAGTCATCATCAGCGCTAACCGCTGTTGTGTAGTCTTTTCTCTGTCTTGCTGTTTCCTTCAAAAATTATCACCTAGCCATTCAATTTCATATGTATATATGTGTGTGGGCAGCTGTGGACGGGTATGGATCCGGGAACCGCAGCAAAGCGCCCGGGCAGAAGGGAGGCGAGCCTATGTTTCCCGCTTGCCCCATCTACTGTAGAGCTCCACCCACTTCACTGTTCCCAGGGGTCAGGTCAGAGCCTATCAGTAAAGCCAACTGTGAGTTGGACCACATCAGGTCATGGCTTGAACAGAGGATAGGCAGCCTGGAGGAGGACGGGCAGAAGGACACCGGAGGGCAGTTTAAACCGAGGTTGGTATGGGGTGAAGCCAAAGGTTAGGCAGAGCCTGATCTCTTCCCTTTTCTTTCTCAAAAACAATGAAGCTCTCTGTGCACTGAGAAGGGGATAAAAGCCAACAAAATCTTCCGACAATTAATAGACTTGACCGGTAGGGGTCAGTGTTTTGATTTTTTTGTTTTGTTTTGTTTTTGTTTTTTTGTTTTTTAACTTGGGGGAGAACATTCCCTGGATTCTGCTAAAAGAATTGGAGGAGAGAGCCCAAAGAAGCCCTGCGGCCAGAGGGACCCTGTTTTATTAGAAAAAGGCAAGGATGTGCCCCTCCTCTTGTCTTTGGATGCTGTTCGTTGACTGGCTAAGCACGTGAGCTGCGTGGTGATCTGACTTGAAGGCGCACTGACATGCGCACCATGGGAGACTGCGCTTGTTCCACGTTAGGGCTCTGTCCACTCCCGGGTGACTGTGGCATTGTCCTTGACGACTGGGAATCCCCCAGTGAGAGGCTTCTGGTCAACTGGAGGTGTGGCTATGTAGCTGTGTGGTTACTTCCAGATGGCTTGACCTCGAAGAGGCTGAATCCCTCAAGAGAGGGCCCTTCCAGGATGAGGACCGGACATCCATGCGTTCCGGCCGGCTTGCCAGACTGTACTGTGAAAGCGCACTGTAGAAAGCCTGATCCTCAGACGAGGACACCTGGAGCTGTCCTGACATGGCACTTGTGGTGGTGGGTAGCTTCTTAGTCTCATGGTTGTCTATGTTAATGGCGGTCTGTTTCTCCGTGGTCTGGGAGCTAGCGTTGGGGTGGACCTCTCCCTGAGACCCCTTTCCGTAGTGCTGGCGTCTCTTCTTGGCCAGGATTGAGATCTTTCGCGGATTAAATATTGATTCTTTGTGTTGCCAAGGTACGTCTTCTTCGGATGGGTTCGGGGAATTGCAGGCTGTGTCCCCATAAAATTCATCCACGTGCGTATGCCTGCGCAGGATGGTGCCCTGGGTAATGAGGTTTGCGTAGCCCTCATGGTGGGAGAAGGCATAGCTGGAGCGGCGGGCTGGCATCCCACGGCGAAGCCGCATGGCGGGCTCCACTGTTAATTCTTCACTTGGGACCTCCTCTTCTTTCTGCAGCATGTGGGAGACAACAGAGGACAGCAGGGCTTTAGGGTCACATGCACCCCAGCATGTGCCACTCGGAGCACCAAACCTTGGTCTGGCCAACTGGGGTCTGATCTGGAAACGATTCTGGACCAACAATTATTCCTAGAGGCCTACCAGAGGGCTGGGCGGGCGGAGACACGTGCTATCAAGACTAATGTCCTGCGATCAATCTTGGTGACTAGAAGTTGTTCTCTGACCTCCGTAAATACTCCACAGTGTGGGCCACCCACTAAGGCTCCCAGCCCATGCTCACTGCATAAATAATTGTAAATTTAAAAAACACTCCCTCCATGAGACAAAACCGGAAGGTGGTCAGTCTTTCCTTGAGGCCCCACCCTACATTTTTTTTTTTTTTTGGTTCTTTTTTTCGGAGCTGGGGACCGAACCCAGGGCCTTGCGCTTCCTAGGTAAGCGCTCTACCACTGAGCTAAATCCCCAGCCCCCCCACCCTACACTTTTATCTCAAAAAAAAAAAAAGAATTTTATTTATTTTTTTTTTGGTTCTTTTTTTTTTTTTTTTTTTTTTTTTTTTTTTTTTTTTTCGGAGCTGGGGACCGAACCCAGGGCCTTGCGCTTCCTTGGCAAGCGCTCTACCACTGAGCTAAATCCCCAACCCCAAAAAAAGAATTTTAAACTAGACCATTGAAATTTATCCTATTAGGGTGGGAGAGGTGGCTCAGTGGTTAAGAACTTTGGCTGCTCTTCTGGAGAAACCAGGTTTAATTCCCAGCACCCACATGCAGCTCACAACCATCTTGAACTCCAGTTTCCAGGAGAGCCAGTGCTCTTGCCTGGCCTCTGTGGGCACCAGGCCCCGCCATGATGCACATACAGAGCATGCACACATGAAGAATAACAAGTCTTAAGAATGTTTTCATTGCCATCTCAGTGGCTTAAGGATGGCTCTGGCACTGAGCACATTCAGAAAACTGTGCAACTGCTACTTCTAGAACATTCCATCACCCAAAGGAAGGTTCACTCCCGAGAGAGAGCACCCATCTCCTCCACAGCCTTTGTCATCCAAGAACTTCCCACCTCTGCTTCTCCCTGCTCTGGTCATTTCCGGTCACAGAGTCCCAGACTGTGGCCTTCATGTGTGGCTCCCTCACTGACCAATATGTCTCAGGCCCCTCCACTCAGTGGCCTGACGTCAGAACCCATGTTCTTCCTGGAGACTGGACGCCCACATGCATCACTGCACAGAGGACAGTGTGGCAAAAGTGCTTCCAATGTCCTATTTTGCCTAAACTATTCCAAAAGCCATCTTCTTGCTTCCCTGGGCTCTGAGTGACCCAAGGCAGAAGCCTGAGGAATGTTCTATGACAGACACAGTGCTCAGGGACTTGGGCCCCTGAGGAAGTTAGGGGGATCTGTCCACACTGTTCCTGGGACACAGAATCTGTGACCGCTGGGTAGCGCCACCCCCAGCTCGCTCTCACCTTGGGGTGCCGTTTCAAGACCGTCCTTCGGATGATGCGCACAGCCAGCATGGGCAGAGTGTTCAGGGTCACATTGAGGACAATCACCAGCAGGCTGGAGGGCTCACGGATCACATTGTAGTCAGCGACTAGGGGTGAGGCAGACGGTGGGTGAGTGTGGGCCTCTTTCCCCACCCCTCAGCCACTCCACTACCCTGACTACTCCCTTCCTCCCAACGACCAATGGAAGCTCACACAGGAATGGGAAGGTCTTTGGTGAGATCCTGAACAACAATAGACTCTCAGTGAGGCTCGTGAAGATTACGTAGGAGCTGAGGCTGACCACAACGGTGCCCACGAACAGGAGCGTCCAGTACTTGACGACAAGGATAACCTGGGTAGGGGCCAAGAGGTCAGCAGTGGGAAGTGGGAGACAGGATGCAGGGCCCCAGCAGCCGGGGATCGGGTCGGGGGGATCTGGGGAGACTGTCCAAGCCAAGGACATAAGTTCCAATCTCCAGCACCCATATAGAAGCATGCCTGAACCCCAGCACTGGGCGCAGGGGTACATGGATGGATGGGAAGATCCTGGGTGCTTGCTGGGCAGAGCAGCCTAATTAGTTGTAACTTCAGTGGGAGAATCAGTCTCAGAAAAACAAAGTGGAGTTCTTGGGAGATGACTCAGGGGGTAAAGTACTTGCTATGTAAGTCTGAGGACCTGAGTTCAAATCCCCAGCACCTCGGAAAGCTGGTTGCTGTGTGTGACAGCAACTACTTGTTTGGTTTATGGCTAAACAGGAGGCAAAGAGAAATTCAGAAAGCCCATGACATACGCAGCAGTAACATTTCCTCCCAGAATACAACACTCCATCCTGCAGGAAGCTCCTTAAGCAAAAAGGAAAAGAACAGGAAGAAGCTTCAGGAAGTCCCTGAAACAGACCAGTTTACCAGGCCCCTCCGTGCTAGAGTGAGCAGTAAAGCTGAGAGTCCCCACAGGAAGCCAAGACACAAAGATGCTGGGGGGGGGAGGGTTGGGGACTTAGCTCAGTGGTAGAGCGCAAGGCCCTGGGATCGGTCCCCAGCTCCGAAAAAAAAAGAACCAAAAAAAAAAAAAAAAAAAAAAAAAAGATGCGGAGACCATCCAAGCCGCCAGGAAGAGGTTTAGAACGAGCCACCTGGCCTGTCTGTCACACTGCCTACAGGCTGCATTGCAGGCTCCCAGCTCTGGGAGCCGTCATCCGTGCTGGGGAGGGCCTTGGGGATACAGCTGTCTCTGAGTCATCTCTGCTCCTCTAAGTAACCCCAGTGAACCTCTCTGGTTCACCATGCTGGACCTTGGCAGTTCTCCATACTTGGGTCTGCCATGGGCTCCCTACCTGAGGTGAGTGGATCTGTTTGGTGCATCTCCCCGGAGTCTTGTCACACAGCAGCAATGAACAAGACCCTCCCTTAAGCAAAACCATCCTCCTCCAACTCCCATGGCTCACAGTGCACAGGCACCGTGTGCTGCACATACCACAAATGTGTTACCAGCATTTCTGGGTCAGGCGTGATGATAGACACCTTTAGTCCCAGCATTATGCAAGTGGATCTCTGTGAGTTCGAGACCAGCTTGGTCTACAGAGCAAATTCCAGGTCAGCCAGGGCTCCACAGAGAGACTCTGTCTCAAGAAGACAAAACGAAGCAAAGCAAAGAGCACTGGCGGCTCTGGGAGAGAGCCTGACTTCAGGTCCTAGCACCCACATACATGTCCCACAGGCAGCTGTAACTCCAGTTCTAGGGAATCTACTCCCTCTTTTGGCCTCTGTGGGTACTGCATGCTTGCATGTGAATGCACACACACACACACACACACACACACACACACACACACACACACACACGAGTTTACTTGAAATGAATCCTTTTTACAAGGCTAGAGTAAAGTCAGTGTCAGGCAGAGGCCGCCATGGTTTCTCAGGGCTCGTGGTCCCACCTACCTCCAGGGTGATTGACAGTAGGCTAGATATGGCCACCAGTACCCCAAAGGACTGGTAGTCAGGGGAGCTGCCAGTCTTGGTCATGTCATAGCTGACCAAAATCGTCACAAAGAAGTTGATCAGGGATGTGATGGTGCCGTGGGCGATGGCTTGCACGAAAATACTGTAGTTGAAGAGCTCGTCTTTCTGGCCAGCCGTGTACAGTTCGGGCATCTTTAGACTCTTCTCTGCGGTCACGTCCTGGACAGGAGGCGAAGGCTCTGAGGGGAGTCTGGACATGGTGGCTTAAGACCCTCTCCAGGAGCTCAGCATGAGCTAACGTGTATTCAAACAAGACAACCTGGGCTGGAGAGATGGCTCAGTGGTTAAGAGCGCTGACTGCTCTTCCAGAGGTCCTGAGTTCAAATCCCAGCAACCACATGGTGGCTCATAACCATCTGTAATGGGATCCGATGCCCTCTTCTGGTGTGTCTGAAGACAGCTACTTATATATAATAAGTAAATAAATCTTCAAACAAGACAACCTAACCTCCACCGTAGCCCATCCCCACACAAAACGTAGATGTGAGGTGAAGTCCTCTCCTGAATTAATGCCCTCAGGCAGCTTTACTCTGGGTCGTGGGTAAGAGGAACAGCGCAGAGCCTTCCTTCCGGTTCCCCCCACGTTAACACAGAAGGCTGGAGAGATCTGGTTCTCAGAGTGCAGGGCTGTCTGCCATAGGAGAGCCCTCCCCCAGACACCCACGAGACAGAGATCTGGAGGGAGCAGATGGCCTGCTGCTGTGGGCAGACAGGACAACACTGCCTCTGCTCACCTGCTCAAACAGACCAATGTACAGGACTGGGAGCGTGGAATACAGCAGGTTAAAGAGAGCCAGGAACCAGCCTTCATACAGGGGCTGCAAGAGAGGGGAGCCTTCACCACTCTAGCGGGGAGCCCCGGCAGCTGGGGCAGGGGACAGCAAGGGTAGACATTGAACTCTGACACTTTGTTAAGTGTGGGACTTTTGAGGCTGTACCAGCAGTTGGAGAGAATGGGCCTCTAGGCGGCTGTAGAGCACATCCGGTTTGATTCCGACTAAAGGAGCTAGAGGACAAAGAGAGGCCTCAGGACAGCTCCTCCTAACCAAGCTAAAATGACCTTCGGGAGGCCAACGCAGGAGGATACTAGTTGGAGGCCAGCCTAGAAGCAGCCCTAGGTCCTGCCCCTGGCGCCACAGGTACTAGGCATGGTAGCTCAGACACTGAGCACAGTCGGCCAGCACTCCTCCACCTGAGCTCCGCTCCAGCCACTCACTCTGCAGTACTGAACAAGGCCTAACTAATAACCTAGATTTGTTGTTGTCTGGTTTTCAACACAGGGTCTCTCTGTGCAGCCCTGGCTGTCCTGGAACTCTCTCTATAGCCCAGGCTGGCCTTGAACTCAGAGATTAGCCTGCTTCTGCCTCCCGAGTGCTGGGATTAAAGACCCTCGCCACCATACCTGACCTGCCCAGGTGGTCTTTGACTAGTGGCAATCCTCCTGCCTCAGCTTCCCAAGTGTTGGGATGACAGACACACCCAGCCTCTGGGCTGCCCGGGGAGCCAGCCCCAGATCCCCACACACCTGAGCAGAGAAGCCGTTGAACAGGGAGAACCATATCTGGGCCATCATGCTGGCCACGGTCTTGTAGAAGAAGTAGCGCAGGAACTTGCAGATTCGCATGTAGGACCAGCGCCCGTGCACAAGCAGCAAGCGCTGCAGGTAGCAGAACTGGGCCAGCACGTAGTCACTGTTCTGAACCGCCTGCATGCCCTCCTGGCCCGCCAGCCCTACGCCAATGTCCGCAGCTGCAGGGACCACAGCACTGAGTCAGCCATGGGGACCCAAACCCCAGACTGACTCCCCTGCGCCCAGTCACAGGCCCGCCACCCACTCTTGATCATGTTCACATCGTTGGCTCCGTCTCCGATGGCTAGCGTCACCACTTGCTGGTATTTCTTCACCAATGCCACCACAAGGGCCTTCTGCTTGGGTGTCACCCTGCAGCAGATGACAGCCTGGCATTTGGAGGCCAGGTCTACAAAGGCCCTCTCCCTCCGCTCCTCGGGGCTCTCTCGAGTCTTGGAGGCGTCTGACTGGGATGTTGCCATGGTGGTCCCAAAGTTTCTCCACATCTGGGAGATCCTCCGTGCCTGGAGGAAGTCTAACGCAGACACACCCGGCTCCTGGGTGGCCTCATCCACCACTGCATTCTGGACCAGGGCTCGGGGCTCCTTGCGCAAGGACAGGAGCAGCTGATCCTGGGTGTTAGGTGTGGGGGATGGGATGGGGAGAAGGGGCTTGGGTCACTAGGCCTGCATCTCTGTTCTTGGCATGTCCCCCATCCCAGGTTTTACCAAACGGCTGCTCCTCCCCCCAGTGACACTCACCAAGAATTCTCCATTGATAACCAAGGCCATGTTGTGATGGGTCATCGTCTGGAATGCCCTCTGGTGTTCATTTTCGTCCCAATAGTTCTCCAGTAAACCTCTGTAAGGAGATGGGATGGACGGGAAAGTGGAGCCATCGTCCCACCCAAGGGATGGTGTGAGGGTGCCAGGGAGGTCACCTGCTTACTTGATGTCCTTATCTTCCAGAATTGACATGTTTTCTGACAGCAGCTGGCACGCAAAGCCGATGTTCACCGCGGTCTCTGCAAATCCAGCCAGGTTGCAGGCGCTTCTGGTCAGCGCCAGATCCTGGAGCCCCACACTCTTACCCAAGGCCCCGCCCACCACCGAATCCTGGTCCGTCCCTTGAGGCCTCCCCCACCCACGCCCAATCTCCCGGCCTGCTGTAGTGATTGGTCAAGAGCGGCCATGTATCATAACAGGACCGGCCAATCAGAGGTGGCCCTGGCATTTTGGCTGCTACCCGGGAGTCTGAAAGGGCTGGGGATGTGCAAGGTACCCGGGGATGTAGGATGAAGGCCGGGATCCTGAAGCCCACCACACTTTGAGAAAACATGAAAATGTCAAATTTATTTGAAAATCAGAAACAAAAAAATCAAAAGAAAGCAAAACAAAAAATAACCCAAAATTAAAACTTCAAAAATTGTCAAAATGAGCCTGTCTATACATGGGTGCAAGATAGCCCCAGGACATCCCTTCAAAGCTGACCTGGAGGTCACTTTAGGGTGGGTATGTCTCCGGGGATGTGAAGGGGTCCCCACCCGGTTGCGTGGTCACGACGAAACTCTCCCTGAGCGCTGGGTTTGCACATGGCACGTGTCCACTCCTGGGGATGTACCGAGGGCCCTGTGGCCAACGGGACAGTGCAGCACACATTCTGGGGCAGCAGAGCTGGGGACCCACCTGGCTTGTCCCCGGTCAGCACCCACATTTTGATGTTCCCCTTCTTGAGGCATCTGATAGTCTCAGGGACACCATCTTGCAGTTTGTCTTCAATGGCTGTGACTCCCAGCAGCTAAGGGAGGCCAGCGCAGGTTCAGGTCCCAAGGCCCATCAGGAGCCCAGCCAGCCCGTCCTACACCTCCACGGCCCCCACCTGCAGGTTCTGCTCCAGCTTATTATACACCTGGTGCAGGGCCTGCGCGCGGTTCTGCAGCAGGAGGGCGGCCTCCTGGTGTTCCGGTTCCCATTCTTTGTAGGCATCCTCCGCCACATCCTTGTAGGCCAGGCACAGGGTGCGCAGGGTCTGCTCTGCAAAGGCCTGCAGCAGCGCCGACCAACCGTGAATAGCCGACCCTGTCTGTCTTCAGGGCTCCCCAGTGTCACAGTGCCCTCACACCTCTGGACCTGGCTCAGGCTGCATCCTCTCTATTAACCAACTTCCCTTTCATGGCTTGACTTGATAGCTGAGACAAGCCTGAGTTGTTCCTTATTCTCCTGCCTCAGATCTCCAGTGTTGGGCAGGCAGGTGTGTGTGTCTACTCCCCAAGTACTTAAAGGATTCTAGGGTCCCTCACCCCAGCTCCAGGACTTGTCCTAAGATTGCCATGGGGAGGGGACACTTTTGACACCCAGAATCCTGGAAGGCTCTCCTTCTCTGTCCCTCCGGTAGATCTGAAACATGTTCAGTCCTCACAGCTGGGGGTCCAGGAAAAGGGGCCCCCTGTCTTTACGACCTTCTATCCTGCTATGGCCCCAGGAGCCTTGGCCATGGCTGGTGGCTTATGGAGTGTGATGGGGTGGGAGGTCAGGTGCAACTGTCACACAGGGTCCTCTTGGGGTGGGAACCTCAGACAGGTTTGTGTTCCTCAAGGGGCTTCAGTTATCCACCCACTCCATGGAAGGCTGACCAATCTGATTGAGCCCTTGGACTCTGGGTCTTCATTCTAAAGAATTTCGATCCCCTCTCCCCACAGCAGAGAAGGGCACCCCAAAAACCCTCAGCAGAGCCCTCGGATGTACCAGACAGCAGTGAACTAAGGCGTGTGAGAGAAGGCCCCTGAAGGCAGGGCTGAAGGCTGAGATCTGAGGAACGGAACAAGTGAGTGACAGAGTCGTCATTGAGGGGAGGGGTGTGTGCAAAGGGTCTGCCTGTCACCTCAGAGAAGGGGGGAAGTAAAAAGGCTGATTGCTGAGGTAGGGAGAGGAAGGGGGACAGGCTGAAGGCTATAGACTAGCAGGAGACAAATAGACCTAGCTTCATCCACAAAGAAGAAATCAAAGAAGGTCGCAGAGCCCAGCCATAGCTGGGGAGAGGCCAGGTGAAGGGGGGGTCAGAGGTCAGAGCCCAACCCACCCTCAGGTTGTCCTTGTGTGGAGCAGAAAGACACTGCAGATCTCAGCTTCTGGGTACAGTCAGGAGCACCACATTTTGTGTGATAAACAACCCCCTCCCTCAAATGTATGTAGCTGCCTCTGAGCATGCACGCACACACATGCACACATACACACACACACACACACACACACACACACACACGCATGCGCGCACATGCATGCACACCAGCCTCTCCCAGCAGGACACTCACAGCCAAGACCTCCTCTGTGGTGGCCTCCATGACACCCTTATGGTGAAGACGCTCCAAGATGACCGTGTCGGCACCCTTGGTATAGAGGCAGATGGAGCCCTCTGGGTTTCGGACTGTGAAGGGAGGAAGGCAGGACCCTGATGTCCACATGCTGTCTGTCACACAGCACAGCAGAGTCGGGGAGGGGCTTCAGGCTTACCTAACACTGACATCCGTTTGCGAACGCTGTTGAAATCCATCATGGCCAGAACCTGGTAGACCCTTTCTTCCCCCAGCTCCACCAGGGTGATCGTGTCCTGGGTCCGAGACAGAAACACGTAGCCAAAGTTCCGGGCAGCGGCGACCAGTGCCTCCTCATCAGGGGAGGCAGCCTGGTACAGCAGCTGGTCTGAAAGGCAGAAAGGATGGCAGCGAGGCATCACTTCCCGCATCTCGCGGCTTAGCAGGGGGTCACAGGTTCATCCTGACTTCAGCTTTGAGGCAGTGGGAAGCCATAGTCCCTGGGGACCAAAGGGGCTTGGGAAATGGGCTGAACAGCCTTTGGGCCCTGGAGACTTGAGTCCAAGCCCAAGAAGCTGTGTGCGTGGGTCCCCAGACAACAGGAGAGGCAATGCGTGCCTGGTCACACTCACTGTCTTTCTCCTGCACCATCACGGTGTGGCAGATGGCCAGCAGCCGCCAGAACTCCTGTACTGCTCGGTCCTGCTTGCCTCGCACCAGGGATTCCAGCTCTTTATTGTAGAACTGGAGTTTGCCGTCAGCGAATGGGTTCCAGGAATATGGGTTCCGCTGGGAGACAACAGGGTGCAGGGTCAGGCTATCTGCTGCCAACCCCATCCAGTACACCCACCCTGCTCCAGTGAGGCAGGGTCATAGGGTTCACCTTTCGGAGTGTCCCGTGCTCGTCGTCTGAATCTGGGGAAAGAACTCTGCATCAGAATTCAGCTCCCCCCAGGAGGTAACACTTAGGGATCCCCTGGTCCCCACCCCAAGTTCAGGTTTCCAGGGGACACCTAATATTGTCAAGCTCAAGACCACATTGGACGTGGTCTGGTTCTTAGTCCAGGCGTTGATCCCCCAGGGAGACCTGACTAGGAAGGGGCGGGGCTATGGGGAAGGGGCTGTGTAGGGTGCAGGGCATCACCATAGGTACAGCCATTGATACAGCACTTCTTGAAGGTCATGATGTTCTGTGTCAGCGTCCCGGTCTTGTCTGAGAAGATGTACTGCACCTGGCCCAGGTGGTCATTCAGACTGGTGCTGCGGGCCTTGGCCGGTATGTCCAGGGGCTCATAGTACATACTGAGGTCCCAGTTGATGAAAATGCTGTTGCCTAAGTAGATGAATTCGGCGCTGCACGCAGCCACGAGCCAGGTCAGTGAAGCTCCAACCACCACACCCTGTCTGGAGGGGCATCCCCTGAGCCCTGCCCGGGAGCTTACATGATAAACATGGCCATGGGCACCATAACGCTGAGCAAGATGAGGAAGCCCCAGAAGATGAAGAAGGAGTCCATTGCGTCCGTGCGCCCTTGCATCGATGACATGTAGTGATGCTTGGCTTTAAACTCTTTCACCATGAAGGCGAAGCCCAGTGTTAGAAACATGGAAGCAATCACCAGTGACATGAAGATCTGTGAGGGGATGGGGATGGAGATGGCTGGGTCAGGAAGGCCACAGCAGACTGGGGATCCATGGCAGAGGAGGGTCTCTCAGGTCCCAGTCCAGCTTTGGGACTCTTTGTCTTTAATCCATCTGGGCTTTGAGTCCTGATTCTCCTGCATCAGGCATCATAAACACGATGCAAAGGGAGCCCAGGATAGGCCTGTCGCTTGCTACCCAGGTACGGGCAGGGGCATGGGAGTTCAAGATTACTCTGGGCTAGACAGCAATAGGAATAAGGAGAAGGAAGAGAAGGGAGGAGGAGGAGACAACAGGGGTCCAGGGCATCAGGAGAAGAGTGGAGATGTCCCTTCACGCCTCAGAGACCCCACAGGTACTCCTGAGTCTTTACCAAGATCACCAGCTTGTTCATCATCAGGTCCAGCTTGGTCCTCTTCAGATGAATCTTGCCACAATTCTTCATGATCTTTGTGTCTAAACCTGCAAGATTAATTTCCATCTGTAATATCCCTACCCATCATTCAAACATCCACTGATCCACCCACCCACACACCCATCCACCACCCATTCATCCATCCACCCACCCACCCATCCATTCATCCATCCTTCCATCCATCCATCCATCCACCCACCCACCCACCCATCCATCCATCCACCCACCCATCCATCCATCCACCCACCCACCCACCCATCCACCCATCCATCCAGTCATCCACCCACCCATCTACCCATCCATCCACCCATCCACCCATCCACCCATCCACCCACCCATCCACCCACCCATCCACCCATCCATCCACCCATCCATCCACCCATCCATCCACCCACCCACCCATCCGCCCACCCGCCCACCCGTCCACCCATCCACCCATCCACCCACCCACCCACCCACCCGTCCACCCATCCACCCACCCATCCATCCACCCACCCATCCACCCACCCACTCATCCACTCATCCATCCACCTACCCATCCACTCATCCATCCATCCACCCACCCATCCACCCACCCATCCACCCACCCACCCATCCACCCACCCACCCATCCACCACCCATCCATCCACCCACCCACCCACCCATCCATCCATCCATTCACCTGCCTATCCATCTCCCAATCCAGTCCCTGTCTGCCCACCCCTCTTAGCCTATGCAACAACATTCCATTTTTCAATGATAACTAGAGTGCTGACATTTGACAGCACCTAGGGCCTATGTCACACACCACATATGCTGCAATCGTGACAGACTTTTGGAGCTCTCCCCACTTTCAGGGCTCTCCCTCAGTCCCCCAGTCCAGATGCCCAGTGTGCTGTACCAGCATAGATGACCAGGCCATAGCAGGTGTCTGTGTTGCGGATCTTGCAGCCCCGCAGGAGGAGGTTTCCAATGTCCAACGGGTACTTCCTGCTGTTCCATTCCAGGCTCCCCACAAAATGATGCATCCGGCTGTTGGGTTCCTCACATGTCACTATGCCTGTAGGGACCCAGTGAGCAGCAGTCAGCTTCTGCAGCGGTGGTGGTCCTGCATCATCTCCCTGCCACATTCCTGTTCCCACACCACACTTCTCTCGGGACAGCCAGCACCATCTCTCAGCTTCCTCTGAAAGGCTCCAAAGTCAATCTCATGGCCTCAGGGCTTCCACATGACTGTCCTTGTAATCCAATCACCACCCCTCCCTCCCTAGCCTCCTCTCTTGTGGTTAAATCTTGGATGGAGGTGACTGGGATGTTCATGACTCTGATGACATCAGGGTCTGTGAGCCTCCTGTCCAGGGACACCCCTGTGACCTTCACTGGCCTGCAGGATCTGCAGGAGGCAGGAAGGCAGTTCTGCTCTATACAACTCAGTAGCCAGTGTTGGTGAAATTTCTAAGTCTGACGCCGAGCGGTTTATTTTAGGAATATTTAAGCATGCCACAGTGTGGTGAAAACTTATTCTAACGGCAAAGCATACATTAAGCTTCTTGAGGAACAAGCAAGGCCAGCATTGAAGCTCTCTGTGAAGAACAAAGATGGGTTCTATATGTTGACTGAGGAAAACATTACAATAAGAGTCTGGAGAGGGATCTGGTCACGTGACCACTAGGATCTCCGCTGGCTGCCTTCTATGTAGCCATGACTGTCCTGACTTTTTTTTTTTTTCTTCTTCTTTTTTTCGGAGCTGGGGACCTTGCGCTTCAGGGCCTTGCGCTTGCTAGGCAAGTGCTCTACCACTGAGCTAAATCCCCAACCCCCTGTCCTGACTTTTGTAGTCCAGGCTGGCCTCGAACTCTAGAGATCTGTTTGCCTCTGTTGTTTGAGTGCTGGGCTAAAGATGCGTGCAGCCATTTTGTTGAATTTGGATCGCACGTTTGTGTGCAGGTCTGATGCATGGATACCAGAGGCACCGCATCCTTTGGAGCTGGAGTTACAGGCCACTAGGAGCCACGGGGAACCAAAAACAGGTCCCCGTGACAGCAGTGAGTGCTCCTAACCTTTGAGCCATCTCTCCAGCCCTCAAACCTGTGATCCTCCTGCCTCAGCCTCCTGAGTGCTAGAGCTTGTGTAATCTAGGAGGATTGGAGAAGCCATGACTTGAATGATGTGTCCGTGTCTATGGCGCTGAGTATGTCGCCTTGCAACAAGACAGGAAAATACCGCGTTTGCTTGCCAAGCCACAGCAAACAGTAATGAGAATGGAGCACAGAACTGCGGGAGTTGGGCGCTAGGCAGGGACCTCTCTCCATGGGTGGCAGTGTGATAAAAGATACCCTGGCACTACAGGCTGGTACAGGGGCAGGACTTAACACTGCACTGGGCAGGGCCCCACCCAGCGTCCATCTTAACCCAACAAAGGATGTGTAGAGAGGCACATGCAGGGCCATCTCTGTCCCCTTACCCTGGAAGGAAGCCATTTTCTTCGGGCTAGTAAGTTCATGGTGTGTGACCATCAGAGCCTGCCTGAACTTCAAGTTGGTCTCTCTGGGGAAAAGAGGGGCATGAAAAGCCATGAAAATGTAGCTGTGGCGGACACCCTTAGGTGAGAAGCCATACTTCCTCTGGGCCCTTGACTACTTTTGCAGACCACCTGTGACAGAGGGATAAGGCCCAGAGAGACAGAGGGCCACAGCACAGCCTAGGCACAAACACACAGGTGCCCTGACAGTTTTACTAGACTGCCTGGCTGTCTCTATGCCACAAGGGAAGCAGGTCCCTTTGACACCCGAGCCCCCAGGGATGACACAGCTTCTTACCCATCGATGTCTGCCGTTTCCAGGTAGCACAGGCTACTGGGCTCTGTGCTGGCGAGCAGGAGCAAGTCTGCCTGGGGTGGGGCAGGGAGGAGTCAGGACTGCTCGAGGACCCTCCCCAAGGGTGCTCCATGTTGGGAGGTGGCCTCACCGGGACAATGTTGTCTTTGCTGAGACACACCACATCCCCCACACATAGATTCTTCCATTTCTTCCACAGGAAACTGCAAGGAAGGGATGTGGCATCATGGCATGCCCCACACACACACACACATGATCTGCCTTCCGTTGACCTCACATCACCTGGCAGGGCTTGGCTCAGCAGTAGCTGCCTTCCCTGACATCCTTATGCCCCACCAGAAGGTCCATGTCACCAGGCAGTACTCCCCAGAGTCCCTATCCATATCCCTCCTAGCCTTTCCTTGAAGGGCTGAAGTCGATATGCCACAGAGCTGTCAGGTCCCCAGACTCTTTGTCCCTACCCCAGAGTCAACGCCCAGCAGGGTGACAGCAGCATCCTAATAAACACAGGCTTGGATCCGGCTTAGCTTGCAACCTGGTTAAGTATTTTGTCAACTTGATGCGGGTGCCACCTGGGAGGAGGAACCTCAACTGAGAAGCCGACTCCATCAGAGCTGGGCAAGCCTATGGGGCAGTTTCTTGATGAGTGATTGATGTAAAGGGTCCCGCCCAGTGTGGGCGGGGCCACTCCTAGGTGGGTGGTCTTGGGCTGTATGAGGAATCATGCTGAGCCAGCAGGAGCAAGCCAGTGAGCAGGGCTCCTCCACAGCCTTGGCCTCAGCTCTGGCCTTGAGTGGACTGTAAGCTGTAATCTGAAATAAACCCTTTCTTCCTGAGTTGCTCTTGGTTATGGTATTTATCTCAGCAACAGAAAGCAAACTAGGCCAGTGTAGATCATGCTAGTCAGACAATGGCCTTCCGATGTCCCCAGATGTCCGCCCCCATCCCTGTGCTGACCACCAGCCTCACCTCTTCCCCTTCAGGATCTGGCAAGGCCTGTTGTTGATGATTCTATCGCTCCTGTGTCGACCCTGGATCAACAGAATGAAGCTCACAGAGGTGGCACTCTGCCAGGCCCCTGCCCCATTTCCTGCCCTCAGAGAGCCCTGCCCACAGTGAGCGCCGAGGCCCCTCAGGCTCATGCTCTGCTTCGTGTATGGTCTGAGGATAGTTCCACCCTCCCGCACCCAGGCCAACGCCACTCTAGCCACCACTCACAATGTCATCCACCAGGTCACGGGCGGCCCGGATCATGAGCAGGCAGACCAGAGGCGCAAAGAGCGTGAACCAGGGCAGTGTGGAGATCTCCGGGATGCTCTGTGGGGACCAGACACCACAAGCTCCACCCTTGCCTCTTCCTTCAGCCCTGACCTGTCTACTGTCACCTCCAGGCCACCACCCTGGCTTCTCCAGATGGCTACTGTTAAATCCTCTGCAGACTGAGGCCAGGGGAGGGGAGGCTGGCTGACCCTCCTGAACACAATAGGGGCTCAATACATGTTTTGTAGTTTGATGAGTGAAAGCAGAGCAGAAATGAGGTGCTGGGCTGGTGGGGTGCTCCTGAGACACTGCTTAAGCTGGGTGTAGAGTCACCCCGGTGGAGGGCACACTCCTCAGGCCAGGCATCAACCAGGTGCCCAGTGGGTGCCCACTCCCAGTCCCCAGAGCCCAGCCATGCAGGCAGGGGCAAGGGAGTCCTCTAAAACCCTACCGTAAGAGAGGATCCTGCATTTACTGAGCGCTTGCTGAATGCATAGACTTTACAAAGGCACTCAGGAGTGCTGCATACATCTACTTTTTTTTTTTTTTTCTTTTTTTCGGAGCTGGGGACCAAACCCAGGGCCTTGTACCCAGGGCCTTGTGCTTGCTAGGCAAACGCTCTACCACTGAGCTAAGTCCCCAACCCAGGAGTGCTGCATACAAAACCTCTCTCAAACACCCATCTTTGCTTTGGGCACATATGAAGCCCCTCATGCATGCCAGGTACTGGGCGGCTGGCACACACGACGGGAGAGGGATTTTAGGCAGCCCACCACAGAGACAAGAAGAGTCCTCAGTGAGCAGACATCAGGGTGCTCAGGAGACCCCACCCAACCACAATCGTCAGTGGCTGCTGGGGCCCCGGGGCCCCGCCCTGCCTCCCACTAAGCCCGCCCACCCGCTAAGCCCCGCCCACCTGCAGGATGATGATGAAAAGGAAGTAGAGATTGGACACACGACGGAACTGCTCGTACAGGTTCAGAGGCAGGAAGGAGAAGACATTGTATTTGGCAGTGTGGATGGCGTTGCTCTAGAACAAGAACCATCAGTTGTCGGTATGGGTGCAGGAGCCACCAAGCCGTGAGGCACCTCCAAGCATCGATAAACCTACACCAAACCAATACTGAATGCCCTGTAAGCCAGCATTTACTGAACACCTGCTGCTTGATGGAAGGTCAGCTGAATGCAGGGCCTCCAGCGGGCATTAATTGAGGTTATACTTAGTGCAAAGTCATGGAGATGAGAGACAGCAAGAGATTGTGAGTGTGTCTGATGGGGGTCCTGCTCTGTCAGCCGCTGGATTAGCTCCCAGGGAATGAGGCGAAGTTAAGAGACTTGGTGAGAAGAGACATCACCGTCCCGTTTAAGAACGGCGGCAACCCCTGGTAGCACTTACCTGCCATCCCAGCACTCAGGAGGCTAAGGCAGAAGGATCCTGCCTGGGCGATAGAGGGAATGTAAGGTCATCCTGGGTTTTAGTAAAACATGTGCTGGGGGCGTGACTAGGAGTTGTAGCCCCGCCTTCAGTTCGCCCAGTGAGGGGCCTTAGGGCGTGATCCAAGAATGAAGCCCCTTCCCTCAGCATTCAGGAGGCCTTTGGATCCTTCCCTACTCCTGCAAAAATAATTCAACTAGGCCTGGTGATACTAGGGAAGTTGAGGCAGGAGACTAAGGAGTTTTAGTGCAGCCTAAGTTACCTAGTGAGATCTCATTTCAAAAAATAACTCTGAGAACTCTCAGGGTGGCTCCCCTACCTGGGGTCAGGCGCAGGGCAGTGCCCCACGGAGCAGCCCAGCAAACCGGGTAGAGGCAGCCAGTGGGTGGCTCACCTTGTACTTCTTCTGCCTCCAGCACAGGAAGCCCTTCTTCCTGAACTGCTTGTGGTAGGCTCGGTCATTGGCCTTCACCTCCCAGGTGAACTCTGCCGGGAGATAGCGGGAGGTTGGAGCTGCTGGGGCTCAACCAGGGACAACTGCCGGATCGTTGCCCTGGAGCCTGAGGGCTAATAGGCCCCCAAGGGCCCCAGGTACAGTAGATGCCCATGTAAAGCCAGGAACCTGGTAAACATCAGGACTGGACTAGGGAGCACCGCTCAGCCCAACCCGTCCCAGCACTGGGCGGTGGATGGGAGGTGCCGTGACAGGTGAGTGTGAGTCACCCTCAAGCCAGTCCTACTCAGAGAACAGGGTCTCAGGAACTCCTTATCCCAGCACAGACTGAGGACATAGCCCCGTTTTAGTCTCTAGTGGGGACTGAGGGGTACCCATCACTCCACTCTCCCTCTCCATCCTGCCAGGCCACCGGACCACACCTGTGTCTTTATCCTCGAGGTCCTCCTCAAGGTGAGCATCATCCATGCTGGTGGGGCTGCGAAGTTGGGAAGAAAGAACCCTAAGTCACAATTACCCCAGGTTGGGGATTTAGCTCAGTGGTAGAGCGCTTGCCTAGCAAGCGCAAGGCCCTGGGTTCGGTCCCCAGCTCCGGAAAAAAAAAAGTCACAATCACCCTGGCCGCCCAGCCCTTTGGGACCGTGTCTGTCACTGCTCTCAAGGACCTTGTGGTCTCATCTCTAAAATAATGCCTCAAAAGTCAATCACAAGGGAGGCTGAAGCAGGAGTAGGGTTTCGAGTTTCAACCTGGCCTGGGATGAGCAGCAAGACCTTGGAATAAAATAAAGGCTGGGGCATAGCTTAGAGGATCTGTCTGTCTGTCTGTCTATCTATCTATCCATCCACCCACCCATCCACCCACCCACCCATCCACCCACCCACCTGTTATATATTCCTTCTCATGCCCAGCTCCGTATTGCTCTCTGGGCTTTCAGGATCCAGCATTACACCCCCATCTATAGCTGGTCACCCGGGGTGAGGAGCCCCACCTCTGAGGTGCTCTAACCCCCAGCCCTAGTGAGGAAACTGTGACTGGCCTCTCCAGCCTCCTCCGTGCCCCTCCTGTTTCCCACCTGCTCCTGCAAGGCCCAACTAGCACCCCACTTGTGCTCACTGACTCCATGTTTGCTGACTGACCCCATGGAACTGAGGGGTTGTAAATGTGACAGCTCACAGCTTGTGTATACGACAAGCATGGGGCCACGTTAAAATAGATCTGGTGTATTGGCACATATCCCAGCACTTGGGACACCTCGTCAGTGGACCGCCGTGAGTTCAAGGCCACTTTGGCTTACAGCCTGACTCAACAAAGAGAAGGAGGAAGGAACAAACAGAAAAAAAAAGTCTAGCCTTGGGACTGCTAACTGTAGTGACAGATGTCAGCCTGAGAGTCTAAGTTCTGTTTTTGAGACAGGGTCTCACTCTGCTGCTGCTGAACTCATGATTCCTGCCCCAGCCTCCTGGAGTAGCTAGGACGGCAGAGGCTTGCTACCACACCCAGCTGGGTCTGATAACTTGAGATGGCATTGTTCTTAATGACATTGGTCCTCATGCCCCCTCCCCTGGCAGATCTTTAATCCCCACCCCAGCACTCACTCCATCAATCCCTCACCTTGCCCACATGCCCCCCACCCCTGTCCACAGCACCCTGCCCTTCCTGATGGGTACCTCCCTCACCCTCCAAATCTTAGTCTGTACTTCCCAGACCGGCCCGTGTGAATCATGCGTCTCCTGGGGGCTTCCTGAGCAGTCGGGGTGTCCCCCATCTCGCCTCTGGTCACCTCTCTTCTAGAGCTTTCACTGTCTTAATGTCTGCTGAGCCCACATCTCCCCCAGGACGGGATTGTTGGTGTCTGAGTCATGTATTTCCCCAGGGCATCTTGGAGCCCTGCCTCCTCCTGGCAAAGCACCAGCTTTGGGTCTTGGGCCTTTACTTGATTATCACAAGGAAAACTGAGGCTGGAGAGGGTGTGGGAGGGCTGGGTGAAGAGACTCGCAGACGGAGCTGATTCTAGGGGACACTCTAATCCAGTGGCTCTCAACCTTCCTAATGCTATGACCCTTTAATACAGTTCCTCATGTTGTGGGCACCCCAACCACAAAACTGGTTTTGTTGCTGTTACATAGCTGTGATTTTGCTACTGTCGTAAGCACAAGGTAAATATCTGTTTTTTCAGATGGTCTTAGGTGGCCCCTGTGAAAGTCATCTGACCCCCAGTTGAAAACTGCCGCTGTAGTCAGTCCTCCTTTCCAAAGTTTCCCAAAGTTTCCTGTCTTCCTTTTCCAAAGTGTTCCTGCCCACTAGCCAGACACCCCATTAGCAGTATCCTCCAGCGGTCACGAAGAAGCACAACCCCAGTGAACTCTAGTGGTATCAGACTGTCCTGTCAGTAACTTGGGGTCTGGTTTTATGGACCTCAAGGGGGCACCACCTCCTGCCTCCTGTGCTGACACCCCAGGCCCGAGACCCCCAGAGCCCAGAGAGGTCACAGTGGCGCCCAAGGATGCACAGCTCGTGAGCATCGGTGCTCACCTGCGAGGGCTGGGCTTAGTGGGGCCTGGCTGCCTAGGGCGGGCCGCCAGCGGCGTCCAGGGCCAACGATGTTGTGGAGCTGTTAGCCTGGTGCCAACCGGTCAGAAACGGGCGGCGCGGGCTCGTGGGGCGGGGCATTGTGAAGGGGGCGGGGCCTACTAGAGCCTTAAGGCCTGAAGTTAAAGAGTGGGGAGAAGGGTAGGACCAGGAGACAGGGGCGGGGCCTGGAGAAGGTGGGGCCTAGATGAATAAACAGAGGATAAGAGTAGAGCCCGGAGTTGTGGGCGTGGCTAGGTTCTAGGGGTGTGGGCGGGGCCGTGTCTTAGGAGCTAGGCGGGTGGGCGGGGCTCTTGACGTTTGGGCGTGGCCAACCTTGAGTTGCGGGCCTTGCTTATGGGTGGAGCAAGAATGAATTGTGCCACGCCTCATGGGCGGAGCCCAGACTTTAAGGGCAGCCTGGGCGTAGTGGATAAAGCCACGCTCCGTGGGTGGTTTCACGTCTCGTGGGTGGAGCTATACTTTATGGGTGGAGTCATGAGTCATGGGCCATGAAGGAAGGGTTTTGGGCACGGGTAGAAAGGACAGGGAAGCCTTGAGAAGAGTTCAGGCAGGTAGGGGTAGAGAGGAGTCTCTGCAGGCGAGGCCAAGCTAAGGCCAAACGTAGAATTGAAAAAAGGGTGAAGTCATGATCCAGGGGGTCAGGATCATGCAAAAGGATGGAGAGCTACCAGACCAGGGCATGGTTGGGATGTAGGGGAGGGGCCTGGAGAAGGTGGGGTCAGTAGTCTTGAGCTTCATTCTGTGGGGCAAGAGTTAAGTTCAAGCTGGTCTCAAGCTTAATATGTAGGAGAGGGCAGATGATCTTGAATTCCTAGTCCTCGACCCTCTGCCTCCCAAGTGCTGTGATGACAGACATGGGCCACATGGAACCCAGGTTCTGAAGCCAGTTGTCTCTCCTCATCTCCTGCACTTGGGAAGACGGTCTTCCAAGCACACTAAGTAGAGTATAATCCAGCCCCAATCTGCCTTGACTGGACATTGCTGAAGCCCAGAGATGCCCTGTGGGACATGGAGTCGGAAGGTTGCACACTAATGAGCATGTTTGAGCCCGGTCCTGTATTCAGTTCCAGTGTCCCGAATGTCTTCTGGGAAAAGGAGTCTACAAGGCACAGGTGGCCATGTTGAACATCTGTGTACAGTAGCTATACTATGTAACGTTAACCAGGGGTGCTGGGCCTGGCCAGGGTACACCCTGAAGAGGCTGTGAGGAGTCAACTCTGAGCTGATATCCCATCAGCCCACCTCACCTGCTCACCACCCCCAAGGTCTCTCCCTCAGTGGTCATGTCCATTTCCTGTCGCCCAGTGTATGCTGGCAGGAATGAATGAATTGGTGGCTGGGGTAAGCATGGCACTCAGGATCGTGCCTCCACCATCAGAACGGCAAACTCTGGAAAGTTCCTGCACCTTTTCAAGTTTTGAGTACAAGTGCACTGACAAACATAGGCCTGAGGCTTTCAGTGCAGAGCCAGGGTTAGCTAACAGAAAGGTCTCTGTTGGCTGGTCTTCTGCCCTGGGGTCAACCCCTAGGGGACCTTGACGTCACTGGGCAGGACATAGGCAGAGATACCCACTGAAGTGCCCACGATGGACCTGGGTTTTTGCGAATACATGGGCACCATTTATTTAAAAAAAAAACCTTGTTTACACAAGATAGAAGAGGGGACAGATTGCTCAAGGATACCCGTGAGAGTGGAAGCCAGGCTTAGCCAAGGAAGCTCCCTTAGACCCTGACTGTCACACCCAGGTTTCCCTGCATGGCTCCAGGCCTACTCTGCCCCACAGATAAGTGCCAAGAGGCAGCCAATCAAGCTGAGGTCACATTGGATGTGAGTGTTGCAAAGCTTGTTTCCTGATGGGGACAGAGTGGCCTAGATTGTCAGGCCATTCCTCAGGACACCAGGGACTCCAAGTCTCCACCTTGGACCTTGGCTCCTAACAGGCAAAAGGGAATGAAGGCGCACCACCAGCCTGCACAACAGCCAGGTGCCCTCAGGGAAGGGCTGTCGAGCACAGCCTACCTAGAGCTTCGGTGTCTCACAGGTCCCCATGCTGGGTGGCATGGGCCCATGGGTTGAGAGCTGGCTTTAACATGGGAGTCGTTTCCATTTTTCTTGACCGGGCACGTGTCAGGGTCCTGTCTGGCCCCCAAAGCACAACACACTATGAAATCTAAAGTTCATACAAACATTTATTCTGTTCCTACTCGGAGGGAGGTGGCATCCCCCAGATGATAGCCCAGAGGCCCTGAAGGCCAGGCCAAGGGGCTGGCTTGGCTCTGAGGTTGGGGAGTCCTGGGTGGGCTGGGGTGAGTTCTGGAAGCTACCCCCCAAGTGGGCAGGGTGAACATCCAGGCCCATGGGACTGACCATGTGGGTTGACCCTCAGCTGAGGAGGTGTGCAGGTCAGCAGGTTTAAATTAAAAATTAATAAAAATAACAGTATAAAGTAAAAAAAGACAACCCGTCTCAAACCATGAGGGCTTGTCCTGTCGCCTGCGTTATATACAAAGGAGCGGAAGGCATAACCCACTGTCGGGAGCGGTGGGCTGGGGGTTAAGGGTAGGGGTGCCTGACAGGGGCACAGAGACTAGGCCAGCTCTGCCCCGGGCAGCAGCAGGCTCCATGGGACAGGACTGGGGGAGGAGGTGGTGACACGTTGGACGGGTGTGGGGCTGGGCTGAGGACTGGTCTCAGCCTCGGCTCTGGGCTGCTCACTGCAGACCTGCGGCTCGAGCTCGGGAGGCGCAGGGTCAGCTGTCATGTTTTATTACACAGTTTGAAAAGAGGCCAAGGGCGTCAGGGCTGAGGGGTCGGGGTTGAGGGCAGCCAGGGTTGGAAGAAGGGGTGGCATGGTAATGTTGGATGGGAGTCATCGCTTGGTCTTGGCGTCTTCTCGGATCTTCCAGATGACAAGGTGCATACAGGCACTGGCATCTTCACTGGAGCTGTGCCCGTCCACTACAGGGTAGACATGCTCAGAACAGTCCTGACTTCCATGCCTCCCCTACCCCGACCCCAGGGCCTGGCTCCTCACCATTGTCTTGGATGATCTGTCTGAGGTAGTCAGCCATGAGGTTCCGCAGTGAGCGCTTATAGGGCAGGCCCAGGCGATGTGGGAACAGCACAGAGGTGTCTACCACTGTGCCGTGGATGACCTAGAGGGAGGCAGGTGGGTGCTGGAGAGGCCCAGTGGGCAGGGGGCGTGTTCTCACTTAGCCCCAGCAAGCACAGGAAGCTACCTTGAGAGCCAGCAGGTCACTCTCCAGGCTGTGGCCAATGAGGATGGTGTCGGCGCTGAACATGCTCAGCAGGACGGCCTGCACGTCCCGCAGCGTGATGCTCGTGTCCACCAGGTCGGCCTCTGTCACCCCTGAGAACCTGCAGATGGCCGGATGCAAGAGGGGCGTTGGGCCGGGCAGGATGGGAGGGAGGCTGGGGTCCCGTGGTAGGCCGGGACGCACCTGGTGTTGTAGTCAACAACGGCATTGTCAGGCTTGACAAAGGTGTCATACACGACCTGCATGTCTGTGTCCACGACTGTGACTCGGGTCAGCTCCAGGCCGTATGTAGTGTAGGACTAAGGATAGGAGGCGGGTACCAGATGCAGCCATTTCCCAAGCACAGCTCCCCTTGTGGCTGCCATGGCTGCTGCAGAGACCCTGTCAGGGACACCATGGGAACCACCAAGGCAGAGGGAGCCACAGGCTGGGAACTCAAGAGAACCCTGCCCAAGTCGGCTGAGACCTCAGGACTCTAGCCAGACACAGCAGCCCAAGGTGACATGGCCGGCCGAGGTGCGGTGCTGGCGATAGTCTTGCATCTCAGCCAGCTGCTCTTTTGCCAGTTCCCAGCGGGCTTCACTCCCTCCCTGACCCGGGGCAGAGCCAGGTTCCTGAGACCCCAGACTCACCATCTCACAGTCGAGGGCAAAGACCCCGGCATGGGCATCTTCAGGCAGCTCCTTCTGGAAGGTACGCACAAAGCCCTCCAGGTTCTCCTTCCGGCCATCCTGCACGTGTTGCTGGGGAACAGGCGGGGGGGGGGGGTGGTCAGCAAAAGGGTCAGCATGGCCACGTGTGGCTCTTGAGGAGTCTGGTGCCCTGGCTAAGGCCTGCTCCAGGGGCCGAGTGAGGACTGAGCATAGTACTCAGCTGTGTCCCTCAACGCCAGTGCAGTGACCAAGGGCAGGGAGTGGCACAGCAAGCACTTACCTTGGCGACCTGACAGCCCACAGATCCGACTGCAGCTGAGCAGCACATATACTGGGTCTCCCAGCCCCCAGCCACTGGCGAGACAGAGCAATGATGTTCAGGGCACCAGGCAGGCAGGGAACCTTGCCCACCCGGTCAGGGACGAGGACTCAGGGAAAGGATCTGGACCACGGTGTCTCAAGCTGATGTGGGCCCAGGGAAGGTTCCCACCTTGGGGACACCGCAGGAGTGAGACAAGCAGAGCCTGTGCTCTGGAAGGAACATCTAGATTACAGAAGGCCAGGGCCTTCAGACAGAGGCAGGGGGAGACGGGCAGGGAGCCCTCATGGCCAGCAGGGCGTGGGCAGGGCTCTGCAACAGTAGCCAAGCCTCACCTCGATTCCGCCGGAGCCGCCCCCAGTGGTAGTAACACTCCTCATTGCGCACACAGCGGCCCGAGGAGGAGACCAGGTACTCGGTGCCACAGCGACAGCAAATTCTGCAGGAGGCTGTGTGCGAGGACAGATGGACAGGCAGAGAGGCGAAGTGGGTGAGGGGCTGGCAGCCTGACCAGTACCCCCTGAGCAGGATGAGGTGCCTGTCCTTGAGCTGTCTGTCACAACAGCAGAGAGCTAACTACCCAGTTCTCCTCCCTGAAGCAATCTGGGGATGGAGGATACTCACGGTCCTTGGGTTTCTTCTCCTCAGCTGTGAAGATGACTGCGCCCCCTGGGCGCTCTGGGTGGGGGAAGGGGTAGCCATTCTCCTTCAGCTGCTCTGGAGTGAGCAGGTACTCCCTGAGGCGGCTGTACAGGGCAGTCCCTGCAGGGGCACTGGGTGTCAGTGCTGCCAGAGGGGAGGGATGGACAGACAGACAGAAACACACACGCAGGCATGTATGTACACATTCATGCATGTATGTATGCACGCCAGACATGTATTGTACAGCACAGCCCCAGTGGGGACACTGGCTGTCAGTACTGAACAGGAGGGACAGCGTCATGATGCTACTGGACAGACAGGCAGACAAGGACACAGCGGGAGCATGGGTCAGCAGTTGCTAACTCACCTTTCAGCTCCTCTACCCGCGGGCTGCTGGGGCGGCTCAGTGAGAAGCTGGTTTTAGCTGCCAATTTGCCCCCCAGCACAACCTCATGGGACACAACCCTGCGGCTACTGGCTTCTAGGAGGAAGGAGAAAAAGCCAGGGAGGGGTCGGCCGGCTGCAACCTCAGCCCAACACCACACCGCACGGACACTACAGACACTACACACCGCACCACTGCCTACACAGTCCCAACTGGGAAGGGGCTGTGGGAACTCAGGGCAAGTCGCCTGGGCTCAGCAGCCGCCTCCCCCGCACCCCCCAGTCCCCCGAGTTCTGGTTGGTCAGAGCAGGCCTGGCATCCCTGAGGGAAGGACTGGGACAGGGGACAGGGGAAGGGGTGGAGATGGGGTGAAGGCCTCGCTGCAGCTACAAAACAGCCGACTAATGGGTTCTGAGGTGAGGAGAAACTAATGGGCAGGGGCCCACGCAGGCGAGCCTGCCATGTGGTGGCTGCTTTAATGGGGCCTCTCGAGGGGACACAATGAACTGTCTTAACCCTCTCCCCTCCTTCCCTTAGCATAATGTGCAGCGCTCAGCCACTCACTGTGAAGAGGCTGTGGGCGCCATTAGTGGAGGGAGGACAGAGGGAGGGAGGAGGGCAGAGGGTACCTTAGGCAGTAGCCTGAGTGGGGAACCAAGGACCATCCCTGCTGCTGAAGCCCATATGAGCCAGTTCTGGAAAAGACCCTCTGCACGCAGCTCCCCAACTCACTGCTGAGGTTGGGCACGGCGTTGGGGACCAGGCCCCTCAGCTTCTTAAGGGTGTTCACGGCCACGTTCAGGTATATGTTCTTGCTGGGACTGCGGTCATATGCCACCTTTTCCTCGTTCAGGGCCTGGGTAAGACAGTGCTCAGCCTAAGGTCCTGGCAGGGTCTGGCACCCAGGAGCATGGACAGTGGGGCTGGCTGCACTGGATGACAGTGGCAGGCATAGGAGCAGCCTGTCACTCACGAGCAGTGCTACAGGCAGCCAATGTGGACCAAGATGCCCAGAGGAGAGGCAGGAGGACAAAGTGGGACTTTCACAGCTGCAGCGCAAAGCCATGAAGGCAGGGGATGTGTCCCCAAGGCCCACCTTCTCAATGGCCTCCTGGTTGGATGAACAGAACTTGAGACACTCCTCAATGAACAGGTTGAGATAGCGCTGGCGGACCACAGTGGGGACCTTGCCACCAAATTCTTTTGGGATAACGGGCTTCTTTAGACTCTAGAGAAAGAGACCAGGGTGTTAGGACACAGGGCCTCTAGGGAAGGCATGTCCATGCAGGAACCCAGCTAGGACGTCCAGAGGGAAAGGCTGGGGGCATGGCAGGAGAGGGAGACCCTGCCTGGACCGCAGTGAGGGCTGGAGGGTGGCTTGGGCGAAGCCTGACTATGTGTATCTAAGCTCTGGGTCATCCTCAGTCCTAGGAAACAGACATGCTGGAAGGCCAGCCCAGAGACCCACTGGGGACCGCAGGAGTCCCTCAGCAGCAAGAGCAGGGAGAACAGGGTACCTGGAGTGACGGGCTGTGGGCCATGCGCTTGGGGGTGACGGTGGTGGTGGTCTTAGATGCCATCCCTGACAACGTACGTGTCTTCAGTGGCTGGCTGCCAGGTTCGGGGCCGTGGGACACTTGGCTGCCGCTGGCAGGGAGCGCCCTCTTGGCACCTGTGGGGGCTGGTGGGGGACAGGGGACGTGAGTGCAGGAGGACAGCAGGCCCATGACGGAGCTGCGGAGCACCAGGAAGCTGCGGTCGTTGAGCGTGAGCAGAACCCGCATCTCGCAGCGCAGCGGGGGCCGGGGCACCGGGCTCGGGGTACGGAAGGACATGGGACTCTAGCTGCTCTGGGACAAGTCCATGGAGGTGGGGAAGGGCAATGCGGCTGTGGAGGCCGGCTCAGGCAATGCCACGGTCGGGGCAGTCTGGCAAATGGTGGGGCGTGGTCGGGGCCTCTGCCACATGTTCCAGCCCCCAACTCCGAGACATTGACGTCTGAGGGGTAGCCCTGGCTCCAGGGCACAGGACCAGAGGGCCTGGGACGCCCCGGCCTGCTCATTGTGACAGGACACCTGCCTGCCCCTGTAATGAGGTCACAGACCACACAGTCTCCGCCCTGGCAGAGGGGCACCAGGATGTAGAGCGCCTGCCCTCACAGCCCATCGACACTGAGGGAGGGAGTAAGATAGAGACATCTGGTCTAGTCAGGATCACTCTCTGGAGAGGGCCCAGGAGCCAAACCAGGCTGCCTCTGCTATGCCCCCTGCAACCAACCCACCGAGGCTGCACTTGTCAAGAGAGTACAGTGCACTCAGCTCCAGAGGAGAGGACTCTCCAATGCTCTCTTAGCCCACAGTAAGGGGCACATTTGCATGAATGACTGAACTCCCAGTTCTGTAAGCAACCATGCCTCGCGCACTGAAGCAAATGAGGTGGGTATCTGGGAGACAAGGAGGCTCCCAGAACTGGGAGAGCCCCTAACGAGCCCTGCTACAGCCTGGGCCTCCAGCATCCCCCAGGCTGTGCCACAGCAGCCCAGAATCCAGGGCTTGTAGCCCTTGGTGGGCAGGGAGAGGCATTAGGTCCAGAAGCCCTTCCTGACTTGGTCACAGGCCCTGGCTCTCAGGCAGGGACAATCTCTCAGGAGCTCTGCCTGTAATGGGGCTGGCTCTGTAATGGGGCTGGCTGAGAGCACAGCTCAGACCACCGCGCCTCTGAACTTCAAGCTGCTGCCCACTCCAGGTAAGCCCAGGGAGTCTTACTGGGGGTCCTGGGCTGGGAGGGAGCGAGGAGGCTGCTGTAGTCAGTCACCGAGGCCGGAGCTCAAGGCCAAGTAAACAGAAATCCTCAGAGTGCTGCCTTCCCTCATATTGTACATGGCAAGGTGAGGGGTCCAAGCAAGGGTGGGGCCAGGACTCACGGGCGGCCAGTCGGGGGTTAGGCACGTGAGCGATCCTCCTCTTCTCCCCCGGCGCCGAGATGTGCACAGAGGAAAGCCTCTCAGTTGGCCGTGGGACAGCCTGTAGCCAACTGGCTGAGTCCCTTTGTGCCTGCTGTGCTCGCCGGTAGCACACCTCCTGAGCAGTTGGGGGCCGTGCTGGGGGGGCCACGGGGGTCCTCTTTGGGGCCTCTGCCTGAAAGAGCACAGTCCTAGAGCCAGCTCCAAGGCCAGAGCACTCTAGACAAGCATGGTGATGAGGCTTAAGCTAGCAGGGACAGAAGAAGCCCCAGGGCAGGGAGAGCTCCAAAATCCCAACTCCCCTGGCTTCCAGAACCCACTCCTGTGTTCCCACTGACCACCAATGCTCTCTGTGGTGCATGATCTGTCTGCACCCATGTCTCTTCCAAGAGGAAGCCTTCCTGGGAGACTGCATCTGGGGCTCCGAGCACCAGGGACGCTTGTGTGGGCTAAGCTTGCATCACACCCCGCATAGGCCTCTCCTAGTGTCCTCACTGACTTCCAGCCTCAGCTGAGGTAGCCTGGGGCTGGGGCTGGAGAGCCCACTCAACTCTTAATTCCCAGGGGGATCTACTCCACTCCTGCGTTCACTGTTCCTGTGCCTGAGTCAGGGACAGGCAGTCTGGATGGGACATGGAGCCCTGGACACCAGCTTACCGAAGGCCGAAGGCCGGCAGCAGGGGTCCTCCGGCAGACTGTGGTAGCAGGTCTCCTTCCTCCAGATGCCCGCCCTGTGTCCCCACATTCGTCTTACCTCCTTGCCAGGCTTGGAAAGGTGTGAGACTCTCCTCTTCTGCCCTGGGAACAAAGTGGTCAGGCCCGCATGCGTCTCCTCCTCGGCCTTCTCCTTGGGTGGCTGAAAACACACATTACTCCTCACTCTGGTGCCTCCTTGGGGCTCGCCCCTGCCTTCCTGCCCAGCCTCATGTTGCTGCCAGACCTTAGCCGGGCCTGTCAGTGAGAGCCCTACTGAGGAATAGCACCCTGCGGCCCAAGGCTGGGCCCCAGCACCTGCCTCCTAGGCCTTCTGTGGACAGGAGGACAAGTGGGCATGTCCCTGCTGCTGCCCCCACACCCAGCCCAGGATGACAGCCCAGATATGGATGCCAGTCAAGGGCATCCTGCAGGGCTGGTGCTGGAAGGAACTGGTCAGGTCCATCTTTGTTTGTTCAGGGTGAGCACCCTCTGGTGGCCAGCATGGGGACATTAGAAGGAGCGACACCCAGATGGGTCAAGGCTGGCCTGAGCCAGGCAGGCCAGAGAGTGAGGAGAGGAAGGGGCTTAGAGGCTAGAAAGTGAGCAAGAGCTGGGGGAGGGGAAGAGGGGCAAGAAAGGCCAAGGAGCTGGGGACAGGCGGTGGTGCGAGGCGGGCGTGGAGCAGGAGGGCCCGGTACCCCTTTGCCGGTCAGTCTGATCGGTCAGTCGGACGCTGCCACAGGAAGCCGGCTGGGTGGGTAGAAAGCCAGCGTCCTCATTCAGGGCAGGGTGCAGGGGGGCAGCAGGCGGCCACCGAGGGTTCCTGAATTTTGAATGGAGTTAAGAGGCCGGTGCTGAAGGAGCGGCTTCTGCTTGGGTCGCAGAGGCTGGAATCGGCTGGAGATGACTGTGGGACCAAGTGTTCCCTCGCAGGGCCCTTGTCTGCCAAGGCCAGTGCCCTCACCTGCCGGGCCAGCCGGCCCTTGTCCTCTGTCTTCACACTGGTGGACTCGTTGAAGATCCGCAGGCACTCCTCCATAGGGTCCACATCCAAGTCCAGCTCCTTCTCCAGGGCCGAGTAGCCCACACCCTCCTCTGCACACTGGCTGGCTCCAGAGGACGAGGAGGAGGACAGTGGGGAGGGCGGTGCGGGGGATGCGGGCGGCGCGGCCTTGAGACGCTTGGGTACCTTTGTCTCACCCAGACCCAGGCTGGAGTCAGAGTCTGATTCTGAGTCTGAGCTAAGGCTGGGCAGGGTCGGGGGCCAGACCCGGGGTGCTGTTCCCAGGCCTGAGTCCTCCTCCTCACTCTCATCCCCAAATAGTTCGGCATGGCTCAGGGCCCGTTTCTTGAGCTTAGGGGTGTCCTGGGGGGCTCCTTCATCCAGGGAGCGGGCCTTGCGTTCCGCCAACTTTACTGATGGCATCTTCTTTGCACAGCCACCTTTCCAGGCTAGTGGTGCACGGGAATTGGGCCCACGGTCCTGGGGTCCCATGCTGGATGGGTGGCCCGTCCCCCCTTTCCCTGAGCTAGCCACTGTGGTAGCAGAGGATGGCTTTTTTTTGGTCCCTTCGAGTCCCTGGGCTTTGCCCCGGGGGCTACTGGAAGACAGCTTCTTCCTGTCTGCACACACCTTTTCCTTTCCTCGGGGTCTGGCTGGGTCCTTCTCTTTCTTTTTGTCTTTCTTGCGGACCTTGTCCTTGTGGCTGAGGCTGGCTGGGGTCCCACTTTTCTTCTTCTTGGCTTTGCCCTCCTTGGGGACCCCAGCATCTTGAGAGGCCCTGGCTGGAGAGCTGGGCTTGACCACGGACACTGTGTCTGGTGCTTTGGGGGGCTGCCCGAGGTCTTCCACATCATACTGCACAGCCATCTCCTTGGTGACCCGCAGGCTGCCCTCCTCGGGCTCTATGCCCTCCTTGGAGACAGGCTTACCAGGTGCCTTGCTTTCAGGGTCATCGGCTTTTGGGGGGCTGGACACATCATCTTCTGAGTCTGAGAACCTGGCCTCACAGCCGCCAGAGGGGTCACAGGGCTTCTTGAGGGCAGGTGTGTATGGCTCAGTACCTCTGGAGCCCCGCGGCCGCTTGGTGGCCCTCTCGTCCCTAGTGCTGGTCCTGCCAAGGTGCCGGGCTGAATAGTTGGACAGTGGGTCATACTCTAGATCTGTTGATGGCTTTGAGCTATCCACCACGTATTTGCCACCGCGACGAGGCTGGCCCACAGCCTTGGGGACATACTCCAGGGCACCAGCGCCTCCTGCAGCTCTGCTCTGACCCCTGTCTGAAGGGGCCAGTGAGTACTTGTGCCCTGGCTCGGCAGGGACAGCCAATGGGGTGGGCTGGTAGGCAGCGTCCGGGCTCAGCAGGCCGCCTGGCGTATAAGTCAGGGCCAAGGAGAAGGTGTCATCATCATCCATGCTTGTGGCAGGGCTGCAAGGGGCCAGTGCTGAAGCCCCAGCACCGTGGCCCCGTGCAGTCTCCAGGAGCTCCTGGTAGCGCCTCTGCTCCAGCTCCACCTCGCCACGCACAGCCTCGATGGCCTGGTTGACCAGCTCCAACTCCAGCATGCCATCGCCCTGACCCAGAGCACCATTCTCCCTCTGCACAGGAGGCTGGGGTAGCTCCGGGTTGTACGGGTCATAGCCAAGTCCTGGAAGGGAAGAGAACACAGAACAGCCACTGCCAGAGATGTGCCAAGGAAGAGAACCAGCCATCCAGAACCTGCTGCACACCCACCAGGCATGGGCCTCAAGGACATCCCCTCAGTGCCACTAACACCACTCCCTGTGCTGGGGTCACCCACTGCATGCACTCCAGGACCTGTGCGGAGGCTGCTAGATGGGTGCTAGGTATGTATGGCCACCTCAAGGAGAGGCTGGGGGTGGGGGCTTGGTGGGTAGAACACTGCTGGGGACACACAGGCTTCATCCCAGCGCCCCATTATGGTGGGCATGTGGCCATGCCCATCACCCCAGCTCTAGGTAGGATCACCCCTGCCTAGCAGGATCAGGAACTAAAGTATACTTGGCTACATAATGAGTTCTAAGCTACTGTAGGCAACATGAGATCCTATATCAAAGGAGGTGCAAAAAGAGAGGTTCCTCTTGGCATGGCCTGGAGACCACTAACGTGGACAGATTACCCACAGGACCTACCAGGAATTAAACAGTGCAAGGCTCTGGACTGGCCTTCAGCACCATCCCAGCCGAGTACCAAGGCTGCACATGGAGTACCTGAAGGGGAGTGGCTAGACACGCCAGAGGTAAGGTAATTCACTCCCTACCCTACACCACGCAGCTACAAAGCTGCATGTCCAGTCTGGGTGATGCGACACCCCAGCCTCCATGGTGCCTGCACTACACCCACACTTGCACAGAATAAAAAGTAAAAGTCTGCACACAATGAAGAAACAAATAAGGGAGCCCACGTCTCCTGAAGGACAGGACAAGGGGCTGGGGTAGCCTTGCCAGGACGGCTGACCTGTGAACGGGCGAAATCAGGAATTTCTCTGGACTTCTCTCCCTTTGTTATTTGATTTGAGATCTCACTGTGGCACAGCCCTGTCCAACTGGGACGTCCAGCTCATGGTGACCTTGAACTTCTCATCCTCCTGCCTCCACTTCCCAGGTGCTGGGGTGACCCAGGGTGAGATTCCAGGCTTGACTGGACTGGGTTCTTAAAAAGTAACGTTCTAAGGATCAGAGGCAGTGGGCCAGCCATGCAGGAAGCTGAGGCAGGAGAATCAGAAGTTCAAGGCCATGTTAAGGTAGCAAAACAGTCTCAAAAGAAACTTGCCTAGCACACCCAGAGCACCAGGGGAGTGAGGAGAAGGATGAAGAAAGGAGGGAAACCTTAGAAACTAAAGCATTCAACCAAGGCTGAACTGAACACTGTGCCCAGAGCCACCTGCAAGCAAGTGAACACAGAGGGTACTGGAAGAGAAGATCCCCAAATGTGACACACACACACACGCACACTCTTACACACTCATACTCTTACACGCACACACACTCTTACTTGCGCGCGCGCGCACGCACACGCACACACACACACACACACACACGCACACACACTCTCTCTCTCTCTCTCTTACACGCACATGGCCCTCTTCGTTCTTTGGAGCAGCTGTCTTGTTGACCTGAGGCGCTGTGTGGAGGTCAGTCAGCAGCCCTTTGCTCCTACCACGTGGGTTCCAGGGATCCTTCTGTCTGGGTGGCTCTGGCTTGGTGGCAAGTGCTGAGCCATCCAACAGATCTTTTTGTTTGCTTGTTTCTTTGAGACAAGTCTTACTTTACTTTAACTCAGGCTGTCTGGGAACTCATGGCGATCCTCCTGCCTCAGCCACCCAAATGCTGGACTGACAGGTGTGAGCCTCCTACCATGTCTGTTAAGTCCATGGACTCTGAGCACACATCTACCTGGTTCTGGCCGTCTACAGCTCAAACATGGGCACAGGCCCTCAAAGTAGTGACCTAAACTTGAGGGACCCACAGCTGAAGGTGTTTGGCAGGGCCCAACCTCCTCCTGAGGTAATTTCTGGGGACCTTGTGAAGGTTTCAAAGGCTCCCCAGGGACTCCAGGCACATGGAGCAGAAGAGTATGTCGCAAGTAACAGGGTAGCCTAAGAGGCTGTTGAGTCATTAGGTAGATGGGCCCCTGGCAGGGAACTTGTTAACTTGGAGGGGAAGACGTATCCCACATTTGGGTGGTACCATCATAATGGCTGGGCTTCCAGACTCAAAACTAAGGAGGCAAGCTGCTACCAGCACTTATCTGCGGCTTGACTGTGGACGCCATGTGAATAGCTGCCACCATGACTCCTCCCCCTGCCCACAGCCATGCCTCCCTGCACACTGGGTGATGGACTGCAGCCTCCAGCTGTGAGCCAAAATAAACCCTAAGCCGCTCACGCACGCACGCACGCACTCGCGCTCTCTCTCTTTCTCTCTCTCTCTCTCTCTCTCTCTCCCGCGAGCGCGCGCACGTACTTATGCAGACACACAGACACAAACACACATGTACTTACGCAGACACACGTACACACACACACACTTATACACTTACACACATACATATAGACATACAGACAGACACACACACAGGCATCAGTAGTATTGATCCAGGAGTGGTTGTGCACACCTATTATCCTAGGACTTGGGAGACAGGAGGATCACACCATTCTGGGCTTCACAAAGATGGTGTCAAACACTAAGGCAGGCGACTGCAGAAGAGGTGTGGGCACTTCCATGCAAACGTGGTGCTCATGGTGCTCACTGGGAGACAGGCTGGGCCACAGAGGTAACTGAGTGCGCCCCAAGGTTATCCTCTTGGAAATCCCCACCTGAGTCCCAGGTTAAGCAGTGATGAGTGATCCCTACAGACAGAGCACTGGACAGGGAACTGGGGTTCCTAGGCTGAAACAGCACCTGGCACAAGCTCAGCCTGCCCATGGGAGGACTGACCCAGACACAGCCAAGGAGCGTTTTTCCTGGAGAATTCCCTCTACATGTCTGTCCAGACCCCTCAGAGGCCACACCAGAGGCAACAGAGTCTCAGGAGCAGCATCACACTGGACCTCTCTCCTGACAACAGGAAGTCAGCCCCTGGCCAGCAAGCACCAGCACCCAAGGTTTCCACTCAAGGCCAAAAGGCTGATAAAGGCCAAGAGACTGCTCAGGGCTCAGGCCAGTGAGGGCTCTGATAAGAGAGAGCTCGCAGCCCTGGAGGTGGAGAAGGAGGCTCTTCAGACACCACATGTGGAGAGGCGAATCAGTGCGGGGTGCTGGGGCTGAGGTTCTGGGAGCACCAGCCCACTCTGGGCTCTCAGATGGGTTCCGACAGGCACGGTCCTGAATGCCAGGACTACAGTGGACAGCCATACAGCCCAAGGTCTCCACAGAGCACTGTGACACATCTATCCTAGGCTGACCCTTTCCACCATACACTGGGATCCAGACATCCCCTCAGCTCAGCACCACTGGACACATGAGGTCACCCTAGCAGGACCAGGTTCCAAGGTTACCTTTGGTGACTCACACACAGAGATCACACACATCGGCAGCAAGTCACCAGAGAACTATGGGAACTGCACACAGTGTGAGACCTGGCCACAGAAGAGGGCCCTCGAGCCTAGACGTGCTGCTCAGCCTCAGTCTAGGTAGACAGCAGATCTTACCCTATGAGGCTGCCCTTAAGGAATGAGCTCAGGGGCTGGAGAGATGGTTCAGTGGCTAAGAGCACCGACTGCTCTTCTAGAGGTCCTGAGTTCAATTCCCAACAACCACATGGTGGTTCACAACCATCTGTACTGATGCCCTCTTCTGGTGTGTCTGAAGACAGAGTGTAAATGAATACACAAATTCTTTAAAAAAAAAAAAAAAAAAAAGGAATGAGCTCAGGATCCCTGTGTCCCCAGGTCACTCTCCAGAGCCTTCCCTTTCCACAAAACCAGCCCTGTAGGATGGCAAGGGCTTCCAGGCAGATGGAGCGACCAAGTAGGGTGCAAGGCGACAACCCCCTGCGTGCCCAAGATGCTGGGCTCTTTAAGGCAAGAACAGGTATGGAGTCACCATGGGCATCCACCAGTCCAGAAGAGGAGCTGAGGGGAAGGTAGGTGGGGCCCACATGCTAATCTCATCCTGGAGCAAGGCTAGAGGCATTTCCCATGGTCCACGAAGGCTGCGATGAACTTCCTAGTCCAATAAAGAAAACTCTCTAAGATGACCTGCCTGGCCTTCCTAACTAGATCCCAGTGGAGATGCCCAGGGCCTCTCTACCCTATCCTAGCTGACACCAGCAGAGTCAGGATGTCTCCCAGGACCAAGCTACCCCTCCCCAGAGCTCAGAATAGGGACTGAGGGCCCTGCATCTTCAGAGGAAGAGCATGCTGGCCAGTGTCAAGTGAACATGGTCCTTATCACTTGTCACTGAGGCTGGCAGGTGATGTGGGGCTTTCAGAGGCAAATGCAGCCCTGCCCCCACCACTCCACGTGACAGTTCCTGCTCAGAACTATGGCAAAGTCCTCAATCAGACTCTCTTATCACCCACTCATGTCTGGAACCTGCCCCAATGCACACCTCCAACTCAACAGGCAGACCTAGGAATACCAGCCACGGACTGTCAAAACATGGACTCACAAGTCCTCAGAGGAACAGTTAGCTCACTGCAGCTGCAGAAACCCTGTCCCAACTTTCTCCACTACATAAGACAGTCTCCCAGACCAGCCAGTGGCACTTCAGAGGCACCTAGACCTTTCTAGAAGGTTGGATATCAAGTCAGCATGTCAGCAGGGAGTCCTGCTGACATCTTCCAGCCACTGGACAAACTCATATTGGCCTTCAAAACCCAGCTTAGGGGCTGGAGAGATGGCTCAGTGGGTCAGAGCTCCCAGCAACCACATGGTGACTCACAAGGGATCCAAAGCCCTCTTCTGGGGTTCTGAAAACAGCTACAGTGTACTCATATGCATAAAATAAATCTTTAAAACAAACAAGTCCAGTTTAGGAGCTGCCTGACAAGAACCTGCTTCTCCTCAGCCCCCAGCTACTCCTCAGTTCCCAGCTACTCTATTCCAGTGTGCTTGCTCACCTGCCCCTCCCCATACAGTGCAGTAGGTATATGCTGAGTCAAGAATAGCCACTCTGAGAGCCTCAGGACACATGTGCCCACGTCACTGCCACCTCAGGGTTTCTGGCAAAGTGAAACAGGCTTGAGAGCCACCAACTACTCCTAGCACTCCCAGACTACCGTGGGACAGAGCTCCATCCTTAGGAGAACACTGGAGCACTGGAGCACCGATGGGTAGACAAGCCACCCTCAAGCATTATGGCCTGCCCTAATGTTTCCCCACGGGTTCCTGACTGCCACAGGTACTCTTTAAGACTCAGTGTGAAGGAAGGAGCCCCTGTAAAGACCATACTTGCAGGAGTGAACTAGTTCCCCAGCCCTGCAGGCCCTCCTAGCTGTCTGCCTGTCCTACTGTCCTAGACAGGCTCAGGCCACTGCATCTGCCCTGGGGCTTCCTCCTCTGTGGGAAGGTGTCCTGGGACAGGATGTCAGCTGCAAACCCCACTCCAGCTGTCCCTGCACCAGCAGTCACCTGAGATCCCAAGTCCCTTACAGCAGACAGGCCACAGAATCAGGTCAAAAGGGTCAGGCAAAGGATGGCCTCGGAAAACAGTAGTGCCTGGCTGGGTCTGCAGCAGCCTAAGCAGGCATAATGAAGACAGAGGAGCCATGAACAGGGCAGCAGGCTGGACAGTTCCCACTCTCCACACGCAGCCAGCCTGTGTGGCAGCTGAGCAGCAGGAGCCAGCAGCCTGAATCCTGTCCTTATACTAGGATGCCCATCTGCCTTCCAAGCCACCTTCCCCAGCAACAGTGGACCAGTGGACCAGTGGACCAGCTGCCCACCACCAACAAGGTGCCAAAAAGTGCACCCTGATGCTCTGGCTGGGCGAGCTGGGCCTGGAAGAGGTAGATGAGAACAGTCACCAGACGCCTGACAGCACCAGTCCAACCAGGGCCTTGAGCCTCACTGACCAGTACACAATGCTTCCCCACATGCACAGGCCAGCTATCCCTGACAACCATGCTGTGGACTGCAGCACCCTCTGCTGGTTTTTCCTGGAGAAGTGGTCCTTCTCTAGGAAGGAACCCAAAGTGGCAGGAGTCCCTCTGTCCCTAGGCTGCTCAGACAAGGAGAGCCACCCACAAAAGCCACTGTGTCCCCAGGCAGTGCACCAAGCCTGGTCTACCAGGTCAATGGCAGTCACAGGTCTCACGTGTGATGGCAGAGCTCTGTGGGAAGAGGCCAGCAGTGCCTGGACCTCTCACCCTCGCTGCTCAAGCATGTGCTGTGGGAACTGGACTGGTAACCAGGACCCCAGAGGTCCTCAAGGCTCAGAGGGACACAGACACTTTCTTGACCCCTTTCTCTGCCCCAGGAGCACCTCCTCTCTCACTTGACCAAAGCCTATTCCTTCTAAGAAGCCCCACAGCTCCCTGGCCTGGCCCTTGGCACACAACTGTCCACAGGGAGTCTGGGAGCACAGGGAGGCTGGATGTGTGTGGAGCCTTTGCTCCTGGCTGCCACCCACACCACAATGCCAGGGTCTCAGATGGAGGCTCCAGCGCCCTGAAGACAGGGTGGGGGTTAATTCTCTGACCCAGACACCTTGATTTTTCATTTCTGCTCGTCTCTCCCCAGTTTCCTTGGCAGGGACAGCAGCTGTGCTGGGATCTGGATTCTGTGAGGACCACTGTATGAGACCTCCATGTAAACCAGCCAACAGGAATCTAGAGAGAAACCCAAGGCCCAGCCCTGCCACTTTTGGGGGCTACCACGCCCACATGTCCACAGCTCCAACCCCATCACTGGCATCAGGAGCAAACTTCCTTCGTCCCTCAGTCTGTCTCCCTCCATAGCACCCAGCACCTCAACAGGGCGACCATGTATCCGCAGCTGAGATAAAGGCGGCTGCCTCCACTTGCAGCCCTGAGCCACTGGGGGATTTGCTTTACTGTGGGCACAAAGGCCATGAAGGGCTACTCCAGAGTGCCTGAAGGATGCCACCAAGGCTGAGTCACTTGGGCCAGGCCTCCCTAGAAGTGCACTTTCTGCTGTAGTGCACTAAGGAGAGGCAGCAGAGTCCCTAGAGCAGGGAGGGACAGGCTAGACACTGCCTGGGGTCAGGACACCAGGAGATACCACAAGGAGTGAAGCACCTCTCTCTTTCCCTGGGGGACTGTCAGGCACACAGAGCAGCATCAGACCCCAACCATGACCTTCTGGGAAACCAAGGGCCTAGCCGCTGTGGCTCAGCTGTGTGGACAGCACAGGAAGGTCCGCATGGGAGGAAAGCTGAGGGCCCAACATTGCTCAGGAATGGAACTGTGCTGGGCACAGCTCAGAACACGGCTTCCATCCCTGAACAAAAAGGAAGTGAACTTTAAAGCCAAGATGTCAGTTTAGCGGTGGGGGCACACACCTTTAATCCTAGTGCTCTGAAGGCAGAGGCAGGAGGATCTCTGTGAGTTCAAGGCCAGACTTATACACAAAGCAAGTCCAGGACAGCCAGGGCTACGCAGAGAGACCCTGTCTCAAACCAAACCAAACCCCACAAAACAACAAGAGGGCGAAAGAGATGCTCAGAGGTTAAGAGCACTGGCAGCCCTTGCACTAATGGCTGAAGGTATCAAACTGCCTTGAAATAGCTCTAAGGATCCAACGCCCTCCTCTGGCCTCTGCAGGCACACCGAGTCAGACACGCATAAACAGAGGCACAAGTCTATAGGAAACAACAAAAGCACTCCATGTCACATAGCCTGAGAAGTTGCTGATGCCAGGCCTTCAGTGCCACCTCTGCACTGAAATGTGAAAAGTTGTGTCCTTTCTCTTCTGCAGCAGTTTCCCTAGTACCTGGGCTGGGTCCCCAGCGGATACAGCACAGACACTGGTGCCCAAGCTGGGAGCTGTTGGAAGGCCACTTGCAGGTGCCCTAAGCCAGTGGATGTGTGAAGATAGAGAGACTCAAAATCAAGAGATGTGGCAGTTCATACTTGGCCCTCAAACACTCAGAGGGCAGAGGCAGGAAGATCACATCAAGTTCAAGGCCAGTCTGGGCTACACAGTGAACCCATCTATCCATGCAAAATACTTGTATACAAAAAAATAAATAAGTCTTTATTTAAAAAAACAAACCCAGCTTGAGTGAGAGTGGTATTTAAAATTAACCCTGGGATCTGGGAATAAGTCAGTGGTGAAGCTCACTCCCAGAGGTCTGCATCCCATCCCCAGGGCCTAGCAAACCAACTGTGAGGATGAGGACCACCTGTCATGACAACCGAGGACCACAAACTCAAGGTCATCCTGGGTTACACAGACTTTGAAGCAAGCTGTTAACTACAGAGACAAACCTGGAAAAAAAATATATATATGCACTATATATATATACATATATATATATACATATATATATATATATGTATATATATATATAAATATTTAAAAAGGAGAGCCACTCCTAAGGAACAGTGATGACCAGAGAGGTCTAAATGGAACTCTATTCAATAACCCCGTCTCTTCAGCCTTCTCCTCCTAATGTCTACCTTTTGTTAGAGAAGGGCACATATGTAACCCAGGCTGGCCTTGAACTCAAAGAGAGTCACCTGCCTCTACCATTCAAATGTTGGAATTAAAGGTGTGCACCACCATGCCTGGGTGCAATGCCACTTTTAAAAGGTTGTTTTTGTTTTTTAATGTCAGCCATATGAGAGTTTGTCTGGGTACGCATTTGTACCATCTGTGGTCGGTGCCCAGAAGCCAGAACACATCAGGTGCCCCGGAACTAGGTTACAAAGCAGCCGTGTGGATGCTAGGAACCCAACCCAGGGCCTCTGCAGAAGTAGCAGTCGTACCCCCCACCCCTCAGACAGGGCCTCACTGTTTATAGCTTTCTGGAACAAGACTTCATATATAGACCATGCCGAACTCCAACTCAGCGGCCCACCTGGCCGTGCCACCAAAGAATGGGGACTACAAGTAATAGTACGCCATTTGCAGGTAGTACGCCCCTCCAAAGCAGCAAGTGCTCTTAAATCTAAGCCATCTCTTTAGCCCCTACAATGTCTTCTTTAATGCAATCTAAATTCTCTGGGTCGAGTTAGGATCATCCCAGAAGCCAGTAGGTTGCAGCTTGAGGATTTTGTGTCCCAAACTAGCTTGGCATACAATCGTAAAAACAAACAAAAGACAAATAACAACATCTTAATCTCTTTTCTCTAAGACAATACCTCCTACATACTGCCTGATCCCTGAAAGCCTTCAAAAAATGCCATCACGCTCCCTGCCAAGCTGAAAGTCTACACCTGTCCATGGCAAGGGGGTTTTCCGCTCGTCAAACAGCAGGTGTCCGTATGGCCTTGTGCATCCAACTACCAGAGACAGTGGGGGCCTGGCCCCAGGAAACTGTCGCGATCATAAACAAGGTGTGCCACAAGCGCACAGGGTGGAGTGCACGGTGACAGGAGAAAATGACATCTCATTCGGAACAAAGTGGACGACGGAATGAGGACCAGAGGAGTTGCACCAAGTCCCCTTAGCTTGGGGACACGGCTGCATGATCTCTCCCTCCGTCGTGTCGAGCTTTACGTTTTAATTAGTGACCAGAGAGCTCTAGCACAGCATCGCGAAGGCAGCTAGGGGAGGGACAGCAATCTGACGGTGTGAGGTCTGGCTGAGCAAGAGAAACATATAGCACGGACCGGCCGTGGACCAGGAGCGGTCGTACGGGCTTTACCTGCTGCGGGAGATGTTACGCCGCCGCTACCGGGAGCGCCGGGACCCCGAGCTCCGCGGTGCCGGAAGTGGCAGTAGGGCCGCCGGCAAGGCCCCCCGGGGGCTCCCGCCCAGTATGGGCAGTCGATGGAGCGAAAAAAGCCGGTAGAACGTAGCATGGTCCGTTCCGCAGCGGGGCCCCGGCCCGGAGATACCCGGGACCCCGGGACCCCTCCTCACACTCGCCCCGGAGGCTTCCACTCGCGCTTTTCGGACCCCGCCGCCGCCGCCATCTTGTCCCGAGGCCCCCAGAGGCCCCCGGGACGCTGTCGCTAGGGACGCCGGGAAGGGCTGACCGAAGTGAGCCTGCTTACAATGTCGGTTCCCGCGGAATTGTGATAGACGGAAGACCCAAAGCTTAGGACAAGAGAAGCTTTAAAGTACGGGTAATTATATGCTTCTGGTTTCTGAGAGCCTTTCGGCCCCGGACTTTGGCGGGTACAGCTTCGCGATCTTGACCGTCAAGCCCCTGAGAAGCCTGGGCTGTCCAGAGCGCGCCTGACTGAAAATGCACCTGGACTTTCCACTGCATTCTTTGGGCCCAGACTAGGCTTATTTGCATTTCGCCACATATGGCCTTTGTGCGCCCCCCAGAGGACAAGGAGAATGTTACGGCCAAGTATTTTGTTTGTTTTTGATTGATTTAAGATTTATCTTGGGGGCTGGGGATTTAGCTCAGTGGTAGAGCGCTTACCTAGGTAAGCGCAAGGTCCTGGGTTCGGTCCCCAGCTCCGAAAAAAAGAACAAAAAAAAAAAAGATTTATTTTGTAGGGGTTGGAAAGATGACTCAGAGGTTAAGAGCACTGACTGCTCTTGCAGAGGTCCTGGGTTCAATTCCCAGCAACCACATGGTGACTCACAACCATCTGTAATGGGATTTGGCGCCCTCTTCTGGTGTGTCTGAAGAGAGCAACAATGTACTTATATACACAAATCTTTGAAAAAAATAAGATTTATTTTGTAATTCTATGTATGTGCAACATGAGTGTGTCAGATTCTCGCTTAAGTCAGAAAAGGACTTCGGATCCCCAGAAATTAGAGCTACACATGGTTGTGAACAACCATGTGAGTATTGGGAATCGAACCCAAGTCTCCCATTGCAGTAAGTGCTCTTCACCACTGACCCAACTCCCTAGTCAGGGTCTTAATCTGTTGTGGTGCCTATCCTGAGAAACCCACGTGTCTCAGTTGTCACTCAAATATTCACCTACCCACGAGTGGCATCAATGGGACATTTCTTTTTTCTTTCTGCCATGCCTAGATACACTAGACAAGCGCTCTCCTGTTGAGCTAGACTCCAGAAACTTTTTTGATTTTTTTTTTTTTTTGTTTTTTGCTTTGTTGTGGAGTGCTTGGAAAGGTGCAGAACTGTGCAGCCACAAACAGGGGTTTGAGGAGGTATACAGCTTTCCAGCCCTTTGTTTAGTCTCTTTTCTTTCCTTCAGTGAGTACTTCAGTGAGGCTGGCTGACTGGCAAGCTTCCAGAATCCACTTGCCTCCACCCCGAAGCTCAGTTTGCATGCACACAGTCATGCCCAGCTTTAAATGGGTGCTGGGGATTAGAATTCAGGTCCTGAGGCTTGTGCACAAGGTTTCTAATCCACTGAGTCCTCTCCCCAACCCTTTTTCTGTTTTGCTTTTGATTGAGATAAGGTCTCATGTAGCACACACTGGCCACGGACTTGCCCATTACACAGTGCTGGAGATGAACCCTGAAGCCTCGTGTGTACTAGACAATTACTCCAGCCACTGCGCTACATCCCCAGGCTCCCATCCCCTCTTTCTGTTTGTTGGACCGGATCTGGCCTACTCTGGATTATTTAGATGCTAAGATTACAGGCCTGAGCCACCACAGCTGCCTGCTTTTGAAATCTTTTTTTTTTTTTAAAGATTTTATTTATTCATTTTATATATGACGAGTACACTGTAGCTGTCTTCAGACACACCAGAAGAGGGCATCGGATCCCATTACAGATGGTTGTGAGCCACCATGTGGTTGCTGGGATTTGAACTCATGACCTTTAGAAGAGCAGTCAGTGCTCCCAACCGCTGAGCCATCTCTCCAGCCCCTGCTTTTGAAATCTTAATCAATTAGTTAATTTGGTGTTTATTTATGTTAAAAGAATTTCCTTCTGTGTTCCAGGCAAATTTCAACCCCATAAAATCCAACTGCCTCTGTGTCTGCCTCCTGGGTCCTGGGATTACAGGCACGAACCAACGCATGCAATTCTGGGAAAGTATTCCACCATCATTTCGAACGTCTCCCAGAGAGAAATAACATACAGAAGGACTGACGCATGCTGCACAGACGGACTAGGCCCTGAACACAGTGGGATACTACACAGCCTCAAAAAAGGCCATTCTAGTGGTACACACCTCTCCGTACAGTGGAGGTCGAGGTGGGAGAATCGATTCTCAGTTACATAGAGGATTCAGGGCCAGACTAGGTTGCCTGGAAACTGGTATTTAAAAATAAATAAAAGTTGGTTGGTTTTTCGTTTTGTTTGTTTTCGTTTTGAGACAAGGTTTCTCTGTACAGCTCTAGATGTCCTGGAACTCACTCTGTAGACCAGGCTGGTCTCAAACTCACAAAGATCTGCCTCTACCACCCAAGTGCCAGGACTAAAGGTGTACCCCACCACTACCCAGCAATAAGATAGTTTTTCAAATCCCCAGACTTACCACAGAGTCCCAATTCCCAAGACCCACTGAGACCGGAAGTAAAATGGTGGCTGCTAGGGGTCAGGGATGGGGATGAGTGCGCATCAGGAGAAAGGCGCCAGTGTGAGGAAATGGCCGGGCCACAGAGCTGTATGCGATGGCAGGAGCCGTCTCATAGCCTTCGAATGAGCCTCGTGCCAGGCTACTGGCAAATGAGGTTAAGTGTATTTCCAAATTCTGTGTGCGTTTATACAACGGTCATAAACACATAATTGAATGGAGCACTGACAGGGCAAGGAGAACAAGCTGTAATTTGGGGTCCAAAAGTTCCGAAAGCAGGAGTTGTAGATGACCCCAAGGCATGGTCCCTGTATAGAAATAGTAGCTTGGTGTTGGGGCTCTGGGACTAGCAAGGGAGGTGTTCCAGATGTGGCCCTTTTTCAACAAAGTCCTTGGGCAAAGACAGCCTGACACAGTAGAGAGATGGCTCCTCACCCATGGCAGAAGAGCAAAGGGAGTCTTGGGATGTCCCAGGCAGGTAACACTCTGTTGGATTTCTCTGTCCAACATTGTTACCTCTCAGTACTGTCACAGATAAGTCGGCCTCTGGGAATATAATTATCCTGACAATATATGTCTCATCTCCAACTTCTGCCACACTAGAGGTCAGGACGCAGCAGGACCGCCTGCAGCATTTATCCGTTCATTGAACCAGTGACTGCTTTAAACGGCAGGGTGGTTGTCCAACGACAGTTAGTGGTCAAAGATGGGGACAACACAATGTTTTCCTTTTGTTTGGCCTTGAACTCAGCCACCTTGCCTGGCCCCGGGTAGCTGAGATGACAGAACCCCTGGGCTGCTTGTTGCTGTTTCTGTAGGCTAGTCTGAACATTCTAGGTAGTGAAAATGACTTCTGATCCTCCGGGCTCCGCTTTCCCAGCATTGCTGGGAACTGAGTGTATACCGTGCCACATTTATGGTCGCGAAAAGAAGCATAGGCAGAGGAGGGAACAAGTTGTGCTTGGTTTTTTTGTTTCTTTTGTTTTGTTTTAGTGAGGAGGTTGGAATCCAGAGCCTTGTGCGGGCCAGGCTGGCACTGACCAGTCAGCCACGCCCTCAGTCCCCTCACTGGGTAGTCTAGGCGTAGCTCCACCCTGACCACGCCCCCAGACCCTTATTTGGGGGATTCTAGGCAGGGCTCCACCCTGACCCTCGCTGGGGGCCTGTAAGGGGGGCGTTCTGCCATACTCTCAGCCCTTCACTAGGAAATTCTCAGAAGGAGCTCTGAAATAAGTTCGGTAAGCGAGATGGGAGACCACAAAGTCTGGCCAACAGATCTTCAGATGCTTACCAAAATAAAAAATAAAAAACAAAAAACACTTCCGGATTGGGGATTTAGCTCAGTGGTAGAGCGCTTGCCTAGCAACCGCAAGGCCCTGGGTTCGATCCCCAGCTCCGAAAAAAAGAAAAAGAAAAAGAAAAAAAAAAAAAAAAAACAAAAAACAAAAACCACTTCCACCCAGGAACTTAAATATACGTGTTCATATCAGCATTAATCACGGAAATCAAACTTTAAATTCAACTCACAGTCGGTACATGGATGAATGGATGATGAACACAGGAGTTGTGCTCAGTCCAGACCTGAAGAACGACTGTCACACATGACACAGTATTGAGTGGTTCTCACACCCCCCCCCGCGACCCTTTATACATGTAATTCCTCATGTTGTGGTGACCCCAGCCATTAAATTATTTCATTGCTACTTCGTAACATAGCGTTGCTACTGTAATGAATCACAATGCAAATCTGTTTTCCCACTGGTGTAGAGTGATCTGGAAAATATGTTCAGTGAGAGATCCAGACACAAAAGGCCAAAGGAGTAGGAGACGCCATAGAAAATATCCAGAACTTTGGGTGCAGACTTAAGAAGGGTAGCTGGGAAGGGGAAATGATAGTTCATGGGGTAAGGGCTTATTTTTGACATAAAAGAATGTTAATCAGTGGTGATAAAGCAGAAAAAAGCAGATGATGTAGTTGGGGCATCTAGTGGTGGGTGTGGCCTAGAATCCCCCAGTGAGCAGCGGGGGGGGGGGGTGTGGTGAGGGGTTGAGACCCTCCCTGGTATATCCTAAGTTCTGGATTCCATCCCCAGCATCATCGAAGAGTTTTTTAAATTACTTGAGGCAAGGAGCTTGGATAGCTAACGGCATGTTTGGTGCTGTTTTTGGAGCTGAGGGCCTCATATACATTAAACAAGCTTTTACCCTTCAACTGCACAGTCCAAAACTACCGATAGGGACTTAGAATGGTACAAGGACCACATTGTGACGGCATGGGGACACCATGGCAGGCACAGAGATGGGGCAGACAGAGGAATCCAAAGAGTTGCATGTGGTGATCCAAGAGGCTACACATGGGTGATAGTGTTTGGTTCCATGAGGAAGCTAAAATCTGATGGGAAGTATAGAGGACAGCAAAGCGGGTCAGAGGGCTACGAAGGAGCTGAAGAAGCCAAAAGGCTCATGGATACCCGTGCAGGGTGGTATGCAATAGGAAATGCTGAATAATACAACGGCTGTGGGCTTACTCCACCCAAGCGCTCCGGGAGGAGCCCGTGTGAAGCCCCTGCAGGTTGGAAGGCTCCACAGTGGGGAGGGGGGTTGTGCGCCCTGAGCCAACAGACTCGCAGTACTAGCGTTGGCCACTAGGTGGGGCACGGCACCTCCTCTGGCACAGCAGGTGCAATGGGGCGGCCCAGCTCCACCCACCCCGATTCCAGGTCCCAGAGCTCGGTAGACCTCTGGGATCTGATGTCTTTTTCTCAAACAGGGATTTAAGCTCTCATTGGTTTCTAAAAGAGCTCAGCCTCTTAAATTCCCGTTCGCACACCTTTTTCTGCACCAACCTCTCTCATAATTAAAAGAGGGTATGCAGTAGGTATTCAACTTGTGCAGGATGGGAGGGCATAGCAAGGATGGCTTGCTTGCGTGGTGGGGGAGGTCCTGAGGCACCTTTTGACTAGAGCTTGTTAGTTCCTCCACCATGTGCAGCTCTAGGGGTCTGTCCCCACCCCCACTTCCCCTGCTGGTTCCAGAAGGGGGCGGGAAGCGGACGCCCCCAGGCGCCCTGTCACCAAGCTCCGGTTGCTGGGTAACCAGGCGGGCGGGTGCGCAGCTGCGCCAGGCGTGGGTGACTGAGTTGTGCATGCTACTGTAGGCAGCCCCCTCCCAGGCCCTCAGAGGGTCCTAGCATAGCTGGAGTATATCGGCGGGGTGCCTCAGTTTCCCCATGACGTAGCTGGGGACCCTGGGAACCAATTAGACAGACACGAGGGCAGGTTTTTAAAAAGGGCTTCTTTAATTAAATACATGGGTGAGAGGCCAGGCGGAATGTCGGAGAGGTGCCCCCTACAGAAAGAACAAACAAATCCCTTAGGACCCTTGTCCTGCCTGCCCTGCAGACATCACCCTTCAATGGTTAGACCCAAGTCCCAGTTATCAATCAGAACCTGAAGTTAGGGGGGAGGGAAAGGACACCAGGACAAAACTCTGGTTGCTTATGGAGTTAACTGCCAAAGACCAGACCTTTCCCGGTTACAGGAGGGACAGACCAGCAGGAGCTGGGATGAAGCAAGATACATCCAAAAGACACAAAAAGAATGGGGCCCCAGCCCCCGACCCACCCCGCAAACTAAGGCATCTCATTTCTGTGGGGCCAATGGAAGTTCCTGGGAGGGGGAGCTGGCCCAGGACCCTTCGAGCCCAGCTCCAGAAGGGTGACCTCCCTCCACGCAGGCTCAGGTAAAGGTAGCAATACCCAAAGCCTCCCTCATTGCATTTTGGAAGGTTCTGAAATGCCAGTAACCTCCCACAGCCAACACAGGGCAGCTCGACTTTCTGTGTCCCCAACTCCTTGGTGTGTGTGGAGGAGAGCCCCTAATTGCCTTTCTAGAAAAGATCTCCAAACTGCAGTAGGAGAGGACCCTACTGGGGACACTTCTGAGACCTCCCCCCACTCATACCCCTGAGGATGATGGCCACACAAGGGGACCCCACTGAACATGGAACTCGAGCCTGAAAAAAAGTCTATCATGTGCAAAAAGAAACCCGAGCTACCCCAGAAGGCCCAGGGGCTGGATGCCCCGTTCCCAATCCTGGAGTCCAAGGCCACCCTCTGCAGACACCCAAGAGTGAAGAGCACACAAAGGCCAGAGCCCTATATCTGTAGCCCAATGGCCACAGGGGTCCTACAGAAGATTGTCTGAGACGCATTGCCACAAAGGCCAAACTCAGGGACCCTAACCCAGTGGGAGAAGGGAGGCTAAGCCCCAGGCACCAGACACCCACTGTCTCTCTCACACATATGCACACCCAGATAGGAGAGCCAGGCCCCCATACCAGCAGTCAGAGAGGACAATAAATAATTTCTTTACCACCTGCCCAGCACCACACCCGAGCTGAGTGAGTGGTGCTGCTCTGAGGGGGCCTCCACCTGCACCCCACAGCCCTAAGTTCTCTGAAAACTGTGGCACCTCCTGTACCCCTGGGGCTGGGAGTCGGGGGGCCCTTATTGAGGGCAGAACCTATGGACACCTGAGATTTGAGTACCCATGGAAGGGGGTCAGCCAGGCTGCACACCCCCCCATTTCCCTGAACTTCCGCCAATGGCTTTCAGTGGAGCGGGGACAGGTCGGGGCCCATGGGAAGCCCCAGTCACCTATGGCTCTGTGTACCTGTGTCCCAACCTGGAGGGGTGACTAGGGGGCTGAAGACGAGGAGTGGGACTGGGCTTCATGCCCGGTGCCACCCAGCAGGGAAAGCAGAGGGTGGCAGAAGGGGTAAGGAGGACCTGCCAACTGCCCATTTGGGGGTCCCTGCAGAGGGGACAAGACAGTTAACCATGGCTATTTACAGACAGAACCTGAGGCCAGCCACCTCCCAAGCCCCCCAGGTGACCCAAGTCCATTCTTGGTCCCCTCGCTGCTTCCTTGAGGTGGGCTGGAACTCCCGGACAGGCTCTCCAGAGGACAGACATCCTCGACGGAAATCCCTGCTGAGGCCTGGCAAGCAGGCCACTCAGGGTGGACAGGTCAGGGCTCTACAAGCCGGCCGGAGCTGGGCTGGGGACAGGGCTAGGTGTGGGGCTGCCAGCCAAGCTGCAGGGCAGCGAGTCGCTGGGCGAGGCGCTGCGGGCACCAGGTCGTCGCAGTAGTTCCGGGCGGAAGCCAGGATGCCGCCGGGCGTGCTTGGTCAGGTGGTCGCTGCGGGTGAAGCGCTTGGTACACAGGGGACAGGGGAAGCGCTTCTCGCCTGTGTGCGTCCGGTGGTGGCGGGCCAGCTCATCGGAACGGGCGAACTTCTTGTCACAGCCAGGCCAATCACAGGCAAAGGGCCGCTCACCTGGGCAAGAAAGAATGGTCAGTGAGCAAGGGCAGGGGAGAGCTTTCTTACAAACCCCAAGGCTGCAGTCCATCGACAGAAGTGGCCCTAATTAACACTCCCTGTCACCTTGCTTCCATCTCCTCCACTGGAATGACAGGCACGGGCCACCACTGCCTTGTATTCAGAATCCAGGATACCTCTATGGGAGTATCCTGCCCAGTGAGCTACATTCCCAGTCAGTCTTGCCACCACGTCCATGGCTGGCCTGTGTCTTTTTGGACACCACCTTGTCGACTTCTGCCCAACCAAAAAACAGGTCCTCAGCTGCCCCAGTCCCCAACAGTGTCCAAAATGAAAGGGGATGGGAGTGGGGGTGGGGAAGAGGGGACCGAAAGGTGTTTCTCCAGGTCCTTTATTGGACACCCTGGGCCACCGGCAATTTTGAATAATCAGACCCAAGCTAGTTTCAGCCCGTGGTTCTGAAGCTTAATGCTCTCATGCTTTATAGAGATAGGAAAGGCCAGGCAGCAATTTCAAACTTAGTTTAAATTCAATTCCTGAGGGGGAGGGCGGAGCCTAGGGGTGTGGCCTCAGAGGGTAGAGCCAGTCATGCAGCATTGGACAGGGGCCGGCCTACACTAGGCAACTTCCTCCACAGACCCCTCCCACCACCCTATTGGCCTCGCCCAGGTCCCGCCAGCAACAGCCATGCCCAACCAAGCTTTCTGATCCCCAGGAGGCCTCTACAACACCAGGCCTCATCTCGTGGTTAACATCTTCCCAGGTGGGCCTCCAAGGACCAAGAAGAGGCTCACCCGGGACCCCAGTGCCTGGGACCTGGTGTAGATGGCTCTAGGCTCCAAGTCTGGGGATGAGGGACAACATACATGGTATATCCAAAAGCCTGGTAGGGTGGTGTGCAGGTAGTGTTGACCCAATAGTCCGTGTACAATTCTGCTTGTGACAGAGTCTAGAGGAAGTCGGAGGTAGAACCAGGCCACTAGTGACCCGAAGGCCTAAGCTCTGGGAAGCCACGACGGGACCAGTACAAGGTTACCTCGTGTGGTCTGATCCACTGGAGAACAGGTACTCTCAAGGGCTCATGCGCCTGAGAAAATGGCCAAGGGGCCCCCGAGACAGGGCTCATGGAAGTGAGGAGAGAAGTGTAGATGCAACCAGAAGGCAGAACAGATACTTGACTGTACTGAAGGCCAGGTTGACTGGGTGACATCTTTGCTCTAAACAGCTCAGGGGATGCCAGGAGAGAAGAACTGAGGAAGGGGAGGGAAATCGGACAGATCTGGAACTAGGCGGGGCGTCCGCCATCACCGCCCAGGAAGCAGGCAGAAGAAAATTATCTCCATCCGGGCCCCCTGCAAACCACACCCATGGGCCCCTCACCATGGAAGGGCAGAATGCAGGAAGCCGCCTCTGGGATCCCCATATGCCAATTCTGTATGGCACCCAGGCCACCTGAGGCCCCACAGGTTACGATACTCAACAGCAAAGAAAAAGACGAGGGACCATTTCCAAAGTGTGCCCCTCAAATGATTCAAAATACCAGGTCCAGTAAGAATGTTTGTCAGCGGGCCCAAGAGCCCCCAAAAGTACTCCTCCCCGCCACAGCGCTCAAAGGGCTCAATCTGAGGGGTTATAGGGCTAGGTTCCTGGCTTTGGTACAAGGGGGACATGCAATCCTGTCGCCATTTTGCGGATGGGAGGGCTAAGAGGAAAAGGGGACACCCCTAGCATGCAATCAGCTTACTTCCCCTTTCGGGGCCTCCCTGTGGGGCTGGTCCCCGCCTCTAGCTCCCTAGTTCCACTTTGTCAAGAGCAGGTTGCCAGCACCAGCCCGCTGGGAACGCAGCTGCTGCACGAAGCTCGGAGGCGACCGGCAGAGACTTCGGCAGCCCAACCGGCCTTGCTCACGTGGTCCTAGCTCCCGCCACAGGGGAGACAGAGGCCCGGGCCGGGGTCGCCTTGCTGTGCTGGGAGCCTGCCAGTCCCCGCCCCACACTTGGGGGTTGGGGAGCGCACGTGTGCGCACCAGTGGTGGTATGTCACGCACACCGAACCCCCACACCGAGACGTTGGGTACATACTTGCCAAAAGCCTGGCCTAGATGTGCTCCAGTATCACAGTCTACCCAGAGGGGTAGGTAACTTGGGGGAAGAGGGTACTGCAGGCCAGGGAGTCCAAGAAAGACCAAGCTGCCGGAGTCCCCTGTCTGCACCACAGCTCCAGGTGACCCAACTGCAGCACCTCCCGCGGGGAGGAGGAGGATTAGGTGGGTGGGGACTACTCCGGAACGGCCCTGTGGGCGTGGCTGTGGACTTGACCCTCTGACTCAGAAAGGGCCAGCATGAGCTAGGGACTCTCAGGAGCCTTAGGTACTTAGCAGCCTCTAAGACATGCGGGTTGTAACACCCAATAAACTTGCTCCAGGAGGGGACCTGAAGGTGCAGTGTCCATCAGACCACGCCTGACTCTACCTGCGTCTAAACTCCTCCTTGGGTGTTTAAACACTCTGGGGTGACTAAGGCCGGCAGCTGTCTGGGGGCTTGCCCTATCCCCACCTTGGGGGCAGTCAACCATAAAGTCCAAACCTTGGCTGTGACCGCCCACGACCACTTTCCTGATGGGCATCTCCTCGGCTCCACCGGTAGGCCCCCAGTATGACAGACATCCCCCCCCACCCCCCTACGACACCTAGCTGTGAGCTGAGACCAGGTGCTGAGTTCCCAACTCCGTTCCTCAAATTTCATAGCATGGGTCTGGCACTGGGACGGTGCTCAATGCTCGCCCCTGAGAAAGTCTACAGGCCTAGTCTACAGTCCTGGATTTAGGAGCACGAACCAGGAAGGCTGTCTTGCTGTGCTCAGAGTCTGAGACTTCCCAAGAGGGGACTATCTATATAAAAGAAGGGCAGCTGACACAGGAGAGGCCTCCTGCTACCAGGCTCATCTTAACCCTAATGGGAGGTGGATCCCCCAGGACCCCCACAGAAGAGAACCACCTTGCAAAACTGTCACCATACACACCACAGTACACACAGGCCCGTACGCACGCACGCACGCACGCACAATAAATAAAAATACTTTAAGCTAGGTGGTAGTGCTGTACTCCTTCAATCCCAGCACTTGGGAGGCAGAGGCAGGCAGATCTCTGAGTCTGAGACCAGCCTAGTCTACAGAGAGAGTTCCAAGCAACCAGGCCTACAGAGAGAAGCCCTGAGGCCAACCATTTTAAGTCCCAACTTTCTCAGACCAAAAGCTCATGAATTAAAGACAGGTAGCACAGCCCAGTACCCCTCTCCTTCCCAGAGGGCCAGGTTGCCTGATCACTGTCAGGAGCTCTGGAGTCAGTAGTAAGGACAACACACCCATGGAGCTTTAGGCTGGACACCATCCCACCCTCCAAAAGGCTGCCAGTCCTGACTGGTTTCTGCCAACTGCCAGCCTATCTGGCTGCTTTTATCAGGAGCCTAGGTGGGGGTATGGTTATCGCCTCCAGCAATATTGGGGGGCCCCCACCAGCTGGAGAACAGGCAGCCAGCCCTAGCTGCTGGGTGCTGCAGGGAAGAGTTGAGTTGATAGGGTGGTAGCAGTCCCCAAAGGCCACCTCAGCCCCACAGGGCTTGACCTCTCTCCCCTTTTCTACAGGGCTCCAAGTCCCATTGAGGAACACTGCCCCTCTGCCTGCGGAGGAACGCGCTCCTTCCCACCCCAGGTCTCAGTTTCCCCATCTGTCTCTCCTCCTGGAAACAGCTTCAAAGTGATTAGAAGCATTAACACTAGGGGTGGCCACAGCCTTCTCTGCACCCTACCCGCTTCAGACGTCTGTCACCCCACCCTCAACTCTTCTCCCACCCTAATCCCTCCTCCATAAAGAGGTTTCCAGATAAAGCCAAGCTGGCCTCTGAGATACCCTCACCACAGAGACTAAAGGCAACACTTCAATAGCCTTCAAAATCCCAGCCCTAGGGCCAGCTGACTGTTCCCTCTCCAGCTACACACTGGCTCCACCCAGGCCTCAGCAAGTCTTTCCCACCTTCCCACTTCAAAGTTAGTGGGGGGGCAGGATGCCCACAGAGACCCTGCACTGTCCTGCTGATCACAGACAGTAACATTTCCTCAAACCTCTAATATTTGTTTTTACACTACTGTGTGTGTAGGAACATGCATGCCAGGTGCATATGGAAGTTGGTGACAGTGGGCACTCTCCTTCCGCTGCGCTGGTCTCTACGATGGATCTTTCTTGGCCATCACCCTTACCCTGGCCCCAACGCTAATGTTTCTCAGTCTTAAGTAAACAGGTGTTTTGGGCACCTAGAGCTGACCCTGAAGCCCTCCAGGAGATACTGGACAATACGGAAGCCCAAGGCAGGGACTGCATGGAGACCACCCTGCAGGGCCCAGGACACCTCACTGAGATAACCTGGTCCCAAAGCGGTGAGACTCTGCTTGGATGAACATTCAGGCCTCTCCCAGGTCTGGGTTCTATCTCAAGGGACCAGATTGAGGACCCCCCACCCTCCGAGGCCCAGGGAAAGAGAATTCCAGAGACGGAGAGGCACTGAGCAGCATACAGAACCTGAGCCAGCCTCTCTTCCCGCCCCCGCCCCAAGGCTAGCTCTCGCGGTATCCATAGTAACCACATCAACAGCTCCCACAGTCTCTGAAGTCCTTCCCCAACCCAAGCAGGGTCTGTAAGCAACTGCCTTGCCAAGCTTGCCTGCTGCCTGTAGGCCTCTGCTGGGAGTGTCCTGTAACCCCCACCTCCTGCTCTCCTCTGCACCCCCAAGTACAACTACAACAAGATGGACATATGGGGCCGCAAGGCGGCCTGTGCTGCCTATGCCTCCATGAGAACTAAATGGATCCAGGCCCTAGTCAGGTGTGAGTGGGTGGGTAGACCGCAGGATTCTTTCTCCTAGGCCACAGTCTTAGGGCATGGCTCTGAAGGAGACCAGATCTACCCCAGGCCCAGCACCCGAGGTGTCTGTGACCACACAGTCTCTCCACAGAGGAGAGACTGGGCAAGTCAGCTGTGGCCCTCAGGAGAAAGCTGAAGCAGGAGGATTTCCTTGAGTTTCAAAGTTAGCCTGGGCTACAGAGTGAGAACAAACATATCTCAAAAAATGAGGCCTGGTGGTGCACGTCTTTAATCCCAGTACTCGAGAGGCAGAGGCAGGCCAATCTGTGAGTTAGTTTAAGGCCAGCCTAGTCTACAGAGCAAGTCCTAGGACTGCCAGGGCTGCAGTGGTCCTGTCTACAAGGATAAGTCATTTAAACAACTAAACGGCAGAACCGAAGGTAAGTGGTCCCCAGATACCCCCAAAATAACATAAAGGTGCCCAGACCCCCGTGAATCTCCCGGTCCCACAAATGGCTATAATTCGGGGTTTGGGGACATAGCAACCCCTCTCCCCTGGTGTTGACACAAGGAGCCAGTGAAGTGTGGAAGCCACCCCACACCCCAGGTCACTGCCGTCATCCCCAGACCCCAGATTTCAGCTCTCAGCTCTCAGTTGCTCTGGCCCACCAGGTCACCCTCCCAGTTTAGGGATGGCCTACAGCCTTTGACAGCTGAGTAACAGAACTGTCTCCTGATGTCCCAGGAGGTATGTGGGGAGGATACTGGACTCCTCTTTTACCCACCCCAAGTTCTGGGAACCAGAAAGACTGCTGGTTTGGAAAGTGTGGGCGGTGCAGCCTGAATCAGACAGGGTCCCATCACTGCGTGGCCAAACTCACTTAGCATGAACCAGGACACCCTGGACTCCACTGTGTGGCAAAGAGAGAGATCTCTCTCCATTCTCTTCCTCCCCCCTCCCTCTCACTCACACTCACACAGCCTTGCTATCGGTGTGGCCCCCTCAAATGTTCTGTAGAGAGAATGGCGTATTCATATGGAGCTGCCTGTGCATGTGGGCACCAACATGGGGGCAGCCTCTACACCACAGGGGCTAAGGGCAGCGGCTCAAAGACAGAGCGAGAGGAGGCACCATCTATGCCCACTTTCTGGCTCAGCAGGATCCAAAGATGGCTCCCCTACCCCCCTACCTGCCCTGAACATGCCTGAGGCCACCCACGCACCTATGGGGGCTGTCCTAAACTCTCCCAGTGTGACCGTGATGGAAGCCCCCGATCAATCAAGCCCTGTTTGGGTGCCTTGTTGCCCACAGCAACTGTAAGAGAAAGGCGGCCTCTATCTTTTATGTAGGCAGGAGATGGTGGACCAAAAGCAAGTAAATTAGGGGCATAACAGACGGGTGGCCCTATTCCAGGGAGGCCTCAGAGCTGTAGATCACACCACTGCCAAAGGGGTGGATTCTCAAATCCCAGTGCACACTCCCAGCTAACACGGACAGACCCTTGGATCATCCAGGTCAGGAAGCAGCCAGTACCTAGCAAAAGCTTTTGTCTCATCCATTTGGGCTTCCCAGAAACACTTGGTGTGGCTAAAGCTCGTTGCCCACCTTGGACCTTGAACAGATCGATCACAGGTGTGTGGAGTGGGCCAACACAAGAGGTGGGAGGAGAGTTGTGGTGGGTATTTCAATCCTATTGGATTGAAGATTCAAGCCCCAACTCCGGGTCGTGGCCTCACTCCACCACGTTCAAGTACACAGAATGGAAAGAAAAATGTCCCGGGCAGCCACCCCCTCACCACCGCTATCACTTAACCCTATGCTGTAGGCTTCGCTGCCCTTCGGAGGGAATCCGCGCTGCTACCCCGGAGGCGGTAACCCGGATCTACCAACCCTCTTCACAGATAAGGAAACTGAGGCTGGGGGAGGGCGGAGGAACTACGGAACCGGATGTTCTGACCACCAAGCATGAGAGACCATGAGCACAAAAAAGCAGGACAGAAACAGCAAGCGGGACTGAGGTTAGGAAGCTGAGGGCTGCGATCGCACGTGCTGAACCCACCACGCCAGGGTGGATACCGAACGACCTGCAGTCGCGGGAGATTTGGCCACCCCGGCCGCCCTCAGCGCGCCGCCCGACCGCGTGGCCGCCACGCCTCCCCGCGCGCGCCCCACCCACCACGTCCCCGCCCTCCCGGCCGGCGGGCCGCTGAAGCCTGGGCGCGCCCCCCTCCCCGCCCCCCACGCGCCACGCAGTTTCGGGGTTCCAAGTGTGAGGGGGAAATGGGGTTCCCGAGATCTCTCTACTGCACTCCCTGAACCCACCGGTGCAAAAAACGAGGGGCTTACCTGTGTGAGTCCGCAGGTGTGACTTGAGGTGCGAAGACTTGTAATAGGCTTTGGCGCAGCCTGGGAAGGGACAGCGGTGGCTCTTGGCCGCGCCGGGGGCGCGGCCCGAAGACGGAGACGAAGCGGCCGAGGAGGAGGAGACCGGAGAGGTGCCCCCCGCGGTGTTGGCTGCTGTGGCGACTCCCGGCCCGCCTCTCAGATCGGCCAGGATGCTGGCGGCCAGCAGGTGGGGCGCAGCGGTGGCGCCTCCCGACCCCGGAGCGGTGGCTGGCGGTGGCGGTGCCCCAGGGGTCCCCGGCGGCGTGGCCTCGCGGCGCGTGGCGCGCACATCCAGGCCGGCAGCGGGGCCCGCGCCCTCGGGGCCGGGTCGCCCGCGATGCACCACGGCTCCCGAAGAGATGGCCATGAGCACGTCGGCGGCAAAGTAATCCACACACGCCACGGCCGCCGACATGCCGGGCAAGGACGCGGAGGCACGGGATCCGCGGCGGGAGAGAGGCGGAGGCGGCGGGACCTACGCCCGTCCGGCCGGCAGCGGCTGCTGGAGTGCGGGAGGCGGAGGAGGGAAGGGAGGAGGAGGCCCCCGGCGCGCCGCCGCCGCCCGCGCTCAGTCCCGCCCCGCCCCGCCCCGCCTGACGCTCCCTGACGCACCGGAGCCCGCGGGGGCGGCCACGGCCCGCCCCGCCCGTAGGACGCCCCCTCGGGGTTCAGTGGCCACGCCCTCTCCCCACCGCGGTCACGCCCCCTCCTGCCGCGCCCTCTGTCGTCCGGAGAGTCGCGCGCCGCCGCGGATGGGCGGAGCTCACTACGCCAGCTGCCGGTCCTCCCCCACTTCGACACTCTCGTGTACCAGCAGAGCACCCGGGGTCCCCTATCACCCTGGATTGTGTCCTCTCCACTCAAGAACAAGCCAGCGGAGGCAAACCGTTCCTCTGGTCTGGCACGCACTACCCCTACCGGTGCCCTTCCTGGATCGCCACCTCCCAACGCGTTGAGAGTTACGCCCACCCCTGCGACACGCCCACACACCCCACCCCAGCCTCGGATGCCCCGCCTTTACCCCAGTGCGCGCCACGCCTCCTCGGGGTGCGCGCTCCATCTCCTTCCCGGCGCGCCCACCACGCTGTGCGGGGTGCGCAGTCGCCGGGAGCCCTCCCCTCTCCAACTCGTCCCTCCCCCAACATTCAGGCACTGGGACGCGCCCCTGTCCGCGGTGTATGTGTGTGGGGGTTGCGTTCCGCACGTGGCCAGGGTGGGGGTGCGGAAGCGCGCTGCCCCGCCCCCGAGCCACGTGCGCGACCCTCCCCCTCCTTCCTCGCCCTGGAACAGGGCATTAACCCACAGGTTCTGACTCCCCATCTCTGGGTCCCCAATGCCATTCTTGGTTTGGGGAACAAAATATCCCAAAGGTGGAACTTTTCAGTGTAGGGTACCCACCACCCTGCCTGGCTGATCGAGTCTGTAGCGTTCGTCTTTGCGCACCGGGATTCGGGAATCACTAGGCCTGTGGATAACCGGTATGGCAAAAGTGAGCGGAGCTGCAATAAAATGGCCTGGCTCGGTCATCTGTGCCAAGCTCGGGATACCAGAGTTCGGGTCGTTTCTTCCCTTCCCCAGCTGGGCCCTTGAGACTGGGGGAGGGCAAACTGAGGCTGACTAAAGGAGCGATTGGAAACTTGCATGGATAATCGGCCAAGTTGTGAAATGATGGTCCCCTAAAAGCCACAGGCCCCAGGCGCCGGTTGCGCGGAAGTAGGAGACCAGGCTCCCGCCCCTTCCTAACTCCCGCCGGGTTGTCGAGGCCATGCAGTGGCCTGCGCAGCCTCCAGTGGGCGGAGCACCCCAGCTCCATCATGTTTATTCTCCAGCAAAGGCTAAACGGTGGCAGAGGCCCCTACTCTGGGTGTCGTGTCTACTTTCCCGACCTGTACTCCAAGCTGTCTTACTTGGTCAGGTTCCATCTCTCTACCGTCGAGTTGGCCGTGTTTCCCTAGGCCCCACTATACTTTGTGTTGACACTTTGTCCTTCAACCGCAGAGGTTGGATACTCTGGGGGACCTCTGCACCAATCTGGCTGGACAGAAATGGACAGGTTACACAAGTCCACGTTGCTCAGGGGACACACCCACGTTTCATCCCACTGCTTGCCCTCCAACAACCAGAACCATGCGGTCCTGACCAAGCTTCTGTGGCTTTCTGAGGGGATACGGTTGCCCTCCCTCCTGCCACCCATACACCTGAAGAGAGTTCTTTTTTCAGAACTGCGATCAAGAGGAATTGGCTCATGATGCCCCGCCTACCAACAGCCCTACAGTGGTAAGCAGGGTTGGTTGTACAACCAGCAGGTGGTGCCACTTAGCGTGCCCCAACCATTCCTGGAGCTCATTGTGTCCTAAGGGCTTAAGCCTGTGAGAGCCATCAGTGAGCTAAGCCTGCCTCTGCACGTAGCGGCCCCCTTGTGGGTGCTTGCGTACCATTCATGCATATTAGCCTCATAACCCAAGCCTCAGCAACACTCAGGCCAAGCTGACACGATGGGGAGCCTCCTGCTGACCTGACCCAGGAGGGACCTACAGAACAGTCACCCTACCATACAGGTTTGAACCCTGCTGAGGATTCTGGGAAAATACTCAGCCTACTCCCACAAGGAGAAACTGGCAAGTCATTTTCTCTGATAGTACCTTTGGGGCTCAAGCACTTGTCCTCGCTAGTCCCATGGGTGATTCCTGTTTTGTCTTTTGTTTTTATTTTCAGACAGGATCTAGGGGTGTCGGGGGACAGGTCTGAGCTATCGTGACTACCCAGCATTTGGCTACATGAATTTCAGGTCTTTTTTGACACAGCTCTGGATGTCCTAGAATTTACTCAGTGGACCAGACTGGCCTCAAACTCACAAGAGATCCACTTGCCTCTGCCTTTCCAGTGCTGGGATAAGCTGTGGCCACCACACCAGTCTCTCAAAGGTGAACTATTAAGGACCCTGCCTGAGTGTTTCTATCTGAAGGACGGAGTTAAGGTGCAGGGGGCCTGAAACTGCAACTGGCAGGCACTCGGGTCTCAGAGAAGTCAGAAATCCCAAGAGGCCTGTCACTTCTCAGAGACTTAACTGTGTCTGTTTTGACCTATGCCCTGGGGACAGCCACAGAGACCTGGGTCAGGGGGGAACAGACTACAGACCAATAACACTGTAACTCCCAGGCTATGGCTGAGGAAAGCTGACCAGCCAGGCACTAGGGCTGGTTTTCTTGTGGAAAAAGACCCTAAGATTTAGCTTGAACCAGGGCAGCATCCAACACAAGCAGAAGGCTGGACCAGGCTACTACATACGTGGGGCCATGTTTGTGGTTTTGTTTTGTTTTGATTATCTGGGCATGCAGTCCACACCTTTATTCTTAACATCCTGAAGTGGAGGCACAAAGATCAAGAGATCAAGATTGGGGTTGGGGATTTAGCTCAGTGATAGAGCGCTTGCCTAGCAAGCTCAAGGCCCTGGGTTCAGTCCTCAGCTCGGGGGGTGGGGGGTGGGGTGAGGGGGGAGATAAAGATTATTCCTGGCTGTATAGAAAGTTCCAGATCAGAGCAGCCTGGGGAAACACCTTTAATCCCAGCACTTGGGAGGTAGAGGCAAGGAGATCTCTATAAGTTTGAGGCCAGCCTGGTCTACACAGATAAGTTTGTCTTGTTTGTTTTTGAGACAGGGTGTCATTTTGTAGCCCTGGCTGGACTTGAACTCTCAGAGATCTACCTGTCTGCCTCAGCCTTCCAAGTGCTGGTGTTGGAGGCATGAGCCACAGTGTCTGGCTGGGAAAAGCTTGTCTTAAAGAGGGCTGGAGAGATGGTTCAGTGGTTAGAGCACTGACTGCTCTTCCAGAGGTCCTGAGTTCAAATCCCAGCAACCACATGGTGGATCACAACCATCTGTAATGGGATCTGATGTCACCTTCTGGTGTGTCTGAAGAAATGGACAGTGTGCACATATAATAAATAAAATTTTTAAATGTCCTACAGACAATGGCTAACAGGTAATCTAGTTGGAGGCATTTAAAAGAAAAGAAAGTCTGAGTGAATCAGTGGGCAGGTCAGCCATGTATGCATACAACAATATTCAACATGGGTGCCTCAGCCAAAGGCAGCCAGCATCCCCAACATCCTGTTATATATGTCCAGGGTAAGGGAGGTAGCTGTGTCAGAGAGACCTGTTCCAGGTCCGAGGACACGGTGGGCTCTGGAGAAGTCTGAACCTTGAGCAGTCATTGGTCCCTTGCCTTTGTTACCCTTAGCTGGGTCCAGACAATGCTCACACTGAGAGCCTTCAAGACAGGAAAGCCCTCCCAGCCACAGAGGACAGATGATCTGAGAGGCCTAAGTCGGCATCTGTAGCCATTCAGAAAACAGTGTTCAAGGCCCACAAGATGGGTGTCTGTGGCAGGCCTGATCCTGTCCACTCCAGTCTGGATGCCGTGACTTCCCTGGACTACTAGGTCCCTTGACTGGAGGTTAAGTCAGGTGTGGGGACATGAGGTGACCCCAGGACTAGGAAACCACTACAAGTAGGGCATGAAAGAGTGTCAGGGAGAGCAGCCTGGCTGCAGCCATACAGCGGTGGGGGGAATTTCCGGGAGTGGACTATGGCCTCTGGTGAGGGCTATGTGAGAAAAGGGGCAACTGGAGGACAGAGATTCACAGACAACTAGGAGCTGGGGTCATTGTCTAGTCTGAGGTCCACAACCCCACCCCCACCTTCCTGCTGGTAGGAAATGGGCAGGCAGGTGCCTGTGGGTACTGCTGACTGAGGAGGCTCTGCGGCCACCTGGCAAGTGTGACTGAGCGGTGGCGGCCACAAGATCTCAGAGCATCAAAGCAGGAAGAGCCACAGGGAGGTTACAGATGTCATCCTGGATTTAAGGTGGTTTCCTTGTAATTTTAATCTGTAAATGAGGGATCTGCATTCGTTTCTTCTTGGTGGGGGTGGGGAGGTGGTTTGATATATTGTTGTTGTTGTTGTTATTTAACACAGAATCTCTCTGCTTAGCCCCGGTTGTCCTGGAACTCACTCTGTAGACCAGGGTGGCCAAGAACTCAAGAGATCTGCCTGCCTCTGCCTTCCAAGTGCTGGGATTAGAGGCATGTGCCACCAAGGCCAGCTTTTCTAGGGATTCTCGGCCTGGGCTCCACCCCTGTGCCACACTCCCAGCCTCTAATTGGGAGATTCTAGGCGGGGCTCCATCCCCCTGTGCCACGCCCCTAGCTCGCACAGACGGACATAAAGTGTCTTAAAAAGGCACTTCCAGTGGTCCTGAGTTCAAATCCCAGCAACCACATGGTGGCTCACAACCATCTGTAATGGGATCTGATGCCCTCTCCTGGTGTCTAAAAACAGCTACAGTATACTCATATAAATAAAAAAATTTTTTAAAAATTAAAATTAAAAAAAAAGTTTTAACCTGCTGATTCTGGTGGAAAAAGGGGAAAAAAAGGTTTAACCTGTTATGAGGTGGTGTTGGCAGCCCATGCTTTTACTGCCAGAGCTCAGGAGGCAGAAGCAGGAGGATCTCTGTGAGTTCAGTGCCAGCCTGGTCTACAAGAGTGTTTCAACAGCCAGAGCTACAGAGAAAGCTTGTCTTTAAAAAACAATAAACAAACAAACCAACTGACCACAAAGTTGCCCAGGCATAGTGCTACACATCTTTAATTTCTGCACACCAAAGACAGAAACAGGCCAATTGATGTGAATTCAAAGCCAAGTTGGGCTCCAAGGAGAGACCCTGTTTCAGAAAACAGTAAGAAAAACTAGTGTCTGTCATGGTTGAGGGCACCGGCTGCCCTTACAGAGGATCCAAGTTCGGATCCCAGCCCACAACCATGTAGGGCAGCTCACACCTACCTGTAGTCCAGCTCTAGGGAACAGAGACCCTTCCCTTGCCTTCCAGAACACAACACAGACCTGGCTAGAAGCCAAACACCCGCACACCGTGAGCAGACAAAGGGTGATTTTCTTATTGTTTTTATATCTGTGTGTGTGTGTGTGTGTGTGTGTGTGCGCGCGCGCGAGCGCGCGCGCACGTGTGGCGTGCGCACATGTGCACAGGAGGCTTCAGTCCAGAGGCCTTGTGTCCCCTGGAGCGGAGTGGCAGGCACTTATGAACCGATTATGGGTGCTGGGAACTGAGCTGGGTCCTCTGCCAAGGGCAGCAAGTTCCCCTGACCACTGAGCCATCTCTCCAGCCCCCCAATTTACTTAATATATAAAGTACTTTAGCAAACAACAAAAACCATGAGATACAGAAGATTTAAATATTCATCTTTATAACAAATGTACATTTATACAAGTTAGAATGACTGATAGTGACAGGGACGGTTATCACAAAACACGACAGAGAAGCATTTAAAAAGTTGGCTACAGTAGGGCCAGCCAGACGGCCCAGTGAGTAGACACTTGCCTCCAAGCCTGATAACCTGAATTCAGGCCCCGGGAGAACAGACTCCTGACACTCGAACTCCGCATGTATGCAGTGGTACATGTGCCTCACCCCTAATAAATATGTTGTTTGTGTTTCGACTTTTCAAGACAGGTTTCTCTGTGTAGCCCTGGCTATCATGAAACTATGGTGACCAGGCTGGCCTCAAACTCACAGAGCTCTGCCTGCCTCCTGAGTGCTGGGATTAAAGGTGTGGGCCACCAAGCTTGCTGCAGCTCACAGGCTGGCTCAGGGCTTGCTCAGAGCTGGCATTCCAGCTGTGGGGAGGTCTAAGGCCTGAGCTGTGTACTGTCAGCCAGCTAGGCTCAGAGACAGAGGGAGACCTTGTGGGCTGTGGACCAATGGGTGGAACCCTCTGCATTCACTGTGCCCCATGCTCCAGCCCCAGCAGCTCCAGGTATGGCATCATTCAGCGAAGTCCATGAAGAGAGCGAATTATAGAGCAAGACCCTGTCTCACAGAGTAAACATAGGACTGTATCTGCGGCTTAGCTGCGGGGAGCCCTGGGCTCCATCCCCAGCACCCAGAAAACCAGACTTTGTGGTCATCAACAGCTGGGCTTGGGGAGAGGGTAGGGAGGTCAAAAGAACACATCTCTTCTTTAAGTATCCAAACAGCCTTGCTATTTTATCCTGAGTTATGCTGCCCTGGCACCACCATCCCCTCACCCTGACTCTACCCATGTGCTGGTTTAGTGTTTTGATATAGGGTCCTCAATATCGATAGCCCCCTCCCTCATTATAGGATGACAGGTTCAGAATGATGCCCTTCCTCTCCTCACCCGGTACATTCTGGGCCTGTGTGCACCAAGGTCACAGTGGAGAACCAGCCTAGGACAATTCTGCATTTCAGGGCCATGGGTGGGAGCAATGGGCAGCGATCAGGATGAAACAGAGTAGAGGGAATGGGGGGTGTAGGGCCTAGGGAAACTTGCAGCAGGTGGTGGAAGAGCCAAACCAGGCAGTGGGATGGGACCACACACAGGGATCTGGTGAGGGGGATGGGACCATACACAGGGATCTGGTGAGGGGGATGGGACCACACACAGGGATCTGGTGAGGGGGATGGGGCCACACACAGGGATCTGGTGAGGGCACCTGAGCAACCTGTGTCAAGGTCCTGAGGTTGGAGAGGAGGTGCCAGGTTAGGAAGCCCCGGATTTGCTGAAACACGGGCTGGGGAGCCAGCTTCAGCACTGACCACCAACTTTGGGGGTGCTGGAGAGATGGCTCAGTGGTTGAAAGCACTCTTGCAGAGCATCTAGGTTCAATTCCCAGTACCCACATAGCACAGACATACATGCACTCAAGTCAACAATGTACATAAAATAAAATAAATTTTAAAAACCACTAATTATAATTGTCACTTCTGTTCTTCAGGGGCTACAGCCATGCCCCCAAGGATTCCAGCTCCCCCAAATGTACCACCCACTCTTAAAGTGACCTCAGTCAGCTCAGGGCACTGATCTCCCCCCACAGGCCCTTCCTCACTCGCCCTAGGGACCCTGTGACTAGGGAAACATCACAAGGCTCAGCCCCACAGAGCACATGGCCCTAGGTGTACGCTGCAGTCCTGGGGAGACCTCCGCAGCTCCCAACTGGCACAGTGCAAGGCCTGGTCCTGTCATCTGGAGTGGGAGCCCAGTGCGCAGTGGGGATCGGGGCTCCTGCAGAGCTGGTTGCTGCCCTGCAGTCCTGGGTGCAGACCCTGGGTGGGATGACCTGAGGGTTTCCCTCACACTCCCCACACCCAGCTGGTCCCAGCGATCCAGGAAGGCGCACTAGAGCCATGAAGAAGCCAAGGCAACCCTAAAATCTTAATCCTTTAATTAGTTTCCCTCTTTCCTTCTCTTTGCTTCCCCGAGGAGAGAAGAGGGACCTCTGTCGCCTGCACATGGTTCATGGCCCCTGGGTGCCAGGCAGGTCCTGGGCTCCGGGTCACATGCAGCCCCGGCAGGAGGCCCGCGTACTGCTGAGGTCCCTGTGGCTTGGTTAGGTGCGTTGGCTGGGCAGCTCCTGGGAGATGAAGCGGCGTAGGCGCTCCAGGTATTGACTATACAGCTCAATGTCGTTGTGCCCAGCACCCTCCACCCACAGCGGCTCCACGGCCTTTGGACAGCGCTCATACAGTGCCAGCCCGTGTGAGAAGTCGATCACCTCGTCTTCTGTGCCGTGGATGATGAGCACCGGTGACGTGATCTTCGACACCTTCTCGATGCTGGAGGAAAAAAGATGATGGTCAGGCTGGAGCCCCGCCCCTTCTCAGGCCCCGCCCCTTCCAAGCCCCGCTCTCATGCTCACTTAGGGAAAGCATCGAAGCAGTAGGTCTTCTTGGTGTCAGGGAAGGCCACCCGCATGCCGGAGGTGAGAGGCGAGTGCAGGACCACTGCAGCACACTCATAACGTGACGCCAGATCCACTGTGGGCACGGTGCCAATGCTCTGGCCATACAGGATGATACTGTCTGGGCTGATGCCATACCTGAACGACATCAGGGGCAGGGTCAGCAGGCCTAGAGATGGGCAACCCCCAAAGCCTTACCAAGCGGTAGCTCCCTGGCGTTTTCCTCAGTGCCTCCCACAGGGTGGGGGACAGCGTGATAGACTCCGACTGAGGCAGGATTCCCTTCTGACCCCAGAGAGGGGCGGGCTGTCTCTTCCCAGTGCTGCCTCCCCACCAGTGTGGGTCTCTGGGAATTTAGGAAACTGTGTCCCCGGATGCTTGGCCCAGTTTAAAGTCCCTAGAGTCTTTCCTGCCCAATTAGAAGCTTGCACAACACAGGCAATGTAACAGCCAGCTCATTCCTAGCTCATCTCCTGCGGTTCCCACCCCAGCAGATCTGTGTGGTCACTTACCCTGGCTGAGCTGCCTAGTGCTCCCCACTGGTCTATCTCAGACAAGCCTCCACAGGACCCTTCCCTGAGCTCAGGCAGGAGGTGGAACACCCAGGGGCAACTCACAAGGCACCCCTGGGCTGACCAAGCCACCGCCCTGCCTGCTCCATACTGTCTGTAGTTCAAGCCTAAGCTCCGCCCACCATGGGGGGGGGCTTCAGAAGAGTCGCCCCACCTCAGGAGTTCCCTGAACTCAGTGCTGTAGTTGGACAATGGACAAAGCTTAGAACACACAGCAGTGACTCCCCAGGCTGCTGTACAGTGTGAGCAAGGGGAAGCCAGCCGAGGCAGGGTACAGGCACCTGTGGCACAAGGGGAGGGGCACTCAGACAGGTCCCCAGTGCCAGCATCAATAGTGCCAGGGGACCCAGCCCACTAGTACCTGGCACATCTCCAGGGCAACCAGGGTCCCTAACTCCCCAGGGCTGCCAGAGTTCCAGCACCACATGGAGCCCTAATCAAGGGTAGGGGCCTCTGGAAGTTGGGAGGGTGGTTTCATGCCCCTGCATGGGCCCAACATGGGCCCTGCTCTATGAAGGAGCAAAAGGATCCCTCACGAGGTAGGGTGAGCTGGGTGACCAGGAAGGCAGACTGACAAGAGTGACCCAGACCTCCTGCCTGCCATCATGTGGACACCTCTAGTACAGCCCATCCTGACAGCCACCTGCCCCAGAGCAAGTTCAGCTAATGGCACAGTCCCTGGCTGGCACTTGGGCTATCACCGGCCTGCTCCCAAGCCCCTCAATGACTATCTCCTAGACCCAGGGCCCCCTGTTCACTGTCTGACCAGGTAGAAGCACTCTCTTTCCCTGAGGATGGCAAGGTGGCATCGGCCACTGGCACTCCCATACCACCCACTGCCCCAAGAGCCAGGGCCCTCACCTGGTGCGCAGGGCCTGCCAGGCAGCGTCAATGTCAGCATAGAGGTTCTTCTCAGAGGGCCGGCCAGAGCTGATGCCATAGCCAGAGTAGTCGTAAGAGAAGATGTTGCAGCCGATGCGTGTGCCCAGGCCAACATAGAAGCTGCACATCTGGCCCAGGTCCACCGCATTGCCATGCGAGAAGAGAACTGTGTACCTAGTATGCAGGTGAGAGAGCAGGGCACAGCTGACCACCCACACCGGGCCAGCAGCACCTACTGTCTCATCTACTCGAAGCCAACTGGGACAGCCCAGCTCCACGGCTAGCCTCCCACTGCATGGCAGAGAGTGGCTGGGGATGGGACCGGAAGGCTGGTTAGTCCTAGCCTTAAGCCTGGCTGTGGTCAGCCAGCAGACCTTAGACCCTATCTACAGAGGGACCCACTGTAAGTTCATTCTTCAACAGACACACGTCCAGGCCAGGATGGTCAAGGGCCATCTCAGTGGTGGCATGCCCCCATGGTTCAGAACCGTGCATAAAAAGAGCCTGCTCTATTGCTAGGGGGAGGACCAGGCCCCATCCCTGACCACCAGCAAACTCTTGAGATCCACCCTGCCCCCAGTTGGCCACTGGCCAACCAAGACAGACCTGTAACAAAACAAAGGCCTGTGCCAGGTCAAGGCCATGCACCTGCCTAGCCCTGCCCAGGCGGCTTCCTGAAGCTCCTGCCTGACTCCTAAGTAAAGGTTCGCCCTTTGGACTCCAGACTCGACCTGGGAAAACTGTTGCTGCGCCACCTCACCCTCTGGAGACCTCAAAGCAAGAACCTGACAGCCGGGTCTCCTGTGCTTTACAAGAGGGGTCAGGTGGGCCGGAAGGCAGAGCAGTGCAATACCCACGCACTCCTGCTGTGTGTGCCCTGGGAGGGGGCAGCTCACCTGGCACCCGGTACACAGCGCACATACATGCAGGCAATGCGGTTGGCGCGCGCGCTCTTGGTCACGAAGACCTCAATGGTGTCCAGCTCGCGCTGGCCATACTGGAAGTCAGCGCGCTCCGTCAGGTGGATCTTCCAGCGCCCGGGGGTGGCCGCTGAGGTCCGCAGGGGACCCGAGGGGGCAGCGCCGGCCCCGCCGGGCCCCGGCTCGGGTTCAGGTACCAGAGAGTAGGTGGGCTCGGGAGGCAGGAAGGCGAGCTTGGCCGCGATGCGGCCCGGGCAGGGTGGGCAGCAGAACAGGCAGCAGAGCTCGCTCACCGACAGGCCGTTCATGGCGGGCGCCGGGCCCGCGCCGGGCCAGGGGGGGGGCGGGGGTGCTCCGAGATGCGGGCAGCGGCAGCTCGCGGGCTGCACACCTCAGTCCCGTTAGGAGGCCGCAGCCCGGCCCCATCGCGGTCCAAGGCGAGCCCCCAGGAGCCTCACAGCCACAGGTCTCCATGCCATACAGTGGGACACCCTGCGGGGGACACCGACATGTGGGTTCCCTCCAGGAAGCTAAGGTAGAACCAGATGCCAGCCTGTGCCAGGCAGGGAGGAAGGCTTGTCCCCACATCCACGGTCTATCTTGGTCCTCTCGGCCTGCCCACAGCCCTAGCTTACCCCACAGTCTCTCCTGGGCCTCTGTTGCAGAACTCCTATGTATGCCCCCCAGCTTCAGCCATTCCAGCACCCCCAGGCCTATGTCCAGACCCTTCTACATGCCCCACCAGTTTCTCCCTCAGTCCTTGAAGGAGTTATCCTCCAGAACAGGTAACAAAGGCGGCCCCAGGTTTTGAGCCAAAGGGATCCAAAGGCTCAGAGGCTCCCACACAGGAGGATGTGGAGGGGTGAGCAGTGGGGCCTTGGAACAGAGAGACAGAACCCAAGGGAGGAAGGAAGCAGACACAAAGGCCGGGAACAAGGACAGGATGCGTGCCAGACGCAGGGCCCCACTGGCTGGGACAATGGTTTGTCCCTGTGCTTGGGGCCAGGGTGTCTCCCCAGGGTCAGGGCAGCTGTGGCCTCAGGCAGCTGTAACCTCAGGGTTCGGTCACCCAACCTCCCAGGCCTGCCTCAGAGAGGCAGCAAACTGCAGGAGGGAAGTGAAGTGGGGGACAGGGCCTGACTCCAATAGAAACCCAAATGTTCCACTTCTGCAGGACATCCTGAAACGTGTTCAAGTGACACCAAAGCCACTGCCACTGTACACAGAGCTGCCAATGGGTAGACAGAGACATTTCCAGAAAAGCCCACCACCATCTCTCACAGCCTAGGAAGAAGGCAGGAGACATCATAGTACAATTTTAACAGGATATCCACATACATCTGGGTTTTAGGTCACAGCATATAAACCCACAGGGACAGAGGGACATGGATAACAGGCAAAGGAGACATATGACACTTAGGCAGCTGTGAGCCCGTCCACACACACATCTCTGATGCCCATGAGCCTGAGGCCAGCAGCTAGGTCGAGTGATGCCCCAGTCTGTAACAATCCAGAGGCACACTGGGAGACCAGCTGACACCCAGAGTAAGGACAAAGACAGTGCGAGAAGTCCCCAGCTCCCAGGCCACAATTCTCAACGATGCGGCTGAACCTGTCTCCAGGAGACACCAGTCCACATCTGTAACCTAGAGCACTCCTAGGATGGAGCAGGTGGGGCCCAAGGAGACACCAGACCACATCTGTAACTGAGAGCACACCTAGCAGGGACACAGAGTAGCCTGGAACAGCTATTATCAAGGAATGACCCTGCCCCAAATACCCACGAGGTCAATGTTTAGAGACACCAACTTTATCATCAAGGTCTCCTCATGTAATACCCCTTAGTAACAGAGGGCTTGGGGCGGTCTGCAGTCCAGTGAGAAAGGATAAGGTGAGATAAGGCCAGGAAAGGGGGTGCTGCCCCTCACACTCCCCTCCAGGCCACTCCAATGGATCCTTAGGCCAGCTGGTCCATCCATGGCTACTGCACTCTAGTCTCCTTGCCTAGATCCATCCCAGCCACTATCATCCCATGTCAGAGTCCTCTTCACCCGGGCTACCTTGACACCTTGTACAGGATGGTCACACACCCATCGAGTGACCTCCCTTTTAAAGGAGTCCTCCTTCCTAGTCACAGACCTCATCCCTAGCCACAGTTTGTCAGGTGTGCAACTTCAGGGGTCTCAACCTGCAGTATGTTTTGTAGACAAGTGAAGAAAGGAGAGGCCTCAGTTTACCTCCTGAGGCTGTCCCTACCTACACCAGCACACTGAGTCCTCCATATGGTGAGGAGCCCTCATATTTATGATTCTAAATACTTCTACAGTTAACTAGATCTCCACCTTACCATAAGAAAGTCCACAGGGGCAGAACCACTAGGACCAATAACTACTCACTTCCATTCAACAACCATGTGCAGAGTAGCCAGAGAAAGTGAAGGTGTAGGAGAAAGACATTAAAGACATAAGCCCCCAGGGTCTGCCAGTGTTAAATGGAGAGGGCAGACAGCATGTGGGACTTCATGTCACAGATGGGAGCCATTGGGTACTGTAAGCCAAGATTATTTACTCACTGCCACAAAGTCCCAAGTATTGTGATCACAAACTTAAAACCAGACCCTAGTGTTACAAGCATGCAGGCTACTGTAAGGGCTCTAGGATGACCTACATATGACTGTCTGCATCGGGAAGCCTCACCCAGCAAGTCATAGTAGGGTGGCAACCCTCGCTAGAATGTAGAATGAGATGGCTCAGCAAGTAAAGGCACTTGCTACCAAGTTTGAAGATCCGAATTGGATCAGGTGATCTACAGGGTAGGGGAGGACTCCACAAAGCTGTCCGCTGTCCTCTGCGTAGGAACACACACGTGAAAAAAAGAAATAGCTAAGTGACCGGAGAGGTAAACCCGGGCGGCGAGAGAGGACTCGAAAAACTGCAAGGGCTCCCAGGGGAGCAGGGCCTGCTTCAAGCTGTACCCTCAGGCTCTGCTGCAGCATGAGGACTTCATGGTGGGGGTGATAAGGAACCATAAAGGAGTCCTGGACCGCAAAAGGGAAGCCTGCAGTGGGCCCCAGCTGACAGGAAGACGCCAGGCGAGGGGCAAAGGTGGCCGGTGAATGTCAGCAGACGATGTAAGCAGAGATGGTGTGGGATAGGGGCTGGGTCTGCGGCTGGGCCCCGGGCGTCTTGGGGGCACAGCCTTGTCCTGAGGAGGTTAAGCGATCACTCCAGGATCGCTGGACGGGGACATGGGGATGCCAGGGACCGGGTCCCGTAGCCATCCCGGGAGAGCGCAAAGAAGTATCGGACGCAGGGCCCCGCTCGATTCGGCCCCACTCCGCAAACCGCCGCAGCCCCCGCGCGCCCGCCCGCACTCACCGCCGCCCGCGCCCGCCGGCCCGGGGGCCGCACTCCATGGCTCCCGGCCGCCCGCCCGTGCGTCCGTCCGTCTGTCCCCCGGGGGCCCCGACCTAGCCTCCTGCACCGCCACCACCGCAGCTCCGCCGCGGGCGGAAGTGAGTTTTTCTAACACCGCCCCGGAAGTGATGCGAGGCGAATGCGCAAGCGAGAAGGACTCCGCTGGTCGTGGGGGCGGGGCAAAGCGATCACGAAGCGGATTGGATGGGTTGTTGTGAGGGAGGTACACGTGCTGGAGGTGGGGCCACAGGAGGGATTGCTGGGCGGGGCTCGAGCTGCAAGGCGGAACCTGATTGTGTAGGCGGGGCTTTCATGGGGGCGGGGCAGAAGTGAAGGTCTAAAGGAGCTTGGCTGGGCACGCGATACCTGGTGAAGAGCGGTGGTCTAGGGGCGGGGCCTGGAATGAGGGCGGAACCGAATGGTCTAGGGGAGGGGCCTGGATAGGGTGTGGCTTTGATAGAAATAGAGAAGGGTTCAGAGGTTGGAGTTTTCATGCCCATTTGGTTGGTTAAATTATTCTTGCTCTCCCATCCGCCCGTCCCCTCCCTGAATTCCTGGAAGAGGCAATAAAAGCAGTTTTAGGGTCTCAAATCTGGAGCTGGAGAGGTGTTCACCGTTTAAGAACACTACCCTTGGGGTTGGGGATTTAGCTCAGTGGTAGAGCGCTTGCCTAGCAAGCACAAGGCCCTGGGTTCAGTCCTCAGCTCCGGAAAAAAAAAAAATACATAAAAAAGAACACTACCCTTACAAAGAACTAAGGTTCAGTTCCCAACACCCACAAAGTGGTTCTCAACCATCTATAACTCTATTTCCAGGAGATTCCACTCCCATTTCAGGCGACAAAACATCTTTACAGTCCAATTTTATTTATTTGTCTGTGCATAAACATTACTGTCCCATGGAGTTCCTGTAGAGGTCAGAAAAGAGTGTGGGAATCGATTCTGTTCTACCGAGTGAATCCCTGGAATTAAATTCAGATCCTCAGGTTTAGTGGAAAGAACCTTTTACTCACTGAGCCATCTCACTGGCCCTCTTTTTGAGTTGTGTGTAGGGGGCAGAGGGTGTGCTTTATCTTTTTATTATGTATGTGCACTTTGGCTGCACTCTCATGTGGATCACAAATGAACCCAAGTGGGTTGGGGATTTAGCTCAGTGGTAGAGCGCTTGCCTAGCAAGCAAAAGGCCCTGGGTTCAGTCCCCAGCTCTGAAAAACAAAAAAAAAAAAAACCCAAAGTCCTAGGGGTTGGGGATTTAGCTCAGTGGTAGAGCGCTTGCCTAGCAAGCGCAAGGCCCTGGGTTCGGTCCCCAGCTCCGAAAAAAAGAAAAAGAAAAAAAAAACAAACAAACAAGTGAACCCAAGCGGGAGGGGGTGTCAAATTCCCAGGAACTGCAGTTATGGGCAGTCCGGTTGCTCGTGAGCCACTACATGGGTTTTGGGAACAGAACTCTCTGGTCCTTCACAAGAGCAGTAAATGTGCTTTGTTGTTTTGTTCTCTGTAGTTTTTCTCTATGTAGCTTTAGCTGTCCTGGAACTCATCCTAGACTAGACTGGCCTCAAACTCAGAGAGATCTGTCTGCCTCTACCCAAATGCTGAGATTAAAGGCATGCACCTTGAATTGCTCCCAGCTGCTGTAAATGCTCTCAACCCATTAGCCATCCCTCCAGCATCCCTATTTAGTTTTTTAAGACAGGACCTCACACTATAGATCGGGCCAGTCTAGAACACATTGTGTAGTCCATGCTGGGCCCTCAAACTCAACAATCCTCCTCTCCCAACCACCAGAATGCTAGACTCACAAACATGAACTACCATGCAAGGTTGAGTCAAGTCCTTTTTCTTTTTCGGGCTGGAGGGGACACCATCGCAGATGGCCTAGAATAGTATTGAACTCATGACTTCTGGCACTGGACTACTGAAGTGAGGGGTGGCTAACACCATATTCTACAGACTACATCCTCATTCCTTTCTCCCCCACCCATTCCCAACCTCTTTTGAGACAAGAGTCTCATAACAGTCCACAGCCCAAACAGGCTTGCTCTGAACACATATGAAGGGGAAGCTGTGTTGTACTCTTTTTTTTTTTTCCAGAGCTGGGGACCGAACCCAGGGCCTTGTGCTTGCTAGGCAAGTGCTCTACCACTGAGCTAAATCCCCAACCCCTGTGTTGTACTCTTGATCCACCTGCCCCAACCTTCCAATTGCTGGACAGCAGGAGTCTCTTGCCTTTGTGCTACACTAGGACTCTAGCAGCTGAACCCCATCTCCAGTCAACTTTGTTCATGTATCCATCCATCCACCCACCCACCCACCCATCCACCCATCCACCCATCCACCTACCAATCCACCCACCTATCCACCCACCCATCCATCCATCCACCCACCAATCCACCCCCCCACCCATCCACCCATCCACCCATCTACCCATCCATCTATCCATTCATTCATCTATTCATCCATCTATTCCTCTACCCATCCATCCATCTATTCATCCATCTATTTATTTGAGACAGAGTCTCACGATTTAGCCTTGGCTGGTCTCCAATTCCCAGAGGCCGCCTTTCTCCACCTCCCCAGCCCTGGGATTAAAGGGGTGCACACGACTGCTTGGCTTCTAGAGGCAAAGCCTCTCTCTAGTCAAGGCTGGCCTCTTGAATGCTGGGGTTCCAAGCACTCATCTCCACACCACACTCAGCTTTATATGTAATACTCTATGAAAAGGTATAATGCATGGGCCAGCAAGATGGTGCCACCTGCCAACAAGCCTGCAGTCCTGAGTTCAATCCCTGCAACCCACAAAAAAGGAAAACCAATGACTGCAAACCATGCTCTGATTGTCACAACAACATACACTGGGCCCGTGAGATGGCTTGGGGGGCGGGGGGCAAAAACCCAAACCACTATGTACACACTATAGACTAAGTACCTGATTTCCACCTGCAGACGGCGAGGCTGGGAGGGAACGAGCTCCCACAGTAGCCCTCTGGCTTCCTCATGTGCACCTACACACATGCACATGCCCCTACACATTACAAAAAGATACAGATAAGCATATGTGCAAGTGAATAAAGTAATAAGGAGACCAGTGAGATGTGAGCTGCCCTAGTGGGTAAAGGTACAGATGTGAGGCTGAGCTCATGGGAGTCATGTGCTGGGGAGGAGGATAGGCTCCAGGGACTTTCCTAATGCCGCAGCCCCACAAACTAAATGAATAGATATAATAAAATTGAAAAATAATTACCACACTGAATCAAAATTCCTATTTAAAAAGGTTATTTTATCTGGGCATAGAGGCACACACCTTTATTTCCAGCACTTCAGAAGGCAGGAGGATCGCAGTGAGTTCAAGGCCAGCCTGGTCTACAAAGTAAGTTCCAAGGCAGCCAGAGCTACACAGAGAAAGGAAACCCTGTCTCCAAAACAATAGATAGGCACAGAAGCACACAGACAGACAGACTGACTGACAGACAGATGGATGGATGGACACATAGATGCATAGATAGATAGGTAGATGGATGGATCCATAGATAGATACATAGCTATAAATAGATAATAAATAGATCGATAGACTAAGGTGACAAACTTTCTTTAGAACCAATCTAGAAAGCCTGGGTGGTGATGGCTGCTGTCTCCATGTCCCTCTGTCTGTCTCCATGAAGCATGCGTTCTGCCCTCTCTTCACAACACTGCCCACCTACCCCCGGAAATTCTGCTGCTGTAGCCAGACATAGCAGTACACACCTGAAATGTCAGTGCAATGGAGGAGGCCAGAACTGCACAGAGACAGCAGAAATCAAAACCCAGGGGCTCTGAGATGGCGCGGCAGGCAGAGGCATGTGGCCCTGAGCCTCAGCGCCTGAGTTCAATGCCCAGGAGTCACACAGTGTAAAAAGACCGAGATCCCGTGAGCTGTCCTCTGACCTCCACACCTACAAACTCACAAACTGGACCCAGATAAAGCACAGGAACAGAGCTGGAAAGGCCACCATGGCTGGGCAGAACCGGCAGTGTAGCCTTTGATTTATTCAAGCTCTACTTTCTTTTTCTCTAATTAATTAATTGATATATGTGAGTGCACTGTCACTCTCTTCAGACACACCTGAAGAGGGCATCAGATCTCATGACAGATGGTTATGAGCCACCATGTGGGTGCTGGGAATTGAACTCAGGACCCCTTGAAGAAGGGCCAGGGCTCTTAGATGCAGAGCCATCTCTCCAGCCTCAAACCCTATTTTTATTTATTTATTTATTTATTTTCTGGAGCTGGGGACCGAACCCAGGGCCTTGCGTTTGCTAGACAAGCGCTCTACCACTGAGCTAAATCCCCAAACCCCCCTATTTTTAGTAATGGTTCTTAATTGCTTCAACCTCCCCTCTAACCCTAGGTTTGGTCCTCAGCTCTAGAAAGAAAAAGAAAGAGAAAAAGAAATTGTTCTTTGGGGCGATTCCAATCTTCGTTGTTCTCAGTCCGGGTCCACTTGCACACAGCAAACACAAACCAGCAGCAGTGGCTCAACCCAGCAGAAACAGCCAGGCCTCCACCAAATCTGCAGGAGTCAGCAGGTGCAACCAGGACCAGAAGTCATGCCTGCTGTCCCTGTCCTTTGAGTACTATTTATACTTTCTCCAAACGTCACGTGTCCTCCCACACGTGTCTTAGCAGAACAACTCGTGGGTCTGTAGAAGCTGACATCACTGCAAGCCACCTGATTCCACAGACGAAGCACGAGGCTGGCAGAGCTTTTCCAGTGTGTTTCTTTACGTGAAGTCATCACAGAAGATGGCTGTTTAGGAATGGCGAGGTGTACCAATATCATCCTCCGCCATCCATCATGTACTGGGTCCGTCCTAACGTCATGTGTGCTTTTACGTGTTTGCCTCAGTGAAACTTTGACATACCTGACTTTCCAAAGAAACCATGGCACATGCCTCTGATCCCAGCACTTGGGATCTGGGGACGCAGAGACAGATGGATCTCTGGGTTCCAGGCTAGCCTGAGCTACAAAGGGAGTTCCAGAACAGCCAGGGTTACACAGAGAGACCATAAAACCAAACCAAAGGGACAAGAAAAGAAGAAAAAGGGAAAAAGGGGTTGGGGATTTAGCTCAGTGGTAGAGCACTTGCCTAGCAAGCGCAAGGCCCTGGGTTCGGTCCCCAGCTCCGAAAAAAAAGAAAAAAAAAAAGAAAAAAGAAAAGAAAAAGAGAAAAACAAAAAACAAACTAAGGCTGGAGAGATGCTCAGTAGTTAAGGGCACTGCTGTTCGGCTGGCCTGGGTCTAGTGTACAGTACCCACTGAGCACAGCACTGAAACTGTAGCTCAGGGCGTCCCCTGTGGGCCCTGTACACGCATGGTGCATGTGTATACGTGCAGACACACTCATAATTTACACATACACATAATATAAAATCTTTTTCTTAGAAAAGAAAAAAACTATTCATAGGCTGGAGAGATTCCTCAGTGGTTAAGAGCACCGACGGCTGGGCTGGGGATTTAGCTCAGTGGTAGAGTGCTTACCTAGGAAGCGCAAGGCCCTGGGTTCGGTCCCCAGCTCCGAAAAAAAGACCCCCCCCCCAGAAAAAAAAGAGCACCGACGGCTCTTCCAGAGGTCCTGAGTTCAAATCCTAGCAACCACATGGTAGCTCACAACCATCTGTCATGAGATCTGACGCCCTCTTCTGGGGTGTCTGAAGACAGCTGCATTTATAATAAATAAATCTTTAAAAAAGAAAGAACAATTCACAAAGCTGCCAAGGTGAAAGACGGCTTGGGCAGATGCAGGCTTGTGAACTGAGACTATCTTGGTAACGAAACAGTTGCCTTCTCAGATGGCCTAGTGGTTGTCAGGCTTCAGGGTCAGCAGTCAAATCGTACAGAGGTTTTGTTCTGAAGTTTAAGCAAGAGCACCTCATACGTTCTTTTGTTCTTTCCTTCTTTTTTTCCTTCCTTCCTTCCTTCCTTTCTTTCTCTTTCTTTCTTTCTTTCTTTCTTTCTTTCTTTCTTTCTTTCTTTCTTTCTTTCTTTCTTTCTTTCTTTCTTTCTTTCTTTCTTCCTTTGAGATAAGCACTCAGTCTAGGCAGCTCTCAAATGAGCTATGTAGCCAAGGATGACCTCCAATGCCTGACCTTGCTTCTCACCTCTGCCTTCCAAGTGCTGGGCAACAGGTCTGCCATGCCTGGCTTATGTGGCACTGGGGGTGGATACCAGGCCTCATTGCATGCCTGGCAAGCCCTCTGGCTCACGGTGCTACAGCTCTAGCCTCTTTTGCTTCCTTCTTTGTTTGTTTTGATTTTTTTTTTTTTTTGAGACAGGGTCTCTCTGTGCAGCCCTGGCTGTCCTAGAACTCGCTCTGTCGACCAGGCTGGTTTTGAACTTGCTTTTGAACTCACCGCTTAACTCAGGCTTGTAATTTCATTTTGTTTTTTTAAGATTTATTACACACACACACACACACACATACACACACACACACACACACACACACACACACACACATATTGTTACTGTCTTCAGCCACACCAGAGGAGGGCATCAGATCCCATCACAGATGGTTGTGAGCCACCATGTGGTAGCTGGGAATTGAACTCAGGACCTTGGGAAGAGGAGTCAGTGATCTTAACCTCTGAGCTATCTCTCCAGCCCCAGCCTTGAGTTTTTTAAAACAAAATCCCAAACCTTCTATTTACCAATGAAGACTCAGGAGCCAGACATTGAGGTGAAAGCCTGCTCACTGAGACAGGCAGAGAAAGCAGCCAGATGACCCTTTCCCTTCTCCACGATGTCTCATGTGCCCTTTAACGCAGAGACTCTCCTCTCTCGTTCCTGGGTTCGGATGCTCACTCTGGTCAGTGGGCTGCTGGCTCTGCCTCTTGACCTATATTCACTTTACCTAGCCCTTGTTTACAGGAAGCTCTTGGGTTAAAGGTGTGTGCTAGGGCTGAACCACACCACAACAAGAAATAGGTTTTTCCAGTTCACACTCTGGGTTTACACCGTGATCAAATATCCTGCAACACAGACTGGTCTCAATCTAGTGTTCCTCTTGCCTTGGACTTCTCAGTGCTGGGATCACAGGCCTAAGCCACCACCTGAGATCCTTTTTCCAAATTGCAAAGCAGGCTCCAAGCCCTGGGTATCACAAGTGCCCAACTGGAGGCTGTGCCTTGAAGACAGCTGCATTTTGAGAGTTCCTATCTAGATGTGCCCAGATCATGGGGGATTTCAAGGGGCTGGGAGTGGGATTCTTCCTGTAGAGACTGGAGAGGCAAGGCAGGAAGTGAGGGGTCATGAAGATGACTGATGGACTGGAAGGGGAGTGCAGGGCAGGCAGAGGACCCTCCAGCTGCTTCCCTAGACCCAGGATTAGTCCTTCCCTCAAACCCAGTGCATGAAATCTATGCCCCTGTATTTTTGTGATCAAACCAAAGGTCTTTCACAAAACAGGGAAGAAATCACACTGAGCCACGCCTCCCAGCCCGTCACTGGGGGATTCTAGGCAAGGCTCCAACCCTGACCACAACCACAGCCCCTTACTGAGGAATTCTAGGTGGGGCTCCATGACCAAGCTCTCAGTCCTCTTTGAGTTCCCCTTCACCAACGTCCCCATTTTTTTCTGGAATTCACACTGTAGATCAAGCCTCAAACTCACAGAGATCTATCTGCCTCTGCCTCCCAAGTGCTGGGTTTAAAGGTGAGTGCCACCACTGCCTGGCACATAAAGAAATAAACAAACCGAAGTAAAAAAAAATTAAAGGATAAATAGGCTTTAGGGTGTGCCTCAGAGGTAGACCTCCTGCCCAGAATCTTCTGTGCAGATAGAAGGTGACCCTCTTCCTCGGGATAAGTAAACAATTACCTGTTCGTTCGCTTCAAACAGGGACAGTCACAGCCCAAACCAAGGACACTACCAAAGTCAAGCTTGGTGAACCATTAGTTTTATTGGGGTTATTTGCAAGAGTATGGATGGTGGACTACTTAGAGTAGCAGAACAGACTCAAAGCCCAATCTGCTACCCTGCGCAGGAAAGCTGGGGACCTGGAGCGCACTGCACAGCCTGCAGTCAGCTCAATAGGTTGGAGGGGAGAGTGTCCCTTACATTCAGTTAAGCTAGTCTCTGCCTGTTCTAGGCATGTCTACTAGTCTAATAGTGTCCCTTAGCAGTTTTTAAGGCTTATATAAGCTTGAGGAGGGAGGAGCCTAGTGAATCTGCTCAGTTTCAGGGACTTCCTAAGCTACTAAAGACAACTTCTTTATTTTTATTTTATATGTATTGATGTTTTGCCTTCATGTTTGTCTGTGTGATGGTGTTGGATCCCCTACAGTTACCTAGCAGGTACAAGCTGACACATGGTCCTTTTAACCCCTGAGCCACCGCTCTAGCTCCCTTGCATAGCATCTCTTAGAAAACTTGTTTATTTTCATTGTATACATATGAGCGTTTGCCTGCATATCTATCTGTCTGTGTAATATATGCCAGCCTATCCAGGCCAATAGAAGGCATTCCATTCCTTATAGCTGCAGTTATAGATGGTTGTGAGCCACCATGTGGCTACAGGGAATCAAACCAGGGTCTTCTGGGATAATAGGGTTCCCCTTTGGCAAGCTGCCTCTCCAACCCTGGCAGAGCATTTTTGGGGGGGGGGCAGTTCTGTAACTTTGACATTCAGCAGTTAGTTCTCATCCACATTGACCGTCTGTAGATTTTTGAATGTGGTAACAGGCACAGAAGTTACCAGTGTGTAGAGCTTGTTTGATGAATCCTCATCCTCATTACGCTTTCTGGACAAATGTACTCCGATGTGGTATGGAACATTCCTTAACATTCCTTATTCCTTTGGCCCAGATGGCTTTATTCAGCCTGGTGTCTATGGGCACATCTGGAGTCCCCATCTCCTTCATGGCAAATTTCCGAATTTCTTTGAGAGCCCGAGGAGCACGCTTCTTGAAGCCCACTCCATGGATGCGCTTGTGAATGTTGATGGTGTATTCTTGGGTCACCACCTCCTTGATGGCAGAATGGCCCTTCTTCTTCTCGCCACCTTTCTTTGCAGGCACCACTCTGCCGGGCCCAAGTTGGAAAAGCCTGGCAGAGCATTTTAAAAAATATTTATTTTATGTAAACTGGTACCTTGCCTGCATGTATGTATTGCCTTGTGCCCATAGAGGTCTTGAAAGGGCACTGGATTTTCTGGAATTAGAGTTAGGTATGGCTGTGAGCACCTAAGGTGCTGGGATCTGAACCTTCGTCCTCTGGAAGAGCAGTCAGTGCTCTTAACCACTGAGCCATCTCTCCAGCCCCCATGGTGGCTGTTTTTGTGTGGTGACCCAAACCCTTGGTTTTCCTTCCAAGACCCTTGGTTCACATGGCTTCCTGGAAGCCAGATACTGCACAAGGGTTCTAGTTTTGTAATGCTGGCCACATCCACACAAATCTCCCAAATTATCTGTCTTGCAAGTGGCCATAAACCAATCCTATGGGACCTACTCTGCTCTGATAGCTGGTCACAAGACACTCCTTATTCCAGAAAGGTTGTGTGTAGTAGACAGACCTAGAAGATTGCAAATAGGCTGATCCTGGAGACCCTGGGCTCTCTGACGCCACTTTCCACCTTCCTGGCTGGTTGTTCAGCCAGACTGTCTGCTGTTTATGTCTCGATTTCTGAGCCCCAGAGGAAGAAGGGCCCTGGGAGAGACTCAGGAACTCTGGCCTGGGTATGACTTTTTAGGCAGACAAGGCTACACAGTGAGACTATGTAAAACAATTAGTAATTAACTAAAAGTATTAATGTTAGGCCATCTCTCCTGCCTCTATTACTTGTTCATTTATTTTCTTTCGTCTTTTTTTGTTTGTTTTTTGTTTTTTTGAAGACAGGATCTCCTTTTTCAAGACATGTTGTCCTGGATATCCTGGGACTCACAGAGATCTGCCTGCGTCTGCCTCCCAAGTGCTGGGATTAAAGGCCCTCACCCCAACCACCTTGAACTTCTGATCTCTTGTGTCCACCCACAGAGTGCTGGCATGACCAGCTTGTGCCATCAGCTGTGCTATGGATGGAATCCAGGGTCTCCTGGGTACTAGGCAAACACTCCACGAACCGTGCTACAGTCTCAGCGCCAATCTTATTTTTTATTCAGGAGTTCACATATTTGTTTCACCCATTGTACAGATGAGGAAAATGAGGGCCTCGGACCACAGTCACCTTTCAAGCAGTAGAAGAGATTGTTCAGCACCAACATGGGACTTTACAGAAGTATGATGGCAGATGCTCTTTGAGTGACTATAGACGGCCATAGAGTCTCCTTCTGCCTCAAGTCTTCTTTCTGCTGATGTCTCGAAGTGTCACGCAGGGGTCGAGTTCACTGCAGCACACAGGAGAAAAGTCCCCAGACTCAGCAAGGCTGGGTGAAGCATTCACGCGCACGGCCTTAAGGGAAATGTAGTCGAGGCTCTGCCGTCATATCTCACAGGCCCCGCCCATGGAACTACGCTCCCGTCGTGCCCCGCGGCAGCAGGCGTGGCGGCCCGGTTGCTAGGACTAGGATAAGCGTGGCGTTCGCGCGGGTGTCCCTCAGGTGAGCAGCCGCCGTAAGGGTTCGGCTTCCGCCGTTCCGTATCTGACATGGGGCGCCGGGGATGGCGATGAGGAACGGGCGGTGGACAGGGGAAAGAAGGCCTTGTCCGGGCAGCCCGCGTTGAGTACTAGTGTTGCGTGCGTCCCGGGAGGTGGTGGGGGTGCGCGTGCGCTCGCAGTCAACGCTAGTACGCGTGCGCACAGGGCTTTGCGCCCACCGCGCCCCACGCCGTCGGTTTGCGGCGCACGCGTGTACCCTACTTCTGATTCCGGAAACCCCGTGATTTCCAGCTGCTTCCGGTTGTATGTTCCGGGTCATCACAGTCCCCTGCCTCAGGGTTATCAGTTCACCATCTATACGGCAGGTGTGCAGTTTCCCTTTAAGCTCTGGTACTTATGGGCATTCTTGAGGTATCTTTGGTGGTACCAGGGATCGAATCCTGGACTTTGGTTATATTAGACTGGCACTGTACTATTGATCCACGTCCGCTCCCTTCAGAAGCGAATTCCAGGAGCTTTGCTTATTTTTATGCCCAGCCCCTCATTGAAGGATTCTGGGCAGGGGCTCTACCCCTGCGCCACACCCTATCCCCTCACTGGGTGATTTAGGCAAGGGCTCTACCCCTGAACCAAGCTTCAGCCTCTCATTCTAGGATATAGGTAGGCTCTCCACTGCTGAACTCTGCCCCGAGCCCTCTTTATTTTTTATTTTGGAAGGTTTTGCTGGCCGAAAACTCAACATCTTCCTCTCTAGTGGCTTATTGAGTGCTTGGTATTTCGGGCCTGTGCTTCCAGACCTGATGCAGTGGTGCTGTTTCCTGCCCCTTGTAGCCAGTCTAGCCATGGTGACCCTGGAACCGAGGCCCATTATTTGCCTGCAGTTGTTCATTGCAGAGGGAATGAGGTTCCTTAAAGGTGGCTTCCTAAGCCTGTGAGAGTGTCTGGTGGAGGGGAGGTCCCTGTCTGTGGCACGAGGAGCCGCTTTCAAACCTGTTCCCATGCTGATGAACAGTAGGCACCTGTCACCTAAAACAAGGGAGCCATTCATGCTGGTATTCACTTCTGCCCCAACGTGAGTGACCTGGTGACCAGAGGATGAAGCTGGTTTCACGGTCTCAAAACAACACAGGAAAGCAAACATACAGAATGGGACTCTATAGCCATGAACACGAGGGGCTACCATCCTATAGTTATTAAACTCCCCAGAGGTCTGTAAGCCCAGGCTGTCTGTTCCCAAGGCAGCAGCCTTCTTTCTGTGTCCCCTGTTGTAGTCTTGATGGGACAAACAAGGCTGTGTCTTCTGCCCTGGAAACAGTGGTGCTTTGTGGCCCAGGCAGGCTCTGTGTGTCGTAGGCGTGGTGTATACTCTGGGGAGGCCAGCTGTCCCCATGCCCCTCATGGGCTCTGCCTGCCATGGTGATACCAGGCTCTCAGACACGCTTACTTGATGCTGTTCTGACTTCCTAGTCTGAGGGCTCCAGGTTGCCCCTGTGATCCTCTAGTTAGCCCATAGAGCCATTCAGTGTTGATCTATGCAGCTGGGGTGAGCCCTGAAAGCCAACGGATGTACCAGAGTCCATCTCCATCCGTGGGTCCAGCAGGGTGTGGGGGTGATGTTGGGTAGTGTAGCCAAGCCCACTACAGGCAGGCAGCAGGTCACCTCATAGGCACTTCTCTCTTTCCTTTTAATTTGTTTGTTTAGTGCTCCACATTCAACTCAGGGTTTAAGCAGGACAGACAGATTCCTACCATTGAGCTACACCCGATCCCCTCCTGGGGGTATTGGGGATTCTAGGCCTGCTTTGAGGATTGCTAGGCCTTATTGCCAGTGGTTAGCTGTCAGGGCAAGGTGGGGCAGGTTGTCAGCCGAGGCGAAGATTTGAGGACTATGGATGGCGAGAAGGGTCAGCAGCAGAGAACCAGGTCCTTCTCAGATTTGCTATTTTGCCCTTTTTTTTTTTAATTAATTAATTAATTTATTACACCGTACTACTCAGACACACCAGAAGAGGGCATCGGATCCCATTACAGATGGTTGTGAACCACCATGTGGTTGCTGGGAATTGAACTCAGGACCTCGGGAAGAGCAGTCAGTGCTTTTTTTTTTTTCTTTTTTTCGGAGCTGGGGACCGAACCCAGCTCTACCACTGAGCTAAATCCCCAACCCCGTAGTCAGTGCTCTTAACCGCTGAGCCATCTCTCCAGTCCCATTTTGCCCTTTCTTAGCTGTGCCTGAGCAATGAGAAGCTCCTGAAGCCTGAGAGGATTCCCAAAGCCTCGCTCGCTCTCACTGGCTCCTGTGTGTAACCAAGTGGTGGTGATGTCGGCTGTCACCTCAGCCCTCACTGGCTTTGGGGAGCCTGAGTTTCCCCATGTGTAACCGGTGGTAGTGTCGGCTCAGGGTTTACCGGGCTTGCACAGCAGGCCGTGAGCATTGTCTGAAAGCTCAGGTCCCATGGATAACTAGGTTCCCAGGCTAGCCCACTGAAACAGGAAGTGGGCTAACTTGGACAGGCCATACAGGTGAGCACAGGTCCACCGTGGAAGCAGTTCATGGGCACATGCCTTCCTTTCTTGGCAGGGTCTGCATTCTAGGGAGCATCTTAGGCCTGCCACCCACCTTTTTCTGGGGTACAGAGGATTGAGATGGGGTCTTGCTCTGTAGTTCTGACTGGCTGGCCTCCAGCTTACAGCCGTCTTCCTGTTTCTGCCCCACAGGTTCTGGTGTGTGCTACCAGGTAGACTGCCATAGCATGTCCCATAGAAACCACCTGGGGTCAGGTTCACTGTCAGTCTAACTATGTGTTTTGGGGGGTGATTCTGAACCCCATTCTCCATTTATATATTTTCACTGTGTAGAAAATGGGACATTTAGCAGCTTGGCCAGAGCCAGGATCTGCGTGCACACATCCTCTCTCTGCAGGTCTCATCTACTCAAGGGTCCCATGAGTCTGTTGCAGGCCTTCCTTCTGACTATAGGTCTGAGGACTTGAAGCCAGCCAGAGCATGTCAGCAGCTGTTCTGGGTTTTGTTCTTTTGTTTTTGTTTTTGGCTAGAGACAAGGTTTCATGTAGCCATTCATAGGGCTGGTTTTAAAATCACCATGAGCTGCTGATCCTCCGACCTTCACCTCCTGGGATGACAGGGTACTACCAGGCCTGGTTTACTCGGGCCATGTCTGGAAGCCAGGGCTTTGTGCATGCTGCTTGAGGTGGGTTTTGGGTTTCATAGTAATGAATGCCTGTCTCCACACTGTCCTCAACATGGCGTCTGTTGGGTGCATGTGGACTTGTCAGAGCCCCGAAGAGACCGGCATGGTTTTTCCTTATGTGGCCGGGGAGTAAGCCAACTCTACCTGGCGCTCTGGACTCCTCATTCCTGGGCCTGGCGGGACCCACGGCATCCCAGGACAGACCCCCGCCCCACTGAAGCTGACGGATGATGCTCCAGTCCCATCTCTGTCTCCCACAGTCGAGCCCCGCTGAGGATGGAGCCCACCTCAGGCTTTGCAGAGCAACCTGGGCCTGAGAAGGTTGAAAGTGAGGAGCAAGAGCCGGCGCAGTGGCAAGCCCTCCCTGTCCTGTCGGAGCAGCAGTCGGGGGCCGTGGAGCTGGTACTGGCCTACGCTGCACCTGTCCTGGACAAGCGCCAGACGTCCCGCCTCCTCCGGGAGGTGTCTGCTGTCTATCCACTTCCTGCCCAGCCCCACCTCAAACGGGTGCGCCCCAGCCGCAGTGCAGGCGGTGCGCACTCGTCGGATCTGCTGTTGTGCCTGGCCGGGCCGTCCGCGGGCCCGCGCTCGCTGGCCGAGCTCCTTCCGAGGCCGGCCGTGGACCCGCGCGGCCTGGGCACACCTTTCTTGGTGCCTGTGCCTGCCCGGCCGCCCCTTACCCGGAGCCAGTTTGAGGAGGCGCGGGCCCACTGGCCCACATCCTTCCATGAAGACAAGCAGGTGACCAGTGCTTTGGCCGGGCAACTCTTCTCTGCGCAGGCTCGAGCCGCCATGCAGACCCACATGGAACGGGCAGTACGTGCGGCCCAGAGGGCAGCCGCGCAGGGGCTGCGGGCAGTGGGTGCCGTCGTGGTGGACCCAGCCTCGGACCATGTGTTGGCCACAGGCCATGACTGCTGCAGCGAAGCCAGCCCCTTGCTGCACGCCGTCATGGTATGCATCGACCTGGTGGCCCAGGGGCAGGGCCGAGGCTCCTGCGACCTCAGACGCCACCCAGCTTGCTCCTTCACACAGGCCACTGCCACTCAGGGCGCCCGTGCTGGTAGCGTGCGCAAGCTGGACGAAGATAGCCTGCCCTATGTGTGCACCGGTTATGACCTGTACGTCACCCGAGAGCCCTGTGTCATGTGCGCCATGGCCCTCGTCCACGCCCGTATCCAGCGTGTCTTCTATGGGGCGCCCTCACCCGATGGCGCCTTGGGCACGCGCTTCCGTGTCCACGCTCGGCCAGACCTCAACCACCGCTTCCAGGTGTTCCGCGGCATCCTCGAGGACCAGTGCCGCCAGCTGGACCCCGACCCGTAGGCCTCGTGACCTTCTGCTTCTAGACCATTCTCTGCTCCTGGCCAGCCCGCATCCCCTGCAGCTCCATGGCCTTGGGCCTGGGGTCCCGCCCTCTGTGTCTGAGGACACTGACCACCTGTGCCAGACTGTGGGCCTCTCAGTTTCGAGACTGCAGCTTCTCTGGTGGCTGCGACACCGTGGGGCTCTGCTCTGCTTGCAAGCCCAGTGGCTGCCTTAGAGTCCCCGTGGTGGTCCTCTAGGCTCGGGGCAGGGAGCAGCCATCGAGTGTGAAAATAAAGCACCTCAAACCAAGTTCCCATTTGCACTCAGGTGCCAGGCTGGGTTTGACGTCTGCCTCAGGCTATAGCTTGTGAAGGGAATGGGCAGCCCTGCTGAGTGCGTCCAGGGTCAGAAACAACCCAGCAGGTGCCCTTGCCTGTCCCTGGATTCTAAGGTTTCGTCTGTGTCTGGGTGCCTGTTGACCTGGGGTCTGTTCATGGCCATCCTGTGTGCCTCTTCATGAGGGAGGGGAGGGCAGGCGCTCCAGAAGGATCGGTCTAAGTGTGGTGCCTGCAAATACCAAGCTGCCCTCAGGAGCGGTGGCAGGGTTGGCTGTGCACCTTCTGGCCTCAGACAGGAAAGGCAAGGCCCCGCCTAGAGCAGAAGTGAGGCTGGGGTTCTGTCTGCATCTTCAGAGTCCTTCTAGCCTTCTTCCTCTAAGGGAAAGCAGTGCTCTTCTTGGGAGCCATGCTTCAGTAACCAAGAGGCAGGGTGGGACAGGAAGAGGCTTTGAGGCAGGTCTGTGAGCAGCCCGACCTGAGGCTCTGTGGGACTGTGGTACCAGTGACACCTGGTTGAGCAGGGCCTGAACTTGGAGGCCAGGGTGTCCCGTCACTTCCTCACCTGAAACGCTGTGGGGCTGCGCCTGGCCCATCTTGAAGGTGGCACTTAGGAGCAGAGCTACTTAGGAAAGTAGCTGATAGGTGCCCCTGGGCCTGTCCAGGCTCCCATTGAGAGCCCACAGGTGAGTTTCACACCCAAGCTGGAGCCTACCACATGGCAGGGAGCTCTGTTCTGGGTGACTCGATAGGACAGGAGTACTGAGGGCTGTGTCAGCAGGCTCTGAAGCCATCTGTGAGGCCACTGAGACTAGGACATCTTGGCTCTAAGGCTATGGGTGACATCAGCTGGTGGCTTGGCCTGTCCTCTCCGGGTGTGCTCTGAGAAGTGAGGTCCAACCCTGAGCCAGCAGCAGGCTGGCTGGCCTACGCATCGGAACCTGCAGCAGTGGGCTGGGTGAGGCCTTCCTGGTCCCCTGGCTACCAAGTCCCTAATACAAGTCTTCTTTCAGGTGGCCCCTTCTGCCTGGGTGCCAGGTCAGCTGACACAGAAATGGCAGGTGAGTCTGCCCTGCTCTCCAGGTAGTGTCCCCCACGCCCACTGAGACTCCTGAGCTGGTTGTAGAGCTGACCTGGCCTCCCTGGCTTCCGCCTTGGGACACCTTGGGTGCTACAGTGGGGCACAGATAGGCCACCAAAGAACCATCATCCTCCAGCTTGCAGATGTGGGGCGGGGGGTAAAGCTAGAGAGCTTAGAGAACTCTGCCCACTACTCTAGGGGCTATGGAAGGACCGCTGGCGGTCTACCTCATTGGTAGCCCATTGCTAGCCCAACAACTCCTGGACACTGAGTGCAGACTCCAGGGCCTTTATACTGACTGTGGCTACTCTCTGGGGCCTTCTTTTCCTCTACTCCCCCAAACACATGCAGTGCTGGTATGTGATTCTGTCTGCAGCCCAGAGAGTGTCTGGCTGATCCTGCAGGGCTATACCTGAAGTGGGGAGGGGGCTCTGTCAGGCATTGGCTGTCGGGCTACCTGGGGGTCTCCTTCCTACAGGAAAGGAGAACAACTTCCCCCCGCTGCCTCACTTCCTGCCGCTGAAGCCCTGCTTCTACCAGGACTTCTCTGATGAGATCCCGGTGGAGCACCAGGTGCTGGTGAAGAGGATCTACCGGCTGTGGTTGTGTGAGCCTCTCCAGGAGGGCGGGCAGGTGGGCGGGCCACCCTAGCAGTGTCCCCACCAAGTGCAGCAGTGTTGTGCTCCTTGGGACGTTCAAGACCCTGGTCCCTGCACGAGGCTCATCCTTAATGTCTGGTAGGGAGGGTCCCTGGGCTTGGCCTTTTGTCCCAAGTCTCATACCTGTCCCCTGGGACTCCCCTGGTAACTGACCTCCTATTCCATCTGTGTCCCCTCCAGTTTACTGCACCACGCTGGGTGTAAACCTAGTGGCCTGCCTGGCCTGGTGGATTGCGGGCGGAGCGGGTGCCAATTTTGGCCTGGCCATGCTCTGGCTTGTTCTCTTCACTCCCTGCAGCTATGTGTGCTGGTTCCGGCCTGCCTACAAGGCCTTCCGGTAAGCCTGGTCCAGGGGCCCTCAGGCCACAGGACCTCAGACCCACAGGGCGGGCATGCTGAGAGTTGGAGGTCCATGGAGGTCCTGGGGACCTGTTAGGAAGTTGTCTCCCACTTATCCAGGGTAGGTGGCCATTTATGTCACAGTGACCACAGGCCATCGCCACCACTGTCGATGGGATGGAGCCCAGGGTGTGAGATACTAAGCAAGCAGCTTGTGAGCCCTCCTTCTCTCCCTCCCTCGATTCTTTGATGTGCAGTGTCACTGTGGGGAGGTATGGTCACAGGCTTGTACACAGAGACACACGAGTGTGCATGTGCCATGTCACTGCTGTAGCAGTCACAGGACAGGTGAGTGGTGGGATCAAAGCCAGGCTGTCGTGCTTGGCAGCAAGCACCTCTATCCTAGTTTAAGTTTTAATAATGGCTTTACTGAGCATTGTGTCGTGCACGCACTGTGGTTTCCCGGCTACTGAGTACCTCAGTGTTGGAGTGCTGTGGTTAGCTTTAGTGCTTGCTTCTAGAAGATTCTATCACCCCAAATGCAAACCAGCCTCCACAATTCCACTTCCTATCTCTAGATTTGCCCGTTTTGGACACTTTCTAGTATGAAGCCACAAACGCGTGTAGCCTTCCGTGCTTGTTTCTCGTGTGCCAGGGCCTTGCTCCTGTTGGGGCCTCACAGTACTCTAGCCTGTGGGTAGATAGACCCTGCTGTGTTCACCATCTGTCCATGCGCAGATGTCCTCAGCTGGCTCATCCGAGTGAGCTGTGTTTGCTCTTGTGTGGTGCCTGAGGTACAGAGTAGGGAAGGCCAGGAGGGCTCCTCAGTGAGACCGATGTCTGCTCAGCCAAGTCTCCATAGCAGGAGCACAGGCACACCTTCCACGCCCAGAAGTAGCCCGAGGATGGCCCTTCACTCTCATGGTGACAAGGCGTTAGGCAGTCTCCATGACGCTGGGGCTCCAATCCTCCCTGTGGCACCCCAGGCTGAGTGCTTGGAGGAGGGCCGTGGTTATTTCAGGCCATCAAGGACAAGGGAAGTGACACAGTCCTCCCCCTGCTGGGTCCCCCCCTCCTCAGGGAGTGTAGGTGACCCGGCATCTTCTGTCATTTGCAGAGCCGACAGCTCCTTTAACTTCATGGCATTCTTCTTCATCTTTGGAGCCCAGTTTGTGCTGACTGTCATTCAGGCCATCGGCTTCTCGGGCTGGGGCGCGTGGTAAGCAGACAGAGGGATGCGGTCTCTGTATGCCTGTGTGAGAGTCTCCCAGCATGGGTCCAGGGCTTGCCCCTCGGAGAGAGGGCGCCCTCCAGTACCTTAGGAGTGTGGAAAGAAAAAGGCCTGTGCCGTGAGCCACCAGCAGGGGGCGCTGCCCAGCTGCTCCCAGGCCTGTTTAGAACACCTCCTATGTAGCTTGGCTGGCCTGGAACTTAAAGAGGTTTACCTGCCTGGCTCTCCTGAGTGCTGGGATGAAGGCATGGGCCACTGGGTCTGAGTGTTCCTTTCTTCTGTGTGTCCTAGTCAAAGTTCATATAAGGCCCCCAGGTGTCCTCTTACCTTTCTCATGAACCATGCTCCCCCACCCCATCCCTGTCACCCATGCCATCACCATGGCGTCAGTGCCTGCCTCAGATCGGCAGGTGGCATTCTCAGGTTGGATGGGCTGTACCATGGGGATACTGACACACACACACACACACACACACACACACACACACACACACACACACACACAGGCAGGCACATGCTGGGCACTGGGAACAAGTCTAGGAAATTGCCTCCAGCCTGCAGTCCCTACCAAACAGATGACCCCTCACGCGTGGCAGAGCTCTGAGTTCAAGGACAGCCAGGGCTACACAGAGAAACCCTGTCCCAGACAAACAAGGGCAAAGTCCCGTATCTGTTTTGTTTGGTTTAATTTTTGAGACAGGGTCTCTAGTAGCCTAGGCTGGCCTGAAATTGTATACATACACAAGGGTGACCTTGAGCTCTTTCCTCCTGTGTCCCCTCCTGAATGCCTGAATGACAGGTATGTCCCACTGAGACCCACCAATTTGGTCTCTTAAGTTTTAGTTCAGGGTGCAGATGCCATCCTGATCTGTAGGAGGCACTGAGGCCTTGACATAATGTTTCCTGTTCGCAGTGTATTCTAGGAACTGAAGCCTGCCAAATGGTTAAGTTTTCTGGGTAACCCTCAATTTGGGTTGACCAGTCACTTTCTGGTCCTTAACAGAACCTGGCTTCTTCAAAGTTTTATTCTCAATAATCTGTTGGAGCTCAGTACATATGAAGGAGAATTGGCCTTATTTACCGATTCCTTGTTGATTTGTCAGAGCTCTTTGCATATGGAGGATAGCATGCCCTTCTCCATGTGCTGAGCCCTCTCTCATCTGCAGTGGTTGGCTGGCCACCATTGGGTTCTTTGGGACCAGCGTTGGGGCTGCTGTGGTGATGCTGATCCCAGCCATCATGTTTTCCTTATCCGCTGTCGTGATGGCCATCACTATTGTGAAGGTGAGTTCTCTGTGCTCAGTCTCTGTCCTAAAACTTCTTTTACCTCATCCTGTGGGCATGAGTTACACAGAACACCCCATGTCTTCGGCTGCAGGCTGTGATGGGGATCTTGTTTCCTGGGAATTCACAGGGTTTGTGGGGGACCCATGGCCTCATCCTAGAGGAGGACAAGGAGTGTCACTGGCACCAATGGTTTAGGCTCAGGAGCCTTCCTGTGGGGAGGGTAGGAGGCCTCCGCAGGCCAGCGAGGTGACCTGCAGCAGACATGTGCCTCCAGGGACAACATGGGTCTGCCATGGACAGCTGTGGGGACAGAGCTGCCTGCACGGAACAAGATCAACCTTTTTTTTTTTTAAGATTTATGTATTATATATAAGTACACTGTCGCTGTCTTCAGACACACCAGAAGAAGGCATCAGATCCCATTACAGATGGTTGTGAGCCACCATGTGGTTGCTGGGAATTGAACTCAGGACCTCTGGGAGAGCAGTCAGTGCTTTCAGCCCCAAGATAAACCGCGAGCGCGCATGCGTGTGTGTGCGTGTGTGTGTGTGTGTGTGTGCGCGCGTGTGTGTGTGCGCGCGCGCGTGCATGTGCGTGCATGCGATCTGGTTTGTGGGCATGGGTCCGGGCCTTTTTTTTTTTTTCCGGAGCTGGGGACCGAACCTAGGGCCTTGCGCTCGCTAGGCAAGCGCTCTACCGCTGAGCTAAATCCCCAACCCCGGTCCAGGCCTTTCAAATGTGGAGGTCATGTGCCACCCTGCCCAGCGCAGAGGCACTTTTCCATTCCTGAGGTTGAATGTATAGCCTTGAGCAGCTCAGGCCTTGCAGCGAGGCCTGGGGTCTTGGAGTGTACAAGATGGCCCATGGCGTCCTTATAGTGTGTGTGTGTGTGTGTGTGTGTATATGTATGTGTGTGTGTGTGTGTGTATATATATATATATATATATATATATATATATATATATATATATATATATATATATTATATAGCCCTGCTTGGGGTGACAGGATCACTCTCCAAGTGCCAGAGCCACCCTGTCAAGCTAGAGATGGCAGGTGTCCCTGCATGGGCCACCTCACTTCCCAGGCTAAGAACTCTTAAGAGGATTCCAAACACAGAGAGGCCAGGCGAAGCACACAAGGCCACACTTCGCTGGGCAAACCTGGAAGGCCAGGCTGGCCAAAGATGACCTTGAGCTTCTGATTCTGCCTCTAACTCCAGAATGCTGGGATGACAGCTGTGTGTCCCTGGTTTGTGTGGTGCTGGGGTGGGTGGGGCCCAGGACGAGTGCTCTCCACACTGAGCTGTACCCCAGCCCAGGGCTTCATTGTTTAGCTTTGGCTGACCTGGGACTCACACAGGTCCCCCTGCCCTGCCCCTACATGAGCCCACCTGAGTTTTCATTTATTTCTGAGACAGGGTCTCACTATGTAGCCTTATCTGTCCTGGATCCTCTTGCCTCTGCCTCCGGAGCTCCAAGATTAAAGGTGTGCGACCTTTTAAATAACAGCATCTGTTTATCCCAGAGTCACCTTCCATTGCTGCTTCACTGAGTCTCCGCTTCCCAAGTGCAGAGATGAGGTGGGCACATCCATCTGTCCTATGCCACCATTGCTGTCTCCCTCGAGGGCCATAGAAATACAGTCAGAGATCACACAAGGTGTCACAGTGGGGTGGCGTGTGCCTGCTTGTTGAATTGGGGTGTCCTGTGGGCTATGGAGGCAGCAGTGTGGAGATGAGCCACCAGGTCCTGCACTGCCCTGCAGTGTCACTCAGGGTTCACACTGGGTCCCTGTCCCTGCCAGTGCACTGACTTTTCTCTATCCTTGTCCCTGACCGACAGGTACACAGGATCTACCGTGGGGCTGGCGGAAGCCTCCAGAAGGCACAAACAGAGTGGAGTGCTGGCACCTGGAGGAACCCGCCGTCCAGGGAGGCCCAGTTTAACAGTTTCTCTGGGAACAGCCTGCCTGAGTACCCCACTGTCCCCAGCTACTCAACCAGTGGAGGCCAGTGGCCTTAGGCGGCTGGCTGGCCCCAGCACTATGCTCTGTCTCCTGCTACCACCCTTGATCTTGAGGCCTGAGCATCTCCCCAGGGTCCCAGGAGGTCCTTGGCCCGTCCGTGTTCATCTCTTGTCAGACCCTAAGCAAGCACTGCCCAGCAGCCACTGTCCACTGCCATCCTGCGAGCCCGGCTGTGTTTGCCCTGCTCCAGCCTGCGCAAGGAGAGGCCTCAGCCCCCAAGCCCCTGGCCTTTGTTACGGAGATATGTGTAACTAAGCCCAGTGCACGTGTGTAGATGAGTGTGAGTGGACAGTCAGGAGTGTGGCGGTTGTACCTGTGTCCTCTGCCGTCCACTATACCCATGTTCCTCTGGGTCCTGCTATGTCCTTGTCCCACCCCTTGTGACAGTGACAACCTGCTGTCCCTTCCAACACCCAGGATCCTGAGTAGAGCTCTGCCCACTTGCACTTCACTTGGTCAAGGGTACTCTGGCCTCTCTGTGGGCAAGTGGAGGAGAGGGACCAGCTCTGTTGCATGGCAGGCCATACCCCCAGCAGCAGGATTGCCGGGACACCCCTGTGCCTTAGAGAGACCTGTGCTTCCTCCCCACATCCTCTGCCTTCCTGGGCAGCTGTGGCCTTGGTCAAGAGAACCGAACTGAGTCTTGGAGTGTCCACAGCACCTCTGATGACACTGGACTCAGTGTTCTTCCTTGCGACCTGATGCTACCAGCCAAGTCACTGAGTCCCCAAGGCCTCCCTGCAGGGCCATGTCCTCATGTGCCAGTATCATGCCAAACTGTCTGGGCACCTGGTCTCTATCCCATCTCAGAGTGGCGGGCATGGAGTCACGTGCCCGCCATAGGTGACACCTGTGACCTACAGCTCTTCCCTGCCACCCCTGGGTATGTGCGCCCACATGCCATAGTTGGTTTTGTTATGTGAGAATATTCTGGAAATAAATTCTCTTTCTGCAGCAGGGCTTCTATCTGTATAGGAAGGCATGCTGTGTGTCTGCAGGATTGAGCCTAGAGGTTGACCTTACCCCCTGCTTTCTGTTGCCATCCACCTTGCTCTTCTGAGACTGGCTGGCCAGTGAGCTACAAGAATCCTCCTGCCTCTGCCTGCCCAGGGCCAGGATCCTAGGCAAGTCCCCCATGTTCTGTGTTTACCTGGATGCCAAGCATACATAGTGACACACACACGTCCCGAACGTAAGACTTCAGGGTTATCCTGGGCTACGTGACAAGCTGAAAGCCTGCCTAGGCTACATGGGACTCTCTCAAAAAGGCTTCAGAGAAGACCCCATGGAAATGGTGTTGTTCCAGAGGATATCCATGAGCTTGGTGCTAGGGTAGTCCTGGACCAATTGCCTAGAAGCAGAGAAGCAGACAGGTGCCTGCCGTGAGAAGGACCACAGGTGGGGGATGGGGCGATCGTCTACAAGGCCAGTGACAACCAGCTTACTGACACTTCCCCTGTAAGCTTGTCTCTACACACAATTCATCACCACACATAGGAGTGACAGTTCCCACAGGACCGGGATAATAACCCCATAGTTCTAAAGTTCCCACCCCATCCTCTCTATGATTATGGTGACATTCTGCCTTCAGCCACCAGGGGACACTCTTGACTGCTCTCAGACCAAGGGGCCCTTTGTGCTCTACAGGCTCCCTTACTAGAACATGGCCAAGGTCCCTCTGCTCTACTCACACCGCCCTCGCCCTCGCCCTCGTACACTGAGCCCTGTCTCCAAAGTCCCTAATACGACCACACGCTGTGACCCAGTCTCTGCTTCTTTTTCTTTTAATCTTCTAGTATTTTTTTTTCTTTTTCCCGGAGCTGGGGACCGAACCCAGGGCCTTGCACTTGCTAGGCAAGCGCTCTACCGCTGAGCTAAATCCCCAACCCCATCTTCTAATATTTTTATTTTTCTTATTTTTATCATTATTTTTGTTTTGTTGTGTTAAAACGTGTAATGTGCCAAGGCTGGCCTTGAACTCGTGTCTCTTGCCTCCATCTTTTTTCTTTTCGGTGAGGGGTGCGGGGGCGTCAAGACAGGGGTTCTCTGTGTATCCCTGCCTCAACTGAAACTCACTCTGTAGACCAGGCTGGCCTTGAACTCACAGAAGTCCTCCTGCCTCTGCCTTTCAAGTGCTGGGATTAAAGGTGTGCACCACTACCCACTTCCGCCTCATCAGTCTACATGCTGGAATGACAGGTGTACTGGAGCATTCTGGGTGGAGCTGCTCTTTCCTGGTGCATTCTAGTCACCTCTCTTTCTGGTGTCCTTGTCACCTCTTCTGCTGACTGCCCAGGGTGCTGGGGACACACTGCAGAGCATGCTCATCTCTGAGGCTGTCCATCAATGGCTGCTAATTGAGAGCCTTCTCCCTGGAGCCCTCATTTATGATGGCTCCTCTCATCTTTGGGAAGCTTTGGAATGCTTTAAAATGGGGACATCAAGGAAAGGTGTATATAGAACCGGGGATGATGGGAGCTCCCTGCCAGAGCCCACCGTTTCTCAGGACGGTAATTAGATGAAATGTACTTGCCTCTTCCCTCCCATGCAGACATCACAAGTCACTAACCAAGCACTCAGTCTAACGAGTCCTGTGTTGGCGTCACCAATCAATTGATGAACAGATGATTCCTTCCACAGGCATTAAGCAGGCAATCTGCCAGCCAATGATGCTCTCCATCCAATGGGCAGGGTGGGCATCGCGGATGGACTGATGGACACAGCAGAGTTCGCAGTTACTCTCAGTGATGCCCTCTTCCACTGTATACGGCCAGACATCACTAATGAAGTCAACACATCAGACGGCCTCCCTTCTTCATATAGGGCAGAGCAAGTCAAGTGCATCAAAAGGAAACCACATGGCAGCTCAATTCCAACTCCGCTTTTCACACATGAAGCTGAGGCCCAGGACTTTCTGCAGGCACATCCCAAGACACGGTGAACTCTGGCAGGGCAGCACCTACAGATCCCACAGCACAACTCCCTGGGGTCCAGTCTGGATTCTAGAGCAGCATCAAGAAAACAGCAGTGTGGGCTTGGGGATTTAGCTCAGCGGTAGAGCGCTTGCCTAGCAAGCACAAGGCCCTGGGTTCGGTCCCCAGCTCCGGAAAAAAAGAAAAGAAAAGAAAACTACATTAAAAAAAAAAAAAAGAAAACAGCAGTGCTGTGTCTCCTGAGGTTGGTTCCTGCTGAATGACCTAGATTGCCCTGTCCCCTCAGAGGGAAACTACAGGGCTGAGAGGCAAGGCTGGGCATTCTGCCACTCCGGGTGAGGAAGCCATTTGTAACCGGAGCCTCAGAGAATACCAGTGCAGGGTGAGGGCAGCTGTCATCTGCTTGGCATCCTGTACCTTCTGCTTGGGACAGGATGTTGTCAGGCTGAGCTCCCTCTGCCCTCTCCAGCTTCTGAGAACTCCACTTACAAGCAAGTGAGAAAATCTGCCGGGGTTTTCTGGGTGCAGACATCACAACCCTGGTGTCTGGGCCGGAGCTCAGTTGGTAATATTTACTAGCACCCAATACTCAGTAGATCAAGAGTTCTAGGTCACCATCTGTGACACATGAAACTTGAGGCCATGAGACTCTGATTTTAAAAGCTTCTGGAAGGGGCTGGGGATTTAGCTCAGTGGTAGAGCGCTTACCTAGGAAGCACAAGGCCCTGGGTTCGGTCCCCAGCTCCGGAAAAAAAAAAAAAGAACCAAAAAAAAAAAAAAAAGCTTCTGGAGAAATATCTCAGCCCTTAAGAGCACTGGCTGCTCCTCCAGAGTTTCAAACCCCACCACCCACATGACAGATAAAAACTGTCTGAAACTCCAGTCCCAGGGGACCCAACACCTTCACACAGACATGCATGCAGGCAAAACACCAATACACATGTAATAAAAATAAAAAATGGTGCACACAGACCTTTATTCCTAGTACATAGGAGGCTAAGGCAGGAGGATCTCTGTGAGTCCAAGACTACATAGTAAGTTTCTGGTCAGCCTGGACTATACTGTGGGACCCAGTCTACACACCAAATACACCCCAAGCAAACAAAAAATTCTCAGCTTGATGGCGTGACCTGGTAACGTGAGTTCAATATCCGAACCTCCAGAGGGAAGCTGGCTCCATTACCTTACCATGTGCTCTGGCACACATCCACACAAAACAATAAAACTATAAACATTTTAACCCTGGAGCATGACCTATTGTCCCAACACACAGGTGAATTGTCACAAACTTAACATCACTCTGGGCCACAGAGAGTGAGTCCCAAGCCAGTGTGGACCTACACAGTGCCAATCAAATCAAACCCAAACTCAAACAAATCCAGCGAGAGGAGGAAGGGAGGGGAGAAAAGCAACCTGAGCCAGCAGCTGACCCTACGCTGCACCTAATCATGAATAGTTAGTTCCTGCTTAGTTCACCAACTCTTATTGCCATTTAAAAAAAAAATTGTGGGGGTTGGAGATTTAGCTCAGTGGTAGGGCGCTTGCCTAGCAAGCGCAAGGCTCTGGGTTCGGTCCTAAGCTCCAAAAAAAAAAAAAAAAAAAAAGTGACACAGCCTTTGTAGCCCAGGTTAGCCTCCTCCTCAGTGCGGGATTACACGTTTGCCAACAGCCTCTGGGTTCCAACTTCACTAAACTGGACTACATCATGGTTCTCAGGAGAGGATCTGACCAGGGTTGAGCCAATCAGAGTGAGCAAGAGGTCAGTCAAAACTGTCCCAGGGGAAGATCTGATTGGATCATGCTGGGCCAGTCAGATAGGATGGATGGTCGGGGGCAGGGCGGGGGTCCAGGAACCTGATGCCCCAAAGCTCACCTTTCAAGTTGTTCCCTTAGGTCTGGCTGCTACCTGGCCGCCCAGGCTGCTTCACAGGAGCGAGAACTGTGGTCTCACTTCTCTCATCCCTTACCCACCCCTTAGCTGCAGCCCTGAAAGCGATGGTGTGGATGGAGACACTGCATCCCGCTCTAGCTGACATTGGGAGATTGTGGTATCCGCCACTTTGAAGCATTGGACAGGCAGCGGCAGAGGAACCAGTAACCCTCAGCGTCTGTATCGGAACGTAGACGGGGGTGGGTGGGTGGGGGGCTTAAATAAGAGGGAAGCCGAGACTCCCCAGCCTGCAGCAGGCGACCTGGGGCTGGTCGAAGTTCTGCTGGGTCACCCTGCCAAGAACAGTCCCTTGCACCTAGTTGGGAAGATGGCTGGCAGTCTTTCCTTCATTCTTGGATTCCCACCATAATACGCACAGGCCTTGCCATTAAACCTAAAGTTAAAGGATCAGACAGGGTGACTGGTCCGGCGATTGTTCCAGTCACACCGCTGACTGGACAGGCTCTAATCCTGACTTCAACTCCTGCATACTTTTAGTTCCACAGACGCTCTCTGGTTGAGAGGTAAGTAACCAGCACCTCCCCCCCCTTCCCAAAGAGTAGGGGTAGTAAGGACAGGACAGCTAAAGGAAAAGCCCAACTTCTCTGACATCTGTGAGGCTTTGTTCATTGATTCATTCAAGCAGTCACTGCACACAGGTTGAGTACCTACTGTGTGCACGCCCCGTCTCTGGCTCCCAGAATAACAGACTCGAGACTTACAGCATCACATCACAACTCAGGAATCATGTTGTAGCAAGAAAGGAGAAAGGCTGCGGTTAGACTTCTCTACAGTCTAGAACTGCACCATCAGCTACTTAAAAGCTTGATAGCTTGATTCAGCCTTCCCGGTGGACACCTTAGTCACCTCTTTTTTTTTTTTTTTTTTTTTTTCTTTTTTTCGGAGCTGGGGACCGAACCCAGGGCCTTGCACTTGCTAGGCAAGCGCTCTACCACTGAGCTAAATCCCCAACCCCACCTCTTGGGTTTTTGTTTGTTTGCTTTCCTTCTTCTAAGCCCTAAGTGATGAGGGACAAGCTGGGATCTGGGTGTGTAAGGTCTGGCCTTTCCAGAGGCTTTCTGGCCAAAGCAATGCATCCTCTGGGACTTTACCACCTGTGCCATCATCTGAAACTTGGTCTCCCCTTCCCTAGGACTGAGTACTCCCTGGATAGTTCACCATTTTTAGTCTCGGAGGCTCTGAGGATTTATGACTAGATTTGTCGCCTTCAACATATGTACCTCGCAGAGGCAGCAAGGTTCATGGGGCCAGCCTCCTTCTAATAGGGCCTTGGGCAGCACAGACTCACAAAGGAACCCTGCACAGCAGCACTTCCCTGCCTTTATTATCGCGATGCAGAACAAGGACGCTGAAAGCTGCACCGACCGAGCGGCAGTTGGAAGCGAAGCCTGTGCTAGGTGCAGGAGGCTGGCACGGGAACTGCCATTTGGCTCAGTTGATCTGCTGTAGGATTGGGACCCTAAAGGTCCCGGCACCTGGGGAGATACCACCATACAAAAGAACGAAGAGAAAAACTAAGGGGTGATGGGTCATGCCCGTCACCCTAGCACCTGATGACTCAGGCAACAGGGATTCCTAAGAGTAGGGGGACAGCCTGAACTACATAGCAAGACTGCCTCCAAAATAAGAAAAATGTAAAAATAAAGTTTTAAAGAATCAAAACAGGCAGTCCTGACTCTGACCATTTGCCGCTAACCAAAAGCGACATTTTGCTGCGCTGCGGATCATTAATTTTTAGAGTAGTATTTTCTTTTATGGAAGCAAGTTCCGGATCCAGCACCAACCTCAACTATCAGAGGCCACGCCCCTCCAAACGCCCACCGTGACGTCGGGTGGCGAGACAGTGACGTCACAGACACGGCTTTGGGTTGGCGCCCGGGAGACCGCCACGCGTCTCCATGGCAACGAAAGGGCGGTTCCTGGAGGATTTCGTAAACCCCGCCCCACAAGGGTGGGGCCGCTGCTGGTCTTATTCACAGTTCAGGTACGCTCCGGTAGCTACTAGTCTCTGGTGTCCCTCGGGACCCGAGGACCGGCGGCCTCGGCTTGTCCGCAAAGCGCGGCGGCCGTAGCGTGGCGACTCTTTACCAACAGGCGCCGTCGCAAAACGGCGTGCCCGCTCCTATGTCACGCCCTTGCTTTATGATAAAGCTTCGCTCTCCTCCATCCTACACCCTATTGTGGTAAAAGCTCCGCCCTATCACCAGGCCACTGCCCCAACCCATCGTAAAGCGCTCATCCTGCCTCTAGGCCACTCCCCTACCTTGTGGTTAAAGTTCCCCGCTCTTCTTCAAGCCACGCCCCCCGCACTGTCGTAAAGCTCCACCCACGCTTCCAAACCACAGCTCTGATCGTCGTAAAGTGCCGCGGCCCCCTCAAATACCATACCCATATTGTCGTAAAGCCGCGTTCCCTGCCTCAAGGCCACGCCCCACCCTGTGACGTAACCGCTCACGCCTCTCGCGGCCGGGTTGCGACTGCGCAGTGGAGCGCGCAGGCCGCCGCCCCCCGCTGGCCGACGCTGGCGGCGTAAGGCGCGCGGGGGCTCCGCGGAGCGGGCGCGGGGGAGCGGCGGAGCCCGGCCCTCTCCGCCGAACATGCCGAGGCCGGCCCCTGTAGCGCGGGAGCCGGAGCGGGGGCCCGAGCCGGAGCGCGAACGTGCGCGGGGCCCGGAGCGGGGGACGCCGCGCTGCTGAGCTCGGCCACCGCCGCCCGCGGGCCCCAGGCGGGGCGCAGGTAATGTTGCGCGCGCAGGGTCCGCTGCGCCCCACCCCCGCCGCGTCGGGACCCCGTGACTCCCACTGACCCGGGATAACCCCACTCCGCGCCGGGTCTTGAACGGTCCTCATCCTACGATTCCTGACTGGTGCTCTGCACCGGGCGACCCCCACTTCCGGTCACCCTGCCTCAGTATCCCTCACTGCCTGTCTCCACCTTTGCTCTGGCTCTCTTGTCCCTGAGTTCGAGTGGGCACTGTTTCCTGGGTGCTCAGCTCACCTGCGACACCCAGGCGTCCCCACTTCCGGTCACCCTCCCCCTGAGACCTCATTCTGCCTCAGTGTTCCATCTCTGACCCCAACCGTGTTCCTACGCTCTGACTTCCCAGTTTCTTGTGTTTCCTTCCTAGGTGTTCAGCCCACCTGCAACCCCCTCCCATGTTTTTCTCTGTGTCGCCCTTATGTTCCTTTCTCGTCCCCAGATCCCTTATACACCTGGTTTTCAGGCCTCCTGCCATCTGGACTCTAACTCCTTGTCTGTCCACACTCCCAGCCTTTCCTCTGATGTTCACTCTTCACTGTTTGTGGGCCTGATGGTTTGTTGAGGGTGAAGAGCCGGGGGGTCTTAGGAACAGGGACAGAGGGTCCTGTCTAGGTGGAGGAGGACCTGTTGCAGGGAGCTGCTTAGGAACTCTAGGCCCAGCTGCCTGTGCCCTCCCCCTTCCGCTCTGGCCACAGGCTTTGTTTTCCGGAAACATACGGATCAAGGTGGGAGGGGTGAGATGTCTGAGCAGGCTGCTGGTTTCCCTGACCGGTCCTCCTCGTCGGCCCCAACTTTGTGCACGGGTGACTTTTTCAGTAAGAGATGGGATTCGAAAGAATGTCTGCAGAGAGTGGTTTCTGCGGTGTCCTGGACTTCTAGGTTGGGGGCAGATGGTTTTCATCTTGGTGGCCTCCTGATGGCAGTTTGCAGGAAGCAGTCTGGGAGGTGGTGTGGAGGTGGAGACCTGTCTGTCTCCGCTCTGGGTTGCAGTCTGCTTCCCCAGCCCGTCCCTCAGGGATCTGGAGGCTCTTTGTCCAGGAACCTCGGTGGGTAAGTGGGGACTCTGGGAGCTGGTAGGTGGAAGACACAAAGGCCTTGTTGCTATAGGAGAAACCCCAGCTGCCTACAGAGATTATGCTGACCAACTCAGGTGCTAGGGTGAACACTGTCTGCCCCTCGCCTGCCCTGGGGGATTTGTTTGGGTGTAGGGAACAAGTGTCTGTGGTACTGGCTGGTGGTCTGTTCCCGTGTCCTGTGTCCCCACCCCCACGCCCCGAAGCAGTATCACAGGTGTGCAATGCCTGTCTGCCTTGGGTCTCCAGGGCCTGGACAAGACACTGTTCACACCCTTCCCACAGAGGTTGAGCCCTGGTGATTTCCTGACATGGGGAAGAACCAGAGGGACTGAGCAGAGTGCTGAGAACCTCCAGGGAGGGCCAGATCTAGAGCTTCAAAGCCAATTTAGGCTCCAGGGCCTGCTGCAGGCAAGTGGGGTAAGATGCAGTGTCTGCTTGTTTCTTATTTCTGGAAGGAGAGGTGGCCTCTCGTCTGCTTTGATTTACCTTGGAGTGGTCACTTCACTGTGGGCTCCAAGCACATCCTAGAGGCCAGGCAGCCATGGTGTTCACCATGGTCATACCATGTGATTTTTGTGATTTTTCTGTAATCATACAGTCACTGCCTCTGGCAGAGAATGTCGGTAAGATGCTTGGTGACTGAACTGCTCCCACATGCCCATCCCTGGCTTTGAGGAGGCCAGCGTGCCCATTTGTGAATTGAGACACTGGTGGTGCCAGACAGACGCAGGGGACATTTGTGTTCATGGGTGGCTTATGAATGAGGGATGCTCGTCCTGAGACGCAGGATCCGGGAATGTGTGGCCACACACAGGTAGGGCAGACACTGAGAGGCGGTATTTATTTTGTGTGACTCCTTCCTGCTGAGATGCCCACCTAGGCCCCTTCCCACAGCAGCCAACATCCTTTCTGCAAGGAGCTAGGGGCTGGTGAGGTCCTGCTCTTGGCTGTGTGGTAAACCAGGTGGGAGGAGTGAGGAAAAGCAGGGTTGTAGGATCCTGCTGTGGCTAAGTGTCCTGTAATGTGGCCTTTGGTGTCAAGATGGTATAGGGCAGGCCAGCAGCTTTCTTGTTTGTTTTTTTTTTTTAAGATTTATTTATTTACTTAATGTATATAAGCACACTGTAGCTGTCTTTGGACACACCCAACCCCATTATGTGAGCCACCATGTAGTTGCTGGGAATTGAACTCAGGACGTCTGGAAGAGCAGTCAGTCCTCTTAACCGCTGAGCCATCTCTCCAGCCCCTAGCGGCTTTCTTGTAATCCGGGGGACAGATGGGGCCATGTGAAGGAGGTCCTAGCCCAAGGGTCCTGGAGCTAGGTCATGGTGGAGAAGTGGGTAGGACTGTGTTCACCCACAGTTACGTGCACTAGCTTGGTGGCCATGCTCTTGCTGGACCCAAGCCTTGCCCTTGTAGGCTGGACATTGGCTTGCCAGTCAGTGCCCCAGGCAGTCTTTGCCTGAGAGCCTGTTGGTTGGTGTTGGCACAGCTGTAGATACGAAGCTCACAGAGGTGTCTGCACTCCACTGACAGCTGGTGAGCTGAGAAGACCCCAAATCTGGGGCTTGTGGGGCTTGTGTGGTATGATGTCCATGAGGCAGCCAAAGCACCTTTTACAGAGAGGTGACCTGTTCCCTATAAGAGGACCAGGGTCTGGCAGCCTGATATCAGTGACGTGGGCCAGAGAATATGCTGGTAAAAGCCGGGATGGATGTACTCTGAGGAAGCCCATCATGTGTGGCCCTGTGGGTTAGGACACACTCTGTCCCCTTGCTGTCCTATCCACTCCTGTGTCATTCAGAGGTTGAGCAGTGCTTGTGTGGGACCAGCACATGAATTGCTCTGACTTCAGTGGGTCAACGTTGTTCCCATCCTGGTCCCCAGGAGGTGTGTTGACTGTAAGGTGTGTGCTGTTGGGCTTCTGAGATGCAGAGCCATACATAGAGTATTTGGACGGCCACCTGGTCACCTGAGGAGACACTCTGCCTGCTCACCCTTGGGTGGGTCTATGGGAACCCTCAGACCCTATGAACTCCATCCTCTATGCTCTGCCCCACACTGTACTGTCACCAAGAGGCTCCATCCTGGGCAGAGAGGGCACAGAACACCCAGAACAGGTGGCAGTCAGAGCTGCGCCTGAGCCCTGCAGCCGTCAGATCTGTTGCCTGGCTCCATGTTTATGTCCATGCACAAACATGGCAGAGGAGCAGGCCCTGGTTCCCAGTCCCCAGGGACACCCAGTGCCTGGTGACAGTGAGGACATGATGCTTGGCGTTCCTGTCTCTGCTCACTGAGACCCAGGCCACGCCCTGGGTGCTCCCATTAGAGGCTAGGGGTTGTGGTGGCTCCCCTCCTTTCTTCTCTGAAAGAAGCCCCACACTAGGAGGTTGTTCACATTTAGGACCCAGTGGTCAGGGGACCATTCCTGCTGGTCAGCCTCCATTACCTTCCTGAAGGAGCGAAACTTCAGGTTGCCCTGGGCCTCTTACCACGCCCTCACCCCTCAGAAGAACTCAGCGTCACCAGGGCGAGACAGATGCGGTCACATCCTGTTAAAAGACAGATCTTGCAGAGTCTCTGAGGTGGGTCAGAGTGCAGTGCAGCATGCAGCCTCACATTGAGTCTAGTGAAAACCGAAAACCAGGATGTCCCACATGGAACTGTACAAGCCTGTGACTACAGGGCACAAACCAGGGGACAGAAGGACAGTCTGTGCCAGGGAGGCCCATGGGCGTGAGTCTCCAGCCAGGCTACCACCTGCCGACTCCCATGTGCGAGGAAACCCCATCTTGCTTCCTTTAACTTTAGATTTGTAAGACAAGGGCTCATGTGGATTAGGATGATTTCGAACACCAGGTCCTCCTGTGTGGATCCTGAGTGCTGTGGCCACCGTGCTTGGCCTTGCATACACACCTGAAAACCCTACACATGGGCCTAAGCCTGGGCTAGCCTAACTGATCTTGTTTTTCTTTTTTTTTTTTTTCTTTTTTCCGGAGCTGGGGACCGAATCCAGGGCCTTACGCTTGCTAGGCAAGCGCTCTACCACTGAGCTAAATCCCCAACCCCCTAACTGATCTTGTGTGTCTCAGGTGTACACGTGGATGGGTGCCACATGCCATTGTGTGCCTGTGGAGATCAGAGGGCAACTTGGTGAGGTTGCTTTTCTCCGTGCACTGTTGATTTTGACACAAGGCTCTATATGGAGCCTGGCTGGCCTGGATCATATTGGTACAGGTCCCATATTGACCCAGGTTGTCAGACTCGCGTGGTGAGAGCTTTGCCCACTGAGCCATCTCAGCATCCTTGGTTTGTGTTTTGAGATAGGATTATAACTTCCATAGTCCAGGCTGGCCCTAAACTCACCATATAGTCCAGGCTGGCCCTAAACTCATGCCTCCTTCAGCTTCCTGAATGCTAGGGCAAAGGTTTGTGGCACTACACACAGGGAAACTATCCTTGACTCTGCTGTAGGCTATTGAGGTAGCATCCCAGGTGGCCTGGGCTGACCTCCATGTAGCTGAGAATGGCCTTCAACTCCTTGATTCTTGGGATTTGGTCAGTGCATATTCTCCTGGTGTTACAGTGGGAAAGATTAAGGGCACCCTGGAGCAGCTAAAGTCACCCCTGGGGCTAAAGTTACGCTAGCCCAGGCTTAGGCTTGTGTGTAGGGTTTTCAGGTGTGTATGCAGGTTGGGGAGGGGCATGGGAAGCAGAGCTGCTCCAGGCACTGAAGGGCTAGGCTAGGGGAAGCTGAGGCCCACAGGGCTGGCAGGTGGTGTGCATCTCCAGGCGCTAGCCTGTCTTCTCCCACTCACTGTGTCTGAGGCCTGTGCTTCCTATCAGGGCATACCCCTGTGGGCTCCTGGAAAATCTACATGCTGCCCTTGGCTGTCCATTTGGGCCCCTGGGAGGAGGCATGGCCTAGGCAGAGCAGACCCTGCTGCTCCTGGTGGGCAGCTGTGTGCAGTGCCCTGTGCTTTACTTGGTGATGACCTGACCCCACCCAATGGAGGCCAGGGGTGTGTGCTGGCCCATCCACATGTCAGCTCCGGCAGTACTCAGATGTCCCCTGGACAGATGTCCCCTCAGAGTCAAGCTTGGTGGTCACCTTCACCTATATAGGAATGTCTAGTTCTGGGCTCCCCTCCCCACCCCAGTATTCTGTTGTTAAAATGTTAAAACCAAGGATGCTGGCTTACACTGGTCTTCACACTTAGGGCAAGGAGGCAGAAGGATCTGGGGTTCAAGGCCAGCTGGGGAAGGCAGTAGGTAAATGACCACCTAAGCTCAGGTCTGCAGCCCTCACTTAGATGCCAGGCTGGGCACTGTGGCCACCTCTGGTCCCAGGGCCCAGGAGGCGTGACCCCGTCCTCACATTGAGCTGGCTGTGGGAGCTTTAGTGACAAGCTTTGGGTTCAAGAGAGAGACATGGCCTCAGTATAAGGTGGAGAGTTATGTAGAAACACAGCCCTTGACACCAACCTCTGGCATATAAGCACACACAAACACACACAAAAAAAATCCAAGTCAGTGTACCTCGCCTCATGCCTGTAATTCCAGTGCTTGAGGCATCAGCAAGTTCAAGGCCAGCCTGGGCTACATACATACTCTGTTTCAGAAAGAAAACCAAGGGTCAGAGTTTTTTGTGACCCTTCCTGGTGACACTTCCAGAATTCCCAGTAGACAGCCCCCTCCAACCCAGGGTCTGCTGCTGTGGCTGAGTTGTCCTTTTTGGGTGCACACAGAAGATGGTGGTCAGTGGTAGGTAACTGTCTACCCATATGTTCACTGACCCTGCTTTGTCTTCCTGTAGCTCTGGGCCTGCCCCACTAGATTTGGCAGTGGAACTGCATGGCTTTGTGGGTGGTAAGCGGCACCCTTGTCTCTGTTCCATGCTGCCCTCCCCCTCCTTCGTGATAAGAGCCACACCGTGTCCCAGACACGGCCCATAGTTTCCTAGGAGCAAAGTCACCACATCACCTATGGCAACCCACATAGGTGCAGAGAGTAGCACGTCCTTGGTCTCAGACCTGGTGTCCCTGTGGACACCATCTGCTCTAGTGTGGGGTGTTCTGATCTGATTGGTATGCGTGTGTGAGCCGAGTGCGAGCCGAGTGCTCCTGCTGTCCTCCCTTCAGCCACCCCTTTTTGTGCAGAGGGAACATTCGCACATCAGAGGTGCGGCGAGGAGGGTAGTGGCTCCTTGCTCTACTGAGTGTACACTGGCTGTCGGGGTGTTGGGCTGCAGCTTCAGTAGGTCCATGTGCTGTCCTGTGTCAGTGCTCACCCACTTGTGTTGGTGTGTTCAGTCACTGCAGGCTCTGCAGCTCATGTGGCTGAGGCCGCAGTCTGTCTGGGTCCCCTAGATGATTGCCACCCTCATTGTCACACTGGCACATACACAGGTTTTTCCAGGGCTGTGGTCCCGGCTCTCAGGCCTTTTCTGGGCACTGGTGGTGAGCTCCTTGCGGACAGCAGCAAGCCCCCCACCATCCCCATACACACTGGCTTGGCTCCACTGCCCCTGCCAGCAAAGCCCAGCATTCCCACACCACCACCATAGTGTTCCTTCCACTTCCGCCCCAGCTAGTTTTCCTGTGCCTGTGGGAACAGTGACTCCTGACCAGGAACAGGTGAGCCATGGTGATATTGAGGTGCTTTCCTCCAAAGACAAGACACTGAGAAGCCCCCTAGCCATTATACAGGCCTGTGTGAGTCTCAAGGGCTCTCCCTCTGCCATCGCCTCATTCCTGAGGGGTAGTGCATGTCTCTTGGTCCTCAGATCCAGACCCAATGCACAGCTCTGTTGCCCACTGACCAGGTGGCACCAGCTCCTTTCCCAGCTTGGCTCGATCCCCAAATCTCTTGAGTTGTCTTCCAGGATACTCAGTGCTGGGAGTCCTCATGTGCCACGGCTCTGGGGCTGCAGCCGGGAACCCCATCCACTGCAGGGCTCTCGTAGCTTTTGTCCCTGCTTGTCCCCTTAGGTGGGTGCGAGGTCTAGCCTGGGAACTGCCAGTGACGTCAGCCAGGGACTGTGACATCACTAAGTGGAGATGCAGAGAAGGGGCGGGGGGCCTCCGGCAGAGGAGCAGCCAGGGCCCCAGCAAGATGGGGGACCCCAAAAAGAACAGGGCAGGTGCGTGCTGGGGCCTTGCAAGGAGGGCTGTGTGTCTGTGCTGGGAGTCCAGTCTGCTGTCGGCCGGCTCCCTACGCAGCGGGGCCCCATGGAGCTGGCTCTGTGGCTGAGCTCACCTCTGGAGACCTGGGGAAAGAATTGGACTCGAGGCCTTGTGGGTCAGGCCAGTGACAGTTTATTCAGGACTGGGGAGCCCTGCCCTCCTTTCAAGGGCTCTGTTTTTAGCTCCAAGGTTCAACCACGACCAGGGTTAGAGGCATTTCCCCTTCTCTAGGGTCTCAGGTCACCCCACACATGCTCAGGGCTGCCTGTTTCACTGGCCCTTGTGCTGGAGTGACAGCCTTCTTGTGATGTGTTCATACTACTGACGGCCACACAGCCCATGTCAACCTAGCTCTTCATGTAAACAGGAGGGGTCCATGTGTTGGGTGACCTCTGTTTGTGCCCACCATCCCACACAGTCATGGCCCTATCTCATGCCAGTTTTCACAGCCTCCTTGGCCTACCCACCTCCCATGACCCCATGGAGCTGACAGGACAGGCAGTGGCTGTTGTGGTGTCCCCAACTGTATTGCAGGATGCATGGGGACAGTAGATGTACAGGTGACTGGTGTTGCTTGTCTGCCATGTCTACCCAGGAAGCACACCTACTGGCCCAGGAAGGCACAGGGCACAGCAGGACCCGCTTCCTCCTCAGCCTACCTGTTCTGAGGCCGCCTGTGGTTTGTGCCCCATGCAGGTCCCTTCCTCTGCCTCTCATTTGCTGTCGTGCCCCAGTGCAGCCCAGCACGTGCCCCATTACCCTCTCCTGCCCCGTGCACATCCTAGCTGGCCTGGGCTGGTGCTGCCGACCATGGCAGTGCATGTTTTCCACCTGGGTCTTGCCTTCCACATATCAGACGTAGGCTACTGGGCCTGCTGTGGGCAGCACCGCAGGTCCCTGGTTTGCAGCCATCCAGACAGGCTGAGGAAGACACAGTGGGCCAACCCATCCTTGTCCTCCCCCAGAACAAAGGGTGATGTCCTCTGCTGCTGGGGGCTCTGAGGACCAAGCTCCATCTGCGTACTTTCTTTCCAAACTTGAGAGAGGCCCTGCTGCTTCTAGTGACCTGGGATGCCTCGTGTCAGTGTGCGATGAGCAGGTGACAACTCTTTACTGACATTGGCATCCATCACTGTGCAGGTCCTTGTGTCTGACACAGCAAGGTGTCCATACTCTCAGGTCTGATGCTGCTGCCTCACGTCCCCTACACCCAGCACATGGTGGCCTCTTGTAGGTTGTGAAGGGTGCACCCGGGCCGAGCACTGTGGGATGAGGGAGTGCACCTGACTTCCCAGCGATGTCCTGTCTGGGGACTTGAGGTGTGTGCAGCTCTGTGGCAGGACACAAGTGCTTCCTGCATACCCTCCACCCTCTTTGACCCTTCCCTGTGTGTGGGTTGACGACTGAGGTAACTTACGGCTAGAGTCCTGGGCTCTGTCTCTGAATGATGCCTCCAGATGGATGAGGGATGCTGGGGGCAGGGGGCTACCCCGAGAGCACCCTGTATGCCTATGTGCTTGTGGTTTTTTTTTTTTTTTTTTTTTTTTTTTTTTTTTTTTTTTGTGGTTCTTTTTTTCGGAGCTGGGGACCGAACCCAGGGCCTTGCGGTGCTTGTGGTTTTTAATCTAGTGTGTATAAGGGTAGTGTGTCTATATTACCCCATATGTTTGGAGGTCAGAGGACAACTTGTGAGAGTCAGTCATCTCCACAGTGTAGACCCTGGGGATCAGACATGTGTCATCAAATTTGGCCCAGGCAGCATTACCTGAGCCGCCATTTTGTTGACTTGTGATGTTTTTGTGAACAGGGTTTCATGTAGCTTGGGCTAGCCTTGAACTCCTGATTCTCCTGCATGTTGACATGAGTGTGCATCCCCACATTTTGTTTAAGTGTTAGAGATGGGGACCCAGGGCCTCCAGCACAGTGAGTGGGCACTCTACCCTGTTAGTCCTTCCTATGGGAAGAGACGCCCATCAGGGAGGTTGGCATGTGAACACAGGCTCCAGGGGCTATTCTGAATGACATTTGGGTGAGAGTGAAGAGCGGCTGCTTTTTCTGCTCTGTAACCTTTACCAGGTTCTTCTGGCCTGGGCACAGCCCGGCCAGTCTCCTGCTTCTGCGCCCACTCCGTTAGGCATACAGGTCCTTGGGCAGGTCCCAATCCATACCCATCTCTTCTTTGTCTTTATGGCCACAGCACTGGCATCTGTCTCATGGTGCCAGTCTTCCAGGTCTGCCTTCCATTGCCTCCCATGCAGTTACTCAGTGTCCTGAGGACAGGGGTAGGAGCAGGCCTAGCTCACGGAGAGCCTCTCCCCCATGGTCTCCATGATGAGGAAGGATGGGGAGGCCTTGGCTTGTCCTAGGGTGTTTTGTGGGTGTTGTAGGTGGAGCGCAGATCCTGGGTGACCTGTGATATAGCTAGCTGCCCACACTGTGGGGCCTCATGGTAAAGCTGCTGTGAGACACATGGGCCCCATGCCTCCTGTGTTATTCTCGGGTCCCCTTTATCTTGAGGAAAGTCCCTGTTGGAGGCTAAAGAAGGAGCTTGGACTTTTCCACTGCAGAGCCAGGCTGACAGCTCCCTCATTCCCTAGCAGGAGAGCCAAGGTATGGGGAGTCCTGTCAGGGACAGGTGGGATGACGTGAAACTACTGTGGCTTCTCCTCACTCACTGCCATCACAACCAGGCAGAGAAACATGTGTAAACACGAGCAGGCACGAACAAGTGCACAGCTCGCTGCCTAAATTGTTGATGGGAGGGGCGGGACCTCAGGCCCTCCCTTGCCCGAGCGTGGGGTTCTGGCAAGCCCTGCAAATGTGCCCAAGATCGAGTACACATCCACATTCCCCTGCATGGCTGCCTGGGAGCATGTGCCCGAGACTACAGAGTACAATCTTGTCATAGAGACAAAACTTGCACAGGCCCTGGGTGATGGCTCTGTGGGTGAAGTACTTGCCTTGGAAGCATGAGGACCCCAGCACCCACAGAAAAAGCAGGCATGGCAGCTGCAACTTCAGTCCCAGCACTCAGGAGGCAGAGGCCGTCAGGTCTGTGAGATTGGGGCAGCCTAGGGGTTGGGGATTTAGCTCAGTGGTAGAGCGCTTGCTAGGCCCTGGGTTCGGTCCCCAGCTCCGAAAAAAAAAAGAAAAGAAAAGAGATTGGGGCAGCCTGGCTGCAGAGAGTTGTGGGCCAGCAGCCCCTGCCTCAGAGAAGTCACAAGAGTAGCATGGCTGCCCACGCTCCTAGTCGGTGGCAGGGAGCTAGAGGCAGGACGACTCCTGGGGCCTGTTCAGGGACAGACTTGGTAAAGGACACAGCCACCTGCCTGCGCACGTGAATTACATCTGCACACAGTTGGACAGTGAGGTCACAACCGGTGCCATAGTGTGTAGTGAGAAATCTAGAAATTTAGTTTCTTTAAAGGCTGTTTTTGTTTTAATCCCAGGTGTGGGGACATGGGGCTGCTTCGGGCTGATTTGCCTAGTGCTCTAGTGGAGGCGTGGTTTGCCAGCTGCAGATAGTTTCTGTGAGTGATGTTTGCAATTCTGGAGACTTTGGAGAGGTATTTAAATGTGAGGGCCCCAAGATACAGTTAGCGCTGTTGGCTGTTCAGGGGGTTGGCTGTGGTTAAGTAGTTTTGTTCAAAGAAAAAACAAAAGGAAAGAAATTAGATTTAGGGATCTAGCTCTTTCTTCTCCCCCTTTCACTCCCATCCAGTGATGGGGGGTGAAACTGGGGTGAGAGCAGAAGCACCTACAAAGTGGTGAAGGCCAGCTCTAGTAGCAGGTCCTGGATCAGGCTGGGTGGAGAGAGCAGCTGGGCCGAGGCAGGCCTGAGGTTGGCAGGCTGTGGAATGCCAAGTATCAGAGGAACCATGGCTGCTTCTTGACCTAGCTTTCGTGGGACCTACAGTGTGTGACAGTTTGACTGCCCTGGTCACAAGACAAATGACCCCAGTAATCCTCCCAGAGCCCAGTAACCCCTGTACTGCAGACGTTGCGTCTTCAGGCGGGAAGCACTGTGCTCCAGGCATCCCGTCTGCCCCGCTGTGGGCACTTCTGCAGCTGCCCATGGGTGGATGGCAAAAGCCAGGGCCTTGGGGCTGAGAGCTGTAGATGAGGGTGGAGGGGCCAGTACTCACTTCCTGGGGCCTCCCGAGTCCTCCCTGATCACCCAGCACTGCGTGCCGTGACCTCCCAGCATCATTGGAGTCCCTCCACCTGCCCTCTGAGATCAGCTGTGGCTCCTGTCCCTTTCTGGGCACTGATTTATTCTGCCATCTGCCACTTTCCTTGTCTTGGCTGGTGTGTGTGAACTGTGGGTCCCCTTTGTTGGCTCTATCCTCTGTCCAATGTCCTCTCCTCTGCCACCAGGTGACCTGGCAAGTTAGAGTAATGGCCACTCCACCCCAGCCTCTCACTTCTGTCAGCTTCCATTTGGTCACAGCAGCCTCTGCTGTGATCTCTGACCTCTTATCCCAGGGTGAGCAGGGCAGTAGGGTCCCCACAGGGAGCGATGTCCCCTCTAGGCAGGGATGCTACCCATCCTGTTCAGACATTCAGAGGTCTTTGTGGACCACCAAGGCGTGTCACGTACTCTGCCCTGACCTGGGCCTCTGTTTCTTCACAGCTGGGCACCACGAGATTTAAGGCGGTGGGACCTGTTGGCAGAATGTCTTCTCTCTCTGCAAGTGACCCTGAGGCCACCAAGATGAGCACCTCGGCCGGGCCTGTGAGCGTACCCGGGTGTCAATAGCCGGGAGCCAAGGGGCCACCAGGCGCAATGGTGTACTAGGCCGGGCGCGAGCTCAGGTTTCGCACTCGGATCTCACGGCAGAGTCACCGTGGAGAGGCCAGGGTACCACAAACTTATGGATTTTGACAAGAAAGGAGGGAAGGGGGAGTTGGAGGAGGGCAGGAGAATGTCCAAAACCGGCACGAATCGGAGCAACCACGGCGTCCGCAATTCGGGGACCAGCTCAGGGGTCCTGATGGTGGGCCCCAACTTCCGAGTCGGCAAGAAGATAGGCTGTGGGAATTTCGGGGAGCTTCGCCTAGGTGAGTCCTGTGTGTCCCGTCTCCAGTCTGTCACTAGGCCCCTCAGGAGGAAGGAGGGAATCCAGCTCTGTGGCCATCAGGTCCACTGTTCCCAGACCTCGCCTGCAGTGGTCATGTGAGGGGAGTCTGGCCACACTGAGGGGACAGCAATGTCATGGGCTCCGGTTCCCTTCCTCCCCCAGAGCAGAGTATTGTAGCATTCCCTGGCCTGCTCAAGCCAGCACAGGTCCCAGCCTGGTGCAGGGCCTCTGCAGCCCTGGGTCGGGGCTGTGCTTTCTGTGGTCTCGGACCTCAGCCTTCTGCCTGTTGCTTCAGGTGCCTCCTGAGCCCAACTGTGAAAGATGGTTCCTACCTACATAATAAGACACCAAATTGCAACCTTGGAGCCAGCCATTGTGGCCATGTCTTTAATTCCAGCAATTGGAGGCAGAGGTAGGCCAGACAGATCTCTGAGTTGGAGGCCGGCTTGGTCTACAGAGTGAGTTCCAGGACAGCCAGAAAAACAAGAAAAGAAAAAGTACAGCCCTGAATACATACATCCATGCATGGGCTCCTAGCCAGCAGTGCCTTCCCAGGGTCCTGGCCTCAGACAGCGGCTCACGAGTCAGGTCCTGGTACAGATCACTGTGCAGGCACTGAGGTGTGTGACCCCTGAAAGACCCTGCAAGGAGCTGTGTGCAGGTGCTTGTTGCTTCCTCTGCTTCCTGCTAGGGGTGGAGCCTGTGCACTTTGACCTTTGTTAGAGTGCAGGGCCAGCCCCCTCACCACTGGACCCGCTCAGAGTTCCTGTCAGCTGTTTACACCCTATCCTGGGTTAGGCCTAGCACCTCAGTGGGGAGGGATGTGTGCTTACTGGGAGCCAGGCCAGGAGTCCAGCCCCAGCTGTGAACTAGCCTCACGCCTCAGGATGCTGACCCAGGTGTTCTTCATAAGGGCAGGCTAGCCTGGGCTACACAGTAAGAACTTGTCTCCCTCCCCCCACCCCTGCAAGGTTGTTAGAGTGAGCCTTGAAGGAGCTAATTTCCCTGGTGAGCCTGAGCTGCTTCCCTGCCTGAGCCCTCACCCTCCAACTCCCCTCCTGCCTTCCTGACTCTGAAGCCTGGTGGTCTGGCCTCGAGTGGCTGAGCGCCTTGGATCTGTGGAGTGATCATTGTTGATTAAATTGGGAAGTCGAAGCCCCCGTCTGTGCAGCTTTCTTCCTCTGACTATGGGGCCACACTTGGTCCCTTTGTGTGCCCTTCTCCCTTTTCTTTGTAAGAAAGGGTCCCTCTGTGTAGCTCTAGCTGTCCTGGAACTTGCTCTGCATCCCTGGCTCCCCAGGACTCAGAGCTCTGCCTGCCTCTGTCTCCCGAGTGCTGGGATGGGAGGTGTGCTCCTCTGCGCCTAGCCCTCCCCCACCCACCCCATTCTTTAGAGTTTTGTTTTGCCTGTGTGTGTCGCTGCACTGTGCACTGTGTACGTGCCTGGGGAGGCTGGAAGAGGGCTCTGGGTCCCCTAGAATTAAGTTAGGGACTGTTGTGAGCCCCCATGTGTGTGCCGAGAACTGAGCGCTGAACTCCCCAGTCTCCCACACATTTAAGAAAGTTTCAATGTGTATATGTTGGGGAACAGACATGCCACACACACACACCTTGTGAGGGTCAGGAACAACTTTGGGGGTTCTCATTTCTCTCCTTCCTGTGGATTCTGGGAGCTTGAGCTGGGGCTGGCAGCTCGCATCTGGTGCTGGCCTCTAAGATGGAGACACGTGCATCCTCGGGGCCAGCACGCCTGCCCACACTGACCTGCTGCTACACCTTCAGCCTGCGTGCTCTGACACGCCTCAGGTGCTGGGCGCGAGCAGAAGAGCAGGGTTGGATCAGTGAGAAGCCCCGGGGAGAAGCCACGCAAGAGTGACCTGAGGTGGTTAAAGTTAGACAAATGCAGACATTAGCAGCTGCAGCTGAGGAGACTAGAGCTCCCTTGGGGAAGCCTGACCTCCAGCATGAAGGAGACCTGAGCAGCCCTCCAGATGAGAGCCGGCTCCACACAGTATGCAGGCCCCGCTCCCTTGCAAGGGACGCCCCTTGGCTGCTCACCCAGATCATGAGGTGCCTGCAGGGTGAGAGGTAGAAACCAGACCTTGGCAACCTGGACTGTCACTGAGCCACCTCGTAGAAGACACTTCATGACGCTTCACCTTACACAACCTGGCATACCCTTGGTGGGTCACAGGAGATGGGAGGCCATCACTGTCAGACAGAGACAAGCCAGCTAGAAGTGGCCTCTGAACTCGGCCTGGTATGAGAGCTGCGTGCTGATGTCCTTGGCAGCTGGACAGTGATGGAGACACCCAGGACAAGCAGGGAGTGAGCATCCCTCCGGGGGGCTGGACACCACCCCAAAGGGCTACCTAGGCCTCAGGCAGACTGAGGGAGCTCTTCACAAGTTTGTGGCTCTGCTGCCCTGTGCAGGGCCTTTCCCTGAAGGCGTGGTGGGTGTAGCCCTTGGGTGTGGCCCTGGAGGTGGTCTTTGTGACTAGTGATGCTGAGGTGAGCATAGGGTGCTTAGGGGCTGTGCTGTGCTCAGACAGCAGATGGGAGCCCTGCTAGGAGAACCTGACTGGGGCTGAGCCAGCTGCTGGATTCACCAGGGTGGGGTTAGCATGGGAACTGCGCACTCCATCCCCTCAGCCAGCCATCTTGGTAGTATGTATGGTTTTGTGGGGCAGCCTCCACAGTGAGAATGGGCTCTTGTGACTGCTGGGACTCAGGGGAGATATGTCCCCATGACTGCACGCAGGGAGAGGGGCCACGTAGTTAAGTGTCTGGGATCCCTGGGCAGTTGGACCTTCTGGCCAGAGACATTTAACAGCCAATGGGAGGGGATACATTCCCATGCGCTTCTGTGGCCTGCTCGAGGCTAGTCCGCAGTCCTCAGTCTCTCTGTTGCCTCCCCAGGAAAGAACCTGTATACAAATGAGTACGTGGCTATCAAACTGGTGAGTGTGCCCTGCCCTCGCCCCGCTGCCCTGCGCCCTTGCCTGGGAAGAGGGCCTGGCTAACCGACCTCTGCCCCGCAGGAGCCCATCAAGTCCCGGGCCCCGCAGCTGCATCTGGAGTACCGCTTCTACAAGCAGCTCAGCACCACAGGTGAGGACACGGGCCGGGGGGCGGCACTCCTAGGCGGGCAGGGGCTCCGCACACCCAGCATCGATGTTTCCTTGGCAGAAGGTGTCCCTCAGGTCTACTACTTCGGCCCTTGCGGGAAGTACAACGCCATGGTGCTGGAGCTGCTGGGGCCCAGCCTGGAGGACCTGTTCGACCTGTGCGACCGCACCTTCACGCTAAAGACGGTGCTGATGATCGCCATCCAGCTGGTGCGAGGGGTGGGGTGGGCGGGCGAGCGAGAGGGGCGAGCGGGCCTGGGCGCTGAGCCTCCCACTCCCACCCCGCTGACTCGGGTCACCCGCAGATCACGCGCATGGAGTATGTGCATACCAAGAGCCTCATCTACCGCGACGTGAAGCCTGAGAACTTCCTGGTTGGGCGGCCGGGCAGCAAGCGGCAGCACTCCATCCACATCATCGACTTTGGCCTGGCCAAGGAGTACATCGACCCTGAGACCAAGAAGCACATCCCGTACCGCGAGCACAAGAGCCTGACGGGCACGGCGCGCTACATGAGCATCAACACGCACCTGGGCAAGGGTGAGCAGGGCCGCGGGCAGGGGTGGAGGAAGGCGGGGCCCGGGGCACCTTCTGAGCCCCTCTGTCCCCGCAGAGCAGAGCCGCCGGGACGACCTGGAAGCGCTAGGGCACATGTTCATGTACTTCCTACGCGGCAGTCTGCCCTGGCAGGGGCTCAAGGTGGGTGGGGCCTCTCGAGTTGGGGGATGGGGTGCGGGCATGGACTCTGGGTGCTGACTCTAAGGCCACGGTCACCTCACGCAGGCGGACACGCTGAAGGAACGCTACCAGAAGATTGGTGATACCAAGCGTGCCACGCCAATCGAGGTGCTGTGTGAGAGCTTCCCGGGTAAGGAACTGGTGTCTGCGCCCCGCCCCCTTAGTGCTGCCCCATCGTGAGGCCACGCCTCCAGAGCCATGCTGCTCCGTGCTGGGCTCCCTGTGTGACTACTGAACCTGGACCTTCCCTTCCGCAGAGGAGATGGCCACCTACTTGCGCTATGTGCGGCGCCTAGACTTCTTTGAGAAGCCAGACTACGACTACCTGAGGAAGCTCTTCACCGACCTCTTCGACCGCAGCGGCTACGTGTTTGACTACGAGTATGACTGGGCCGGCAAGCCCCTGGTACGAGCAGGCAGTGTGAGCTCCGAGTTAGAGCTCGTGTGTGAGGGTTGCACTAGGGGATACCATGCACTGGATGGGTCCCCCACAAGAAGAAAGGTACCCCTGGTTGGGAGGCCAGCAGTTGAAGTGAACCCCTTCAACTGAACCGGATTGAGAGGCCCACAGGTGAAGGGGTGCAGGTGGTGACACAGACCCGGTTATACAGCAGGGCTTGGGTGGAAGCTTCGGTGGGAGGGGCCGACCTCTCCAAGGTGAGGGGCGCCTGGGGCCAGGGCGCGGGTCAGGAACTGTCCTGGGGCTGCAGCGACACCTGGGGCTCCATCCTGTCCTGACATCCGCTCTCGCAGCCGACACCTATCGGCACCGTCCATCCTGATGTGCCCTCCCAGCCGCCACATCGTGACAAAGCTCAGCTCCACACCAAGAACCAGGTGAGGGCCGCGCCTCCGGGCTCGTCCTAGAGGGGCTGGTGGGTCCTGTGAAATCTGTTGCAGAGCAAGCAGAGATGCTATCCTGATAGCCACTACCCCTCAGGCGCTGAACTCCACCAATGGAGAGCTGAACACAGACGACCCCACCGCGGGCCACTCCAACGCCCCCATCGCGGCCCCTGCAGAAGTAGAGGTGGCGGATGAAACCAAGTAAGGCCCAGGGGGTGCGGCGGCTGGAGCCTGCCCATGCTGGCCGCTGTTAAACTCATCGCCTCCTGTCAGCTCCTGGGTCACCATCCCCCACATAACCCGTCACCACCCTTGTCACCCGTGCAGGTGCTGCTGCTTCTTCAAGAGGAGGAAGAGAAAATCGCTGCAGCGACATAAGTGAGGGTGGGTGCAGCCGCTGCCCAAGATCCCCAAGCGGGTGTCTAGGAAGCTGGTAGTGTCCTCAGTGGCGTGGGGCTCCTTGGCCCACCTGCAGGCACCGTCTTTCAGGACTTGGGGTCACTTCCTTCACACAGGACTTTGGCGGAAATCTCTACACCCGTGTCTCGTCATCCCCTTCGAGAGCATTAACTATTTAAAACCAGGAGAGAAGCGCTGCGCCGTCCCTGCTGCGCCCCTGTTAGCTCATAAAGTCCAGCTTGTCCCCTCAATCCAAAGGCCATTTTCTCGAGGGGGGGCAGGCCCGGGCATGGGCATCACACGGGGAGGCCTCAGCCACCAAAGGGGAGGCAAGTGCACTACCACAATGCTGCACCAAAGCCGGGGCGGAGCGTGGGATGGTCACTGCACAGGGACTGGTATGGGCCCTACAGAGCCAGGGCGGCCGTGACCCGTGTCCCTGCGTGCAGGGCCCATGGGACAGAATCGCCTTAACGCCTGGCCCGGGGCCGCAGAGAGGCGGTCCCACGGGAGGGCCAGGCCTTGGTCGCGGGAGCTGAGTTCTTGCTTTACGTCGTGTACAGAAATGAACTTATGTTTCTCTGGCGCTTCCTTGAAGCCGTAGAGTTTAGGGGCTTTTTTTAAAAAAAAAGAATAAAAGAAAATAAAACCCTCCCAGAGTGTGAGCCTGGTCTTACCATCCATAGAACAATTCAAGTCTTGTTTCAAGACCTGACAAGGACCCAGCAGGATCATGGAAGTACTGAGGGCACTGCCGTAGGACAGAGGGAAGACTGTGGTGAGACTTGAGTGGGACAGGAAGGCTGCTTCTTCCAAACCTGAGGGACCTAGTAGTCCCCAAGCAGATGGACAGATCTGGATCAGAGCAGCATCCCCGCCGAGATGGGACACCTGCAGGGCAGTGGCCTCAGTGCGGCTGCAGACCGGAAGCCGCCTCAGAAGCCAAACGCCGAGGAGAGTGAGACCCGCCTGTTGTAGAGTTGGGAAGAGGCTGCCTGGGCGAGCAGAAAGGAAGTGGGGGTGGGGTGAAGTAAGCCTGCTGCGTGCCACTTAGTTTCCCTTTGCATTGCTGGGGATGGGCTCCAGGGCTTCCTGCTTACCCAGATACCACCACCCAGCAAACAATTTAAAAGCGGCTGGAGAGATGGCTCAGCGGTTAGGAGCAGTGACTGCTCTTCTAGAGGTCCAGAGTTCAATTCACAAACCATCTGTAATGGGATCTGACACCCTCTTCTGGTGTGTCCTTGGGAGAAGGGAAGATGGAGGTGGGAACCTGAAGGGGTGGAGAGATGGCAGTCAGAAGACCAGAATTGCATTCTTGGCACCCAAGTCACCACTCAAGCACATGTGTAAGCAGTTCCTGGGGAGCCAGCATCCTCCGAACCTCCATGAGCCTCTATGAGCACAGACATGGCACACACAGACACAACGGAAACCAATCCACTTGAGCAGGCGGGATGGCTCACTGGTGCTTCCTGCCAGTCTGAGACAGCAGCTACATGCCCTGAGGCCTCCCAGTGGACAGAGAAAACTGGCAAGCCGTCATGTACAGTGCAGTTAATACAGTTGGGGTTTGGTTTGGTTTGAATTGAGGCCAGCCTGGTCTACAGAGTGAATTCCAGGATAGTCAGGACTGCACAGAGAACCCAGCCTCAAAAAGCAAAGTTCTGTTTTTATCTTAAATTGTTGAGTGTGCATGTGTGTTCTGAGGCACCCAGCACGGGTACCAGCAACACGGTCCTCTGCAGGAGCAGCGGGAGCGGGAGCAGCAGGCACCCTTAATCACTGAACCATCTCTTTAGCTCATGTCATGTACTAGCCAGGAGTCATGTACCCTAGGCTAGCCCTGAATTCCAGTCCTCCAGCCTCTGCTCCTAGGGACTGAGATGGCAGTTCACAACTCAGGACCTTGGCCCGCGCTGGTAGCCAGCCTGGCTGCCTGCTGTTTTGTCCCTTTGGGGTACTGTGGCTGACAGCATCCTCAAGGAACAGCATGGGTGGCTGAAGCTCCCACTTCCAGCCACATAACAGAGGATATGGCACTCAGTGGTTCAAGACAGATGTTTTCCTTTATTTTAAAAAAAAAATCATTTGGGGACACAGTGGAGGGCACAGCTCCCATGGCTTTGGGATGGGCATGGGTCCTGGGCAGGAGGTCACTGGTATGGATACATGAGGAAGTGGAACCCCAAACTGGAGACTGCGCCTTCTGGGACAGCACTGGACAGGGTATGTAGTAGCCTAGAGGGCCAGGGCCGTGATATGTACAGGGGTGTTCTGTGTACCCCTGGGTGCCACATCAGGCCACCTGGGTGCCCAGTGCATCTTGATGGGCCTGACCTGCTCAGACCCTGCAGGGCAAGGCTGAGCTCTGCGGGCACAATAGTAAGGCGCCCGTCCACCTTAGGTGGGCAGTGCTGGCCTGGCACTGGCGCTGCTATGAGAAGTAGGAACCATGGCGCACATGTTACCACCCTGGGGCAGACCTCCTAGAGACTCTGTGTACATGCCCGGGAGGCCAGGGTTTCAGGGGGGCAGCAGGACCTGGGACCCTCCCAGGGAGCAGCGGAGACGGAAAGGAACATGAACCCAGACTGCTGGCTGGAGGAGAGGCCCGCGCACATGCGCAGGCTCCAGCTGAGCATGGGCTCGAATGCATTGCAGTGTGCAGTGTGCAGTTGCAGAGAACGGAGGAGAGCGAGCCGAGCGGGAGGGGCAGCACCGGGGCTCGGAGCTGGCCTGCTGCCCCTGAGCTTCAGGGACTGCGACCCACAACGCTCGCTCGGGCCTGACAGCTGTCCATCCAAGTCAGGCCCACTCTGCCCCCCATGACTGAGGGATTGTCTCGACCGACCGGGCCCAGCCCATGGCCTAAGCGCCTCCCCAGTGCTTTGGGTCAGGCGGTCCCACTTGTCACTGTGGCCACAGGCAGCCCCTTCCGTGATGGTGTGGGAAGTGGTGGGAGGGTGGCAGGCCTGTGGCTGGCCGGGGTGACCTGGGTTGATGACCTAGGTGTAGAAGATGATTTCGGGGATCTGCCCATCCTCCACAGACGTGCCGTTATTGTTCCCAGCCGCGTAACAGAAGGTGAAGCAGGTCTTAGCCCCCGTGGTGGGGGACTCGTGGGTCACCTTGCGAAGACCTTTGGTGCCATAGTGAGAGTCCGGGCCCTGAAGCGGGGGTGGGAGGCATAGTGAGGTCAGGTTGCTCCCAAGAGAGGGGCAGAACCTGCAGGGACCGGGAACAAGCCCTCGGGTGCAGTGCAGACCCCACCTTCAGCGTGGCACAGGCGGTGTAGTTCACATTGGGCAGGACCTCCACGGGCTCCTTGAACATAACACGGAAGGTGCTGGCAGACCCGTCGCAGCTGAAACCCGTGTCGTTCTGGCCAAGGACTGTGTTGCTGTCTGTGTGGATGATCTGGGGACAGAGACCGCTCAGCTGCCAGGGTCTGAGCTGAGCAATCAGGGACTGCAGGGCCTGAGAAGGGTGTGGCCTGGGCACCCGGGGGCGTGGTCTCAAGGGGGCGGGGGCGTGTCAAGAGGACCTGATGGACTTGTGGGACCAAGGTGCATCTGAGCTCTGGCTGCCTGTGGGGGTAGGAGTTAGGGGGTGCAGTGTGCAGGGGATGGCACGGGACGAGGCTGTGGGCGTGGCCGGGAGGCAGGAAGGGGCCGGCGAATGACCTACCTGGATGTTCACCTGGTAGTCAGTCGGCCCGTGGATGGATCCATAGAGCCCAAAGCCCACCACGAAGATGCGCTTGTTGACCGAGAACCTGCGAAGGCATCGAGCAGCAGATGGGACAATGTCCTGAGCCCATGAGGCTCTGCCGTGGAGCAGCCTGGAGCTGTGGGGAGGGTACACTGCCCATTCCGGACAGACGGACCGAAGCTTCACCTACCCGCACCAGTCCCTGCTGACCACTCCTTTCCCACCTATCTCCGCAGCCAAGCTGCCAAGGTCTCACCTGATGCGGTCACTGGTGCCGCTGTAGCCCCAGCGGCTCTCCACTTGCTGGAACCGGTTAATGCTACACTCCTTGCCCCGCAGGCAGCACCGGGGCCGGTCGATGAACTCAACACGAGGCTTGGGGTTGACAGTAAAATGTAGGAAGAGGCTGACCACCTCCCGGTCCACCAGGATGCCAGACTGTGCCGGGCCTGCGGGCAAAGGGCTGGCTGACAGCAGGAAGGGAAGGCAGACTCAGGATCTGGCCTCAAGGTGGGGTATCTCATTATCAGGACCTGATCTAGTTGAGGGGTACTTCCTTCCTGGGACCCACCATGATGTTCTTCTTTCTGCCTGGCATTTTGGGCTGGCAGACTCCCACATGTGTGGGTCCCTCTAGGGCCCTGCTGTAGAACACCCTTGCTTCATACTGGGTAGAGCTTGTACACAGGCTCCCAGGCCAGAGAGGGTGGCTTCCCAGCCAGTGTGTCACCAAGCTGCAGCCTTTCTAAGGGCCAGGAAGATGGCAGACCCCAAACCCATACATGCTAGGCAACTCATCTACCAGCTGAGATCCAGCCCAAAGCTGGATCCTGAGTGGCTCATAAGACGTGACCCCCATGTCTGGAGACCCCAGAGTCACAGGCTCACAGGTATGGGTATAGTGGTGGCGTGGGTGGGAGAGGCTGTGGGAGCAGTGGCTGCCATTCAAGTCTGTTACCTGCAGCAAACTCCTCAATGGTCATCAGGGGGAATCTGATGAGACCCAGGGCCTTGCCCAGCACCTTCCTCTTGTTCTCTGGTGTCACCTGGAGTTGCTGCCGTTGACACTCAGCCTCGGACCAGCGCACGACCGCATTGAAGAGCCGAACCTCACGAATGCCCAGGGTATCTCGTTCCAGCACTGCCACCAGTGTGTCTGCGGTAGAGAGAGGCTGTGAGCCCAGGTGCCCTGTAAGGGCCATGTGTCAACACGCTGCACACGGACCTACCTTAGAGCCAGGCCGCGGCAATTATGGTCTCTGTCCATGTTTATCAATGAAGTTTTATTGACACATGGCCCTCCCTAAGCACTGTCTCCTTTGTTCTTACTCCCTACCTTCCTCCCACCCAGTCTGATGGAGTTCAAACTGGCCCTGAAATCACTGTGTAGGGAGACTAGCTCTGCCCTCAGCCCGACCTCTTGAGTATGGGGATAACAGGCCAGCAAGGGCTGAGTGCCAGCCCTCCTCCTTTTTGAGAAAGGGTCTCACTATAGCCTAGGAAGTCTGTAATTCACAACAATCCGCCTGCCTCAGCCTCCTGAGGACTGGGATCACAGGTGCACACCCCAACTTCCTGCAGCTGTGTACTCTGTTCTGGCCCTCCAACAGCCCGGCATCTTCTCAGGAACTATTTAGCCCACAGAGCCATCAGCAAGAGCCACAGGGCCCTTCTACGGCATCTGCAGATGGCACCATAGAAGGCCAGGCAGTCTCCCTAGGCAGGAGTCACAGTGACCCCAGACCTCAGCACAGGCCAAGCCTCGATACCCAGTCCTACTGCATCTGAGCCACCTAGTCCACCATGTCACGTCACTCAGGAGGTGGGTTTCCTGTCATCTTTGAATCAGAATCTCCAACCTGACCCAAGCCCCTCCCTTTACCCCCAGCCCATGCAATCATCACTTGACAGCCACTGGCCCAACTCACTCACCCAGGTCAATGTCGGTGAAGCCCTCGGCAGCAATGGCGTCAGCCGTGTTCTTGTCTATGCTCTCCAGGCACAGGCTGGCCAGCTGTGGCTCATCAAAGAGCCGTGCCTAGAGAGAGGGGAGGTCAGCACTGTCAACACAGGCAATGCAGTCTGCCCAATGTGGAGCCATGCCTGTCCTGACACCCTAGCATGAGGAGGCTGAGGCAGGGGGATGGAGGGCTCAGGACAGCCTGGGCACCAGGAGACAATTGCAAAACAAGGCTGTGAGCACCCAGCAGGTGACAATGCTGTCACCAAGCCTGGGATCTGAGGCCATTCCCTAAAGGAGTGACACATCAGAAATGAGAGTCACAGAACCAAAGCTCTGGGAGAGCCAGGGCACAGCTCAGCAAAAGGTCCAGCACACACCAAGTAGCTGGGAGTGGGGCCAACCACACTGTCCAGTACTGGACACCAAGCCTGAGCTCCATCTTGAGGGCTCCAATGGTAGAGACAGAACTGATTTCATACAAAATGCCACATGGGTCTGAGCCACACCGACGCTCATACACAGAGTAGTAACTATGGGCTAGCCTACTCTACCCTCCAGGCCCAGGTGGAGGGCTGAGAGGTCAGCGCAGAGGATCAACACTGACTTAAATCCCAGCATGTAGCCTGGTGGCCCACAGCCCCCGGGAACTCCAGCATGAGAGGAGGCCAGGGTCTTCTGGGGACACACACACACACACACACACACACACACACACACACACACACAGTGAAAAATTAAAGCAGAGGCCCAAAGTGTGAGAGCAGTGCAGTGGCAGTGCACACCTTTAATCTCAGCCCTGGGGAGGCAGAGGCAGGGGGAGCTGTGAGGTCAGGCTAGTCGGGCCTACGTAGTGAGTTCTGGGGCTACATAGTGAGACAGACCCCATCTCCAAAACCAAACCAACAAAAACGAAAAAAGAATGAAAAAAAAGAAAGAGGACAAGTGGCCCGTGGCAAGACAGGAGGCAGCCCGGCCTCAGCGTGGCCACACAGGCACACATGCGCCACATGTACACCACATGCAGGGCGTCACCCTGGAGTGCGGGAGCTGCTGGGCCCTAAGGACCACACCCACCTGTGTGAGCAACATGAAGGCATTGTCAGCCCGCAGGTGCTTCTTCAGGAACTCCACACAGTGAGCCTCGAGCGCGGGCACCGCATACTTCTTGGCAGTGTACAGTGTGGTCATCACTGTCTCGGGCCCGATCTGCACTTCGTCTGAGTACAGGAACCTGCAGGAGACACGGACTGGCGGTGTGAACCCACAGCCGCTCCTCCTGGCCAGGCACCACAGGTTCGAGTCACACTGCTCAGGACCCTCCTGGAATTGGTGTCTGCCATTGTCTCCTGGCCTGGGGCTGTCACCTGAGGTAGCTATGCACAGGCCATCCTAGGCTAACACATGCCTGAGCTAGCTGCAGCTCACAGCCCATGGCCCCGTGGCCGACCTTAGGCACTCATGGGCAAAGCACACGTGGTGGTGGGCCTCTTGGGGACAATATGTTTGTCTGCACCACACTGACCGCGGGCTGGGTGGGCACGGACTGGCTCCATCCCAGCGCTGCAGGCTAGGCGTGGCACACAAGCACACTTGCCAGTTTTGCATACAGGCTATTTCAAAACATTAACAAAATTAAAAGCCTTCTTTTAAAAGATATAAAAACAATAGTATGTCTGTGTCGGGTCCTCTGGGACTGGACTTGGCCAGACCTAGGAACCAGTTGACCATCCAGAGGGTTGGGGTGCTGAACCATCTCTCCAGCCCAGAAAACACTCCGAGAAGTTGTGAGTTACACACTCCAGGAAAGTTGCAGCATGCTGCCCCGGGTGGGCTCCTCAGGCGTCCCCAGGGCCTGTCTGGCTCTCCACACCCTACTATCCCCCATGGTCAGAAGCACCTGGACACGTACTTGAGCAGCGCCAGGAAGGCAGCAGGCTCCACGTCGGGCAGCTCGATCTCAGTGGAAGTAGTAGCCATCCCGCCATTGAACATGGCGTCAAACACAGCACTGCCTACAGCAAGCACAAACCTGTGTAAGAAGAGAGGGTGTCTGTCCGTTAGTCCTGCTGCTGGCCTCCATCCAGCCCAGGCCAGCCAGTGTCCCCTGTCACACCCGCCTGCACAGACTCCTGCCAACCCTGGTAGAGGGAGATCCTTCTAGGAGGGAACTGGAAAGAGGAGGCTATAGAAGGGCCAGGATGAGAGGCAGTCTACATTCCTTTATGTGTCTCTCCCTCCTCCTGCCTTCCCTCAGCCCTCCCCTCCTCACTCTTATGCATTCAACCCCGCCCCCAGAACTCATGTCCTCTCCCCGCCCACTCCCTTCCCCACCCTCATTTCCCTAGGCCTTGACAATAAGCTTAGGGACCTGACCCTCAACATGGAGAAGCAGAATGTGAGTAGACAGCCTGGGTCAGAGGCCACACAGCTCAAGGAGGCTGCTAAGGCTTGGGGAGCAGGAGAGCCTGTGATGCTGAGAGGGAATGAGAGGAAACTGGGTCATGTGACTGCAGTGACCATTCCAGTTGCTGCAGAGTGGATGAGCTGTGGCACAATGGATGGCATGGTGGCCAGCCTCAAGACCCTCAGTGACTTAGCTCAGGACACAGCTCATGCTCTAAGAGAAGACAATGGCCACAGAGCCAGCCCAGCACCCTATCATGCACGTGGAAATGGCTGCTGGGTCACAGAATAAGCTTGCTCTGTGGGGATGTGTCCCACCCAGATGTCCCCATAGTGACAGAGGGGCTCTGAGCAGCTTCTCCAGCTGGACACCCTAGCCAGGCAGAAAGACCCACGCACCGTGGGTAAGGCAGAGCTAGGAGTCATATCAGAGCCCACTGCTCAAACTGGACAAGGCCTGCAACCCTCCACAGACTCTAGGGTCCATCCCGTGGGGGAGAGTCTACCCTCGTCGGAGGCTCCTCCTGCTGAGAGTCCAGCCACTGCTGACTCTCACCTTGGATGCCAGGATCAGACCAGGCAGACACTACCACGCCCTAGGTAGCAACCAAGTGCACCAGGAAGCAGGGTCTAACTGCATGACAGGGACCTTCCGGAGGGAACACAGACAGACATACAGACAGACAAAGAAAGAGCTGATAGCTGGCAGGAGGTGCTCTATTACCACAGTTATTCAGTTCAGGGAAACCCGAGCAAGTCAATGAGACCCTTTTCTCAAAAACTAAAAAATGAAGACTAATGGATTAGGGGTGGAGCCCTGCCTAGAATCCCCCAGTGAGGGCTGTGGCGTGGGTTCAGCAGCACAGCACCCATGTAGCATGTGCATGCCTGTACATTTCATGACCCTCACTGCAAAATCAAAGCGGAGCTGGCTGAGGACAAACCGCGCCCGACACTGGATCGTGTAGCCACAAGCTCTTGGGCATCAGAAACCAGAGCTGGGACAGACAGACAGAAAGGACCCACCTGGGAGCCTTGGAAAGAGTGTAGCTGCCTAGATGAGGGTCTTGGCTCTAGGGTCCCAATGGTGGAAAGACACAGCTCAGCCAGGGCCCTCCAGCCTCCCAGCTCCTGTCCTCATCCCAGTCCCTGGGTGGGGGCTGGGCAACCTGACTGCTCCCAGGCCCACGCAGCGTAAGTCAGGAAAGACTCTGCCTGAGCCTTTCTGGTTAGGAAGCCTCCATGCCCCCACGCAGAAGCCCAAAGCAGAACTCAGGCACGCAGCTGCACTGGTGTGACCATGACCACCTGGTAGGGATGCTCACGCCCGGCCTCCTGAGCTCCACAGCAACAAAGTGGGGCCCATCCCAGGGGGTGCCCAGGCCACGCTGCTTGTCAGCACCTCTGCCCTCCTGCAGACACCCCAGCTGCCTTCAGACTTTAGTGTCCAGCTTTTACCTTGTCCACTGCGGCCTCTGCAGCTCTTTGTAAGGGACACGCACACACGTATACATGCCAATCACCATGTATCAAGTATGGACAGACACGGTATGCTCCACCTACACAATGGAGCACCAAACTGCTACTCACATAGCTCAGACTGGGGGAACCAGACATGGGGAGGACTCGGGAGTTAGCCTTGGGCAGATGGCAAGTGCTGGGCAGTGGTGCGGCCTGCAGGGTGCCAGTGGCCTTGGCCTCAGTGAGCCATGCTCAAGTCAAATTGAAGTGATGAACGGGCACTAGACAGATGGTTCAATGGTTAAGACCACACACTCTTTTGCAAAGAGCCCAGTGCAGCTCACAGCTGGCTCCGGGGACCCAATGCCTAAGTTCTACAGGCAAGTGCACACATGAACACACACATGAACACATGTATGAACACATACCCACAACATGAGCACAGGCCTGAACAGATATACACACAGAAAGACACATATGCACACAAACACACAATTAAATTAAATCTTTTGTTCTTGTTTTTGAGTCAGGGTTTCTCTGTGCAGCAGTTAACCTGTGGAGACCAGGTTAACCTGGAGCTCACAGAGACCTTGCTGCCTCTGCCTTTTTTTTTTTTTTTTTTTTTCTTTTTCTTTTTTTCGGACCGAACCCAGGGTCTTGCGTTTGCTAGGCAAGCGCTCTACCACTGAGCTAAATCCCCAACCCCTGCCTCTGCCTTCTGAGCGCTGGGAGTAAAGGCCTGCACCCACTGCCTGGCTAGAATATATCTTCGGTTGTTGTTTGTTTCAGATGGGGTCTAACCATGTAATCTGGGCTGCCCTTGAACTGGAGATCCTCCTGCCTCAGCCCCCAAGAGTGTTGGGATGACAAGCCTGAAGGCCAGGAGTCTTACAGAAGTGGCCTGTGAAAGGAGAGCTCCAGGCACGCAGCCCAGTTCCCAGTGTGGAGCCTCCGATGCCACAAGTGCACGGAGACAAACAGCCTGACCCTGGCGAGCTCCAGGGAGAGGGTATGCACTCGGATCCCTATCACACTCGTCAAAAGCCATGAATGGGAAAGGAGTGGGGGCCACACCTTTACCCCCAGCACTTGAAGGAAAAGCAGACTCATTTCTCAGTGCTGTACCCAGGCTGGTCTGCACAGCAAAATCCTGTCTCAAAAGACAGAACTGAGGCAGCGCAGGCGAAACTCAAACCCTTGATTGTCCTGACAGGGCTTCCAGAATGCTAGAGGGACAGGTGTCGAAAACAGCTTATATTATTTAATTTAAAGAATTGCACTGTGTAGCCCTGGTTAGCCTGGAACTTGCTCTGTAGACCAGGCTGGCCTGGAACTCACAGAGAGGTACCTGCCTCTGTCTCCTGGGCTCTGGGATTAGAAGTGTGTGCCACTTGCCCAGCTATGAAGGAAGTTTGAGAGAATACAGTGAACGTGGTTTCTCGGTCAGCACAGAACAAACCACTGAGAAACTACAATAACTAAGCCAGTCATGGAGGCCTGGGTCTGTCATCCCGGGCCCCAGCAGCCCAGGCAGGAGGATTGTGGCTAGAGTCAGCTTGGGTGCTGTAGCAAGACCCAGTCTCAAAACCAAACAAAGGGGTTGGGGATTTGGCTCAGTGGTAGAGCGCTTGCCTAGCAAGCGCAAGGCCCTGGGTTCAGTCCCCAGCTCCAGAAAAAAACAAACAAACAAACAAACAAAAACATACAAAGGTACTATGGTGGGTGGGATGAGAGCTTAGCAGACACAAGGCCCTGGGTCCAACCTCAGCCTGGTCAGACAGGACCAGAGAGACATACAAAGGGAAATCATGTGTCCCAAAACCGGATGGCCTGCAAAACTGGGGATCTGCCCACAAGGAGGTGCCCAGGCTGATGGCTTCAGAAGGGACCCAATGGGGCATTGTGAGGAGCCACACAAGCACTCCACACCCTAAAGACAAGCACCTAGGCAGAAGCTCTGCCCACTGTTCCCAAGTGGACCCAGATGGCTTCAGAAGCCACGTGGCAAGGTGGTGTGGAAAACTGCAGCTACCTTGGAAAAGGCTGGCTGGGTGGGAGCCTCCTCAGAGATTGCCAGAGGGGCAGGGCATGGAGGGGCAGGCCTGTCATTTCAGTTCTTGGGAGGACCAGGTTGGGGGACTGCAATAGGACTGCTGGAGCTACTGCTGAGTCCCAGGCCAGTCTGTCTTAAAAACAAACAGCAGCAAAAGCATTAGAACATGCACTGGGGACAGACGGATGGATGGAAGGACGGATGGACACACACACACACACACACACACACACACACACACACACACACACACACACACACGTGCCCTGGTTCTTGTCAAAACTGTTTTGCATGAACAAAACTGCTTATTGAAGCTCCTGCTGTCTGTGCCCAGTCGAACAGTTGCTATGGAGACTATATAGCTGGTCAAAACATTTTCTTTTTAAGACCGGGGCTTGAACCCAGGAGTACTCTACCACTGAGATACATCAACCCTAGTTGAAAGCTCTTCATGTCTGGTCTTTTCAATTAATTTGCGGGCCAGGTGAGTACCGGGATCACAAGTGTCTACTGAGACAGGATCTCACTGAACCTCTAGGTTGTGCCAAGGATCCCCTGTCTTCTTAGCTGTTGGTCCACCTTTTCTATCAGTGCAAACTTTATCCACGGAACTGTCTCCTCAATTCCTCTTTTCTTTGTTTTGTAGACAGGGACGCATATAGCCCAAGCTGGCCTCTAACTCATTAAGTAGCAGAACCTCTGGTCCTCCTGCCTCAGCTCCCTCCCACAGGCTGGTGACAGGCATGCACTAGTCAGCTTGTCACACTGCTTCTCTGAGTGGCCTCAGGTGTCACGGAGCTTTTCTCTAGTGTCAGTCCAGGTGCCCAGCCAGGACCCAGCCAAAGTAGGGGGCCTGGCAGCCCTCTGCGCAGACAGACTCCCAAGACTTGCTCCTTGGCATTTGTGACCTTGATGGAGGCCCAGCCAGGAGCCCTGCAGGTACTGCCTTCAATCTGAGTCATCGCACTGACTACAGTAGCTCTGTCTGGTTCTGTGGTCACACACAGTGGCCAGAAGCCTCAGGGATTCAGAGCCTCAGGGTATGCCTCAGTAGAGTATCTGTCTACCCGCACACCGCCCTGGATTCTTCCGCAGGACCCAGGACAAGGGAAGAATCACAGTGTGACATGGGTCCTAAAGTCCAGGTTCTGGAACCCAGGTCTGCAGAGGCCACATGAAGCTGCTGGGAGGTCCTCCCAGACCTCATTACACAGATGTTTGTGAGCCACCATGTGGTTGTTGGGAATTAAACTCAGGACCTCCGGAAGAGCAGAAGTGCTCTAAACCAGAGCCATCTCTCCAGCCCCAAGAGGAGTTGTTCTTTTAAGTTATGGGCCTGTGAGTACAATGCCCTCAGGGACCAGAGGTTTCAGAACTATGCGATCTAGAGCTACACCAATGCAGACACTGGAAGTTGAATCCAAAGGTCCTCTGCTAGAGCAGCAAAACCTCGTAAGCACGGTCCATGTCTCCATCCTCCTTAAACAATCTTACTTTCCAGTGCTGGGCAGTGAACCAGGACTGGCACTCCCAGCCCTTCACTGGGGGATCCTAAGCCATGCCCTCTGACTTCAATTTACTTGTATTTCTTTCTTTCTTTCTTTCTTTCTTTCTTTCTTTCTTTCTTTTTTTTTTCTTTTTTTCGGAGCTGGGGACCAAACCCAGGGCCTTGAGCGCTCTACCACTGAGCTAAATCCCCAACCCCCGTATTTCTTTTTTTTAATCTTTCTTCGTTTCTTTCTTTGTTTGCTTTTTGAGACAGGGTCTAATTAAGTAGCCCTGGCTGGGGGCTGGGGATTTAGCTCAGTGGTAGAGCACTTACCTAGGAAGCGCAAGGCCCTGGGTTCGGTCCCCAGCTCCGAAAAAAAGAACCAAAAAAAAAAAAAAAAAAAAAAGTAGCCCTGGCTGTTCTAGAACTTGCTATTGGCCATGCTGGCTTTGAACTCACAAGTGCTGGGACTAAAGGCATGTGCCACCACACCTGAGTTTTTCTGACAGGATTTCCCTAGGTTGCCCAGATTGACCTGGAGTTTGCAATCCTCCTGCCTCAGTGAAGAAGTAACCGAGTTCATGGCCTGGGTCACCACACACATTGCTTCTGGAGGCTACACTGACGTCAACCCTAAGCTACGTTGTTCATGGGTAGGAGCCAGGCCTAGGGATGCCAATTCTGGCAGAAGATCTCATGTCCCTTCCCACAGCAACCTTTGGACTCGTCTGTGTTGAGCTACAAGAGACTGTTACAAGTACAGGATAAAGGCAACACATTCTAGCAGTCCCAGACAGGGTTATCTAAATGAGTCCAGTTCCCAGGTAGGGAAACTGAGGCCCAGAGAATTTGAAATAAAGAAGGAAGGACCTGAAGGGTCTTTCTGGTACCTTCCACAAGTCAGATCACCGACCTCTCAGCAGCCCTCCATGGCACCACTAAGAAACCTCATCCACTTGGAAGCCAGGTCCTCCGCTACCCACCATAGCACCTGCCAAGGCCTCACTCTCTACAAGCTCGACAGGGGCGACAGCACCCTCCTTCCTCTTGCTCTGGCCTGCTTCTGGCTCCCACTTAGGTGGGAGTCCTAAGTCTACACTGCCCCCTCACCCCTGCCCCTCCAGCACTCCTAAGAGCAAAAGACCACTTCTCTCCTTCCCGGGTCTACACACACCCACTTCCACATTCCCCAGTCTGCCACCAAGCCAGACGAACTGCCACATGGAATCGGGCCCATGTGTCAAGAACTGCATCGGCAGGCAGTACATCTCACTGCAGCTTGCACAGGGACTCTGGAAGGCCTCAATCCTTTCTGAGGCTGTGCCAGACCCTGGACCACTCCCAAAGAGCTCAATTCACTGGGGCCATGGTGAGGTCTGGGGGTGATGGCTCAGACAGGCTGGAAAGTCAGGACTGGAAGAACAAGAGGCAAGAGTGTCTGATAGGGACAGTAGGTCAGATGGTGTGAAAGCAGGGTTCGAGATGATGGGGTAAGGAGGGGACCTAAGGGGTCATGAGTGGGAATGAAGAGGGTGCCCTAGAACCCGATAAGCTGGAGAACAAGGAATGTTGGGGTGACTAGGGGATCCAGGGACCAAAAAGGACCGAGGATAGAGAGGAGCAGGAACAGGACCTGAGGACAAAATAAAATGGCCCTAGAACAAGGTTCAAGGGAGGCTGGAGCCAATAGAACCATCAGGGGTGGGAGGTTCCCATGTTCAAGAAGTAGGGTAGGGGAAGGAGGATATGAGAACCAGGTTCAGGTTGGGGGAGGGGGTGGTCAGGAATCCTAAGGTAAAAACCTGATGTTCCAGACTCAGAGTTCAGGGATGGTAAAAGGTCTGGGTAGGGTGTAGAGTCTGAGGTACATGGTCCTGGGTGGATTACAGGTTCTTGGGGTGCAGAGTTCCAGAGTGTAAGGTCTGGGGTGCAGAATCTAGGAGTAAAGAATCTGGGTGCAGTCCAGGTTCTTGGGATTAGGGTTGGGTTGCAGGAGTCAAATAGAGTGCAAGGTCTGACTGCAGGGTTTGCAATGCAGGGCCTGGGTGGGGTGCATGGTCTGAGGTGCACAGTCCTAGGTAGAGTTCAAGGTCTCGGGTAAGGTATTGGCTTATGGGGTCCAGGGTCCAGGGTCCAGGTGAAGTGCAGGCTTCGGGTGGGGAACAGAATGGGGGGTGCAGGGTGTGAGTGGGCTACAAGGTTTGGAGTGCAAGGTCCAGGAAGGGTGCATGGTCTGTGATGCACGGTCCCGGGTAGGGTGCAGGGTTCCAGGGTGCTGGTTCCTGGGGTGCAGGGTCCGGGTGGGGTTCAGGGTCCGGGGATGCAGGGTCTGGGGTTGCAGGGTCCGGGCGCGTCCCGGCGGCCCACCTGTGCGCGGGGACGCGCTGCGAGCTGAGCCCCTTGCCCACCAGGAAGTGCACGTCGCACAGCACCTCGTTGTTGAAGAGGAAGGCGAAGCGCTCCTGCACCGTGGGCTTGGTGGCCTGCCAGTTGTACACGGGCTCGCGCAGCAGCGCGCCCGGGCCCGCGTCGTCGCGCTCCTCGCCCACGGCCTGCGCGTCAGTCCCGGGCCCAGGCGGCGGGGACGGGGGCGGCGGAGGCCCCGAGGCACAGGCGGCGGCGTTGCTGGGGGCCGCGGCCGCGTTGGCGCTTGGCCCCAGGCCGCCCGCGCCCGGCCCGACCCCCGGCGGGCAAGACGCGCGCCCGCTGCCGCCGGCCGCCATCTTGTCGCTGCTGCGCGGGGCGGGGCCACGGAAGGCGTGGTCATCGGGGGCGGGGCATCCAAGAGGAGGATGGGAGGGGCGGGGCTAAAGAGAGACAGGACCTGAGCGGAGCGAGGGGAGGAGACAAAGAGGGAGGAGGCGCTGGGCGGACAGAAGGGAGGGAGAAAGGGCAAGGCTAGGGGGCGGAGGGGCGTGCAGAGGAACCAGGGGAAGATGATAGATAGGAAGCAGAGATGGGGAGGGAGGGGAGAGGAGGAGAGGATGAGGGAGAAGCGATTGTGAACATGAAGAGGAAGGAAGGGAGGATGGGCGTGGCAGGGCTAGGCACAGGATTGGTGAGACAAGAAAGAGGGGGGGAGAGAGAAAAGGGAAGGAGGGAAATGGGAGGGAGAAATGGATACTGGGACCGAGAGGAGGGCAACGGGAGGGATTGGATGGGAGGAAAGAGAAGGATGTGGTGACGGCGAGGCACAGAGACAGGAGCTAGAGGAGGTAGTCGGGGCCATGGAGGCCTAGGCCCTCCCTGAATTGGAGCAAGGGCAGGAGGGGGAGGATGAAGAGAGCCAGGGGAAGCAAGGAGAGGTAAAGGGCAGACAGAGGAGAGAAGCACGGAACGACAGGAGGGGGAGGGGAGGGAAAGAGGGAGTGGGGAGCAGAGGGAGGAGGGCTAGAGCTAGCATGATGAGGGGCAGGGCTTCCAGAGTAGTGGAGCCTGGGGAGAAGAAATGGGAGATGGGGGAGGAGTGGGAGGAGGGAGCCGAGCACAGGTGAGAGGAAGGATCAGGAAGAGGGGTGGAACCCGGGAAAGAAGCCAGAGGAAAGTCAAGAGAAAAGGGAGGAAGGGGAAGGGCCTAGGAGTAGTGGACAGGTGGAGAGGGGCGGACAGAGGAGGGAGGGGAGAGCAGGAAGTAACCGGTGGGAGGACTGAAGGAGAGAAGGCAGGGAGGAGGAGGGGACCGCACAGCAGAGAGCTGGACTTGAGAGGAAGGGTCCTGGTATGACGGAGGACTAGGGATGGAAAAGGGAAGAGAAGAGGGAGAGGTAGGCCTATGAAGATGGTGGATGCGGGAAGGGTAGGAGAGGCAGAGGAACAGGAGGAACTGAGGACGATGAGGGCTCAGGACCTCTGTTTATAGAGTCCAGGCCTGAGCCCCTGAGCCCAGCCAATCCCCGCTCAGGCTCAGGCTGTAAAACGTTAAGAACCCAAACGACTGGGAACCCAGAAAGGATGATGAGGGAAAGAAGTGGGGTGAGGTACAACGAGAAGGTGAGACCAGGCTAGACCTGAGGAAGGAGGGGGAAAAAGCTGGTGTGCTGCTTACCTGAGGAGCTGATGGGAGAGAGAGGGCAGGAGCTAGAAGGGGAGAGGGACTAAGGCCTAAGAGACACTGGGGTGGGGGTGGGGGGTTTCTGGGAGCTGGGAGAACTGAGTTGAGGGGCTGCATGGAGAGGCAGGTATAGGAGAGAACCAGGAGTCTGGAGCCCTGAACACACTCTGCCTGGAGCTTCCAGGACCCAGACCCAGAATGTGAATCCTGGAGCCCACGGGTAGAATCCAAGTGTGGGCAACACTCCTCAGATTGTAACTCCGACTCCTACATTTTCTAGTTCCCCTTCCCCAGACCCCAAACTCTGGACCCCAGGGCCAGTTAGCTGGTCTGCCCAATAATCCAGAAAGCAAAACTGAGGGACAGGGAAAGTAGCCTGTGAGTGGGAGCGTGCTGATCCAGTCAAAATTCAATGCAAGTCATACTTGCGGTTCCAGTACTGCGGAGACAGAGGCAGGGGGATCTCTGAGTTTGAGGCCAGCCAGGTCTACAGAGTGAGTTGCAGGACAGCCAGGGCTACACAGTGAGACCCTGTCTCAGGAAAACAAAACCAAACAAGAACAGTGTCAATCCATCCCCAGGCATGTGGGGCCAGTGAGAGGTTTGTAAAGCAGGGATCCCCAAAAGTATAAACGTGGGGCTCTGTGGCTCCAAAATGCAGACTGGGGTAAAACACCAGCACCCTGCCCCCAAGGAAGAGGCGCTGTGCATGCAGAAGCCAGCAGGAACCCCTCCACGGCCCTGAGCGGGCTCAGGTGGACAGCGTTGGCTGTGGACATCAGAGGTGGCTACCCTGGACAGTCCCTGTGTGGAGCACCTGCGCCTTCACCCCAGCACTGAAGATGCTGAGGCAGAAGGATCACAAATTCAAAGGTAGACGAGGCTACTCAAGGAGGCAGAGGGGGAGGAAGGAGAGCTAAGTTTCCACAGTTTAATTAACACCAGGTGACTGCCTTAGTCCTGAGTCTCATGACTCTCATCCTGAAACAGGTTCAACAGAGACCAATGAAGAAGGGGCTGGCTCTCCCCTCATACTCTCCCTCCATTGAAGCTGGGGCGGCTCTCCTAGAAGGCCATCTTTAAACACCTGCCATTACTGACATTGCTCCTCAAGTGCTTATAAAGCCCCTGATAGTGACTCATTGGATCACTGGGACACATAGGAGTGTCACAGACAGCAGTGGACAGGGAAGGATTGTAACTGAATGTCCTGATACATACATGGTGGCAGCATTACATGAATGCTTGTAAGTCCTGCACAGACTGTGGTGACCCACGCCTTTAGTCCCAGTACTCAGAGGCAGAAGTAGGAAGACCTCTGTGAGTTCGAGGTCAGCCTGGTCTACATAGCAAGCTCCAGGACAGCCAGGGTCACACACACACACGGAGGGGGCAAGCCCTGCAGTCCTGGGGGACATCTTTGGAAACCTAGATTCAACACATCATGGGATGGGCAACATGCTCCATATGTGAACATATACTGAGACCGAACAACTAGACAGACATAACTGATATTAGGACAAGTAACCTTCTGAAGACAGTATTCAAAGAGAAAAACACAAATGCAATGGCCACAGAAGGCAGCACAGGGTGCATGGGCAGGAAATGTCTTCAAACTGCAGCCTGATTCTGTGATCCCAGATCCCAGAACATTTCTTTTTCTTTTCTTTTTTTTTTTTTTTTCCGGAGCTGGGGACCGAACCCAGGGCCTTGAGCTTTCTAGGCAAGCGCTCTACCACTGAGCTAAATCCCCAACCCCCAGAACATTTCTTTTGTGCTCATCCCTCTTCCCTTACAGAACGTTTGCGTTTCTTCCTTAGTTTTAGGATGCTGACTTCAGTTATTTGTGGAAGGGAAGGGGTGAGTTCAAAGCGGCACTAAATTCTAGGTGGGGCTCCACCCCGACCACGCCCCCAGCCCCTCACTGGGGGAATTCTAGGCCGGGCTCCACCCCTGGGCTGCACCACTAATACTAATTATCATCGCCTTTGCTCCCTCTGCTCACTTTTACGGAAGGTGTCTTTCTCTGTATCATGGCTGCGTCGGGTTCTAAGCAAACCTCCCACTTTCCCATGGGACAGAATTTCAGGCTTCACTGTCAACCTTCTTGCTTGTTTGTTTTTTCATTGTTTTCTGAGACAGGGTCTCTCTGTATAGCCCTGGCTGTCCTGGAACTCTCTCTGTAGCCCAGGCTGGCCCGAAATTCAGAGATCCTCTTGCCTCTGCCTCCGTCGTGCTCTGATTAAAGGCAGCACGCCTTTAATTAAGTGACATCACCACCGCCAGGCCTTTGCCAACCTCTTTAAAGGGTGTTAATGAATTCCAGTGTCTTCTCTCCTGTAATCAGCCCTACCCATGACCTCTAGAGGGAGCACTACACCAACATGCTCCCTGCTTTCCTGGGTTTTATTCTTGTTTTGTTTTTTTTATAAATAAACCATATTATATATTTTAAATATTTGCAAATAAATTAGAACATTACACACCAATGGTAAGCAGACGGAAGTGTGTAAAAATTCGCGAGTAGAATAGTGTACAGTCGGAGCAGGCATTCAGAATGGAAGATGCGGCGCTTCTTTGTGTTAGACATAGGCTAGCAGTGTGGAATTCGTTTTTTTTTTTTTTTTTGTTTTTTTTTTTGGTTCTTTTTTTTCGGAGCTGGGGACCGAACCCAGGGCCTTGCGCTTCCTAGGTAAGCGCTCTACCACTGAGCTAAATCCGCAACCCCCGTGGAATTCGTTTTAACGCACTCATTCTTCACGGAAAACGAAAAGTCCACAACAGAATTAGAATTTAGAAAAACAATTAGCCTTATATCATTTTTTTATAACTTGATTTTATTTTTTGTTTTCTGTTTTGTCTGGCAAAAAATCTCAAGCAGTCCCAGCAATCCAAGGACTCACTATGTAGCCAAAATGACATCCAATTCCAAATCCTTCTTGCCCTCCTTCCCACTGTGGCAGGCACTGGCCACCACACCACATTCTCCTTTCATTCCCTTTTTGAATCCATGTATGGTTGGGTGTGGCTGCTCTTTCAGAGGACCTGGGTGCAGTTCCAAGTACCCACGTGGTGGCTCACAGCCTTTTGTTCCTCCAGCTCCAGGAGACCCCATTTTTCTCAGCCTCCTCAAGCACTGGGCCAAACAACTGAAGCACATGAAATTAAGGAGTAAAAGTCAGTGTGTTTTCTTAAGGCTTTTATTCATTTCCTGTCGCTGTCATCAGACACACCAGAAGAGGGCATCCGATCCCATTACAGATGGTTGTGAGCCACCATGTGGATGCTGGGAATTGAACTCAGGACCTCTGGAAGAGCAGTCAGTGCCCTTAACCTCGAAGTCATCTCTCCAGCTCAAAATCAGTAATTTTAAAAGATAATAAAGAGGGGTTGGGGATTTAGCTCAGTGGTAGAGCGCTTGCCTAGCAAGCACAAGGCCCTGGGTTCGGTCCCCAGCTCTGAAAAAAAGAAAGAAAGAAAAAAAGAATAAAAAATTACACAGACACGAGGGAAGAGTTGAGCAGGTGGCTCGGAGGGGAGGTCTTTGTCACTGACACGCCTAACATTGCAAACAAAAGTTTACAAAAATATTCGTCCCCTGTTGCAAGCTTAAATCCCAGGAGCCCAGGAACTGACGTTAACAGGGTAAAGACTTGCCTTTTCTTCAGCCAGGCATGGCGGTATGTGCCTATGACCTTAGCTCGGGAGGCTGAGGCAGGAGGAAGGAAAGTGTGAGATCTGAGGAATGCGCGCTGAGAGCGGAGGCCCGGCAGGAGTTGCTGGCACGGCCCATCCCTTAAGCCTTCTGCCTTTTTAGGGTCCTTTCCCCCAACTGCTACAGCGCCCCCTTGTGCCACAGAAACGCTGTGCTGTGCTCTTGAGATGACCTGCACCCCTCCGGTGGTGTTAAATATTATTGCTGGTCTCCACCTTCTGCATGCCAGGAAATTGCCCAGTTGTATGTCTCACACACGTCTCCCAGACCTTAGAATTTTCCAGAACATTCCAGAAGCAGCCAAGGCTCTAGGGAATCTCCTCAGGGAGACATGCATTGGTGCTTGAACCGAAACAAAGACACAAGTCTCTTTCTGATCTTCCAGCAGTCTCTGTCATCTTGCTAGAGGACAGAGGTCTAGACCAGCCCCTAGAAGTGTTTGGTTGAGACTCAGCATGAGACTTTCTTTGTCATTTTAGAAAATGTCTGTCTGTCTGCCTGCCTGCCTGCCTGCCTGTCCATTTAAAGACTGGGTTTCTCATCAATGCCTTGGCTGCCCTAGAACTCACTCTGTAAACTCAGAGCCCTCTCTGCCTCTGTGTCTTGAGTGTAGGATTAAAGCAGCACTCCCAGCCCACACCACGAATGTGACAGTGATATAAAAGGACGATCTAGGGGTTGGGGATTTAGCTCAGCGGTAGAGCGCTTGCCTAGCGAGCGCAAGGCCCTGGGTTCGGTCCCCAGCTCTGGGGGGGGGGGGGAGAAAAAGAAAAAGAAAAAAAAAAGGACGATCTATAGGAGTCATGTGGACTCTAAGAATTGAACTCAGGACAGGAGGTTTGGGGACAAGCTCCGTTACTCAACCTGTCTCCACCTGATTCACTTTAAGAACGTATTTGTGGGGTTGGGGATTTAGCTCAGTGGTAGAGTGCTTGCCTAGGAAGCGCAAGGCCCTGGGTTCAGTCCCCAGCTTCGAAAAAAAGAACCAAAAAAAAAAAAAAAAAAAAAAAGAAAAAGAAAAAAAGAACGTATTTGTGCTTTGTTTATGTGTATGTGCATGAGGAGGCCAGGAGCAGCTATGGGTGGCCTTGGAGCTGAGTGGCTTGTCCCTGTGAGCTGCCCGTGTGGGCACTGGAAGATCTGTAAGTGCCCCTAAGTGCTGCCTTCTTCCTACCCCATCCACCTTGTTTTTCGAGGTAAAGTCTGTCAGTGCAAGTGGAGCTCACAGAGGCAGCTAGGCTGGGTGGCCATAAAGCCCCAGGTGTCCTCTTGTGGCTGACTCTGGGGTTACAGGGGTCTGCCACCAAGTCAGAGTCTTGCACTGGTGCTGGGATCCTGAACTCCAGTCCTCAGGGGCCATGAGGACCACTCTCCCCGGAGCTCACTGCACCACGTGTAAGGTGTAAGGTGTGGATTGGCTCCCAGGGCCTTCGCGCATGCTAGGTGCTGGGTCACACCCTAGACCTATTCTTACCTTTAATTTTGTCACAGTCTCACTAAGATGCCCACGCTGAACTCACACAACCCTCCTGCTTCAGCCACCTGGGTAGACGGCGGGGAACCTGTGCCAGGAGGCACGGTTCCAAGGCACCTTTCCTTCTCTCCAGAGGACATAGAGAGAGCTTTGTTGACTCCACCAGGATGAAGGCTCCTGGGGTTTTGTGTGCTGTTGTTCCAGTGTGGGGCAGCGTTGGCGGCTGCGGGGTGAAGCTCAGATATGTTAAGCGCACACACTGTGTATGCAGGAGGCCCGGGGTCCTGTTCCTCTGGAGGGGCCTGCGTCTAGGCAGGCTGCTGGGCTCTGAGGCACTTAGGCTTGTCAGCTCTAGAGTATGGAGTGAGTCCGAGCTTCTGCTGCCTCACAAAAGATAGACTGAAGTAGGAAAGACGGAGTGCTGTTACCATCACATTCTCCATGGGGAAATGGAGCCTCCGAAGCAGGGGTCGTAATAATAAATGTTGCAAAGACGTCATAGCAAACTGCGCGGAAGAGGGCGCCCCGCCCCGAGGGGAATAGACTTAGACCCAGGACCTCCAGGCCCCACCGTCCAGCCAACGTCCAGACTGGGGAGTCGCCTAGGTCAGGTGACACTTGCCAAGCACCATGACCTTTCTGGTCTAACCCGAGTTCATTTCTTCTAGGCTTTGACCAGCGAGGCTGGTCCTTCCTCTACTCTAACTTGATTCCATCACACGTCACCAAAAACAACTGAAGAATAGAATGAAGCCCAGGGAGGGCTAAGCACTCAGGCTTCTCTCCTTGGTCAGAGCTGGGGGGTGGGGTGGTTTAGTGTTTACAGCGCTGGCTGTTCCCTCAGAGGACTCGGATTCGTTTCCCAGAACCCTCGCGGCATCTCACAAACACCTGTAAGTCCCATTCCAGGAGATGTGGCACCCCCTTTTTACTCTCTGCAGGTAATGTACGCTGTGGTGAACACAGATATAGATGCAGGAAAATACCCAAGTACATAAAATAAGTTTTATTTTATTTATTGAACATACTGTGAATGCAAACATAAAACTCTGTTTCAGTGTTTATGATATAATCTATCCTTTTAAGGTAGACAACTAGGAGATTCCAGAGGACCAGGGTTAAATTCCCAGCACTCACACAATGGCTCACAGCAGTCTGTAACTCCAGAGTCTGAAGATTGAAGGCCTCTTCTGGCCTCCATGAACTGCATGCACCTGTTTGCCAGGCATACATGTGAAATAACTAATAAACATCTATTACTTTTTGAGTTAAAATAGATAATAAATTTTAGTCTGGTGGTGGTAGCACATTCCTTGAATTTTAGCACTTAGGAGGAAGAGGCAGGTGGATCTCTGAGTTCAAGGACAACCTTGTCAACAAAATGAGTTCCAGGACAGCCAGGGCTTAACAAACAAACAAACAAAAGAGACAATTATGGCGCTTGCCTAGGAATCGCAAGGCCCTGGGTTCGGTCCCCAGCTCCGAAAAAAAGAACCAAGAAAAAAAAAAAAAAGAGACAATTATGTGTTCGCTCCTGTGGAGGCCTGAGGGCGGCATTGTCTCTCCAGACACCCTCCGTTGTCCAGGGAACCTGAAGGCCCCTCATGGGCTAGGCTGCCTAGCATAGGGGGTCCTCATCCTCCTCTCTACCTCCCTACTACTGGAGTTGTGAGCAACACCGCTGCACCCCACTCTCTCATGGGTTTTTTTTTTTTTCTCCCCGGAACTGAGGACCGAACCCAGGGCCTTGCGCTTCCTAGGTAAGCGCTCTACCACTGAGCTAAATCCCCAGCCCCTAATTTTTTTAAAAAGATTTATTTATTTATTTATTTATTTATTTATTTATTTATTTATTTATTTATTATGTATAAGTACATTGTAGCTGTCTTCAGACACACCAGAAGAGGGCATCAGATCTCATTACAGATGGTTGCGAGCCACCATGTGGTGGTTGCTGAGAATTGAACTCAGGACCTCTGGAAGAGCAGTCAGAGCTCTCACCTCTAAGCCCTTGTTGAAATTTTTTTTTTTTTTTTTTTTTTTTTGGTTCTTTTTTTCGGAGCTGGGGACCGAACCCAGGGCCTTGCGCTTCCTAGGCAAGCGCTCTACCACTGAGCTAAATCCCCAACCCCTCTTGTTGAAATTTTTAAAAAAGACTTATTTTGGGGGCTGGAGAGACGGCTCAGTGGTTAAGAGCACTAGCTGGGGGCAGGTCTCTGTCCTGACCCTTAACCTTGGAGGCCTTCTCTCCCATCTCTCTTTTCCTCTTACAACCCTTGGATGCCTCTACTCCCTGCTGTGATCTCCATCACCATCAGGACCGACTCCAGTCCTTTCTGCCCCCAGTTCCCTTTTGGTGACTTAAGACTACTTCCTCTTGCGCTGTTAACTCCCATGACCCCCATTGCCTGAAGCCCGCAGGCAGACTGGGTCTACAAGCTTTCGATTACAGGCTGTGACTTGTACGGCAGACCATCCTGCCTTTCAGTTCTCCTTGCAAGACTCCACCCCCTACTTTTTTCCTGGGGCCCTCAGTTTTTCTGGGCCCCAGAAACCTTTCCCTAACTACTTCCTCTTTCCACTCTGATCTCCATGTCCCCTGTTAATGAAGCAACTTTAGTCATCAAAAGAGAATCTTCCTCTGGTGACCTCCACGAACACCATGCTGCCCATCGTGCCCTGCTGCCCATCATGCCCACTTGTCACCTCTCCTGAAATATCAGTTTGTCTCATTGAGGACACCATGAGTGTCTTTGGTCTATTATGTGACATTTACCCATTTATTGATCAGTGCAGATGTGTGCTCATTTTTGTTTTGGACAGGGGTTGGTGTGGATGTCAGAAAACAACCTTCCGTGTTGTTGCTTACCTTCCCCCTTGCTAGACAGGACCTCTGTGTCATTTGATACTGAGTGTGTCAGGCTGGCTGAGCACAAAGCTGCTGGTCAGCCTTAGAGACGTTGGCATGCTGGGTGCACGTCTGAGTCCACAAGAGTGCAGGTCCTCAGAGTCCTCGCAGCCTCACAAGTCATAACTCACTGTACCCTTTTTATGTTTATTTGCTTTGAGACAGTATCTGTGCAGACCAGGCTGGCCTGGAACTCAGAGATCTGCCTGCCTGTTTCCCAGTCCACCATCCAGCAAAAAAACATTTATTTTTTTCATTTACTTAACACTGAACATGAATGTGGGTGTAGAGGTCAGGGGATAATTTCTGCAGGCCAGGGAGGTGGTCATGTACTGTAGCAATCAGAGGCCCACTTCTATTTTTCCTTTTTACAGTGCTTCAGTCAAACTGGGCAGCTAACTTTCTATCCACTGAGCTGGCTTGGGCCAAGACCGGCCCCTCCCAGTCTCCCTGTACTCAGGGGCCACATGCCAAGCTGTAACCCGCCCAGGTGGCACCACGCCCCAGCAGGCCTGGGCAACTAGGGCGGTGACCGCTCTCTGCCCTCTGCTGCCTGCCAGGAACAGCTCGTCCTAGGAGAGGTTGCACTAGTGGAGCCCTCCCTCTTCTATGGCTGTCTATGGAGAGACAGGAAAATCCTGGTGTTGGAGAATCCAGGAGTGGTACTCAGGGCTGCAGGCCTCTGGCAATGCGATAGAATTCCCAACTGGGTCTACCTCTGGTGACACATAAGTCCGGAGCCCCACGCTGGTCACCCCAGCACTTTGGAAGTAGAAGGGAAATAGTCAGAAATTCAAGATCTTCATCCACTACAAGAGTTTGAGGCCAGCCTGGTCTTCCAGAGAATCCTCGCTAGTGGAATCCAGCCACACCACAAGACACCACCACCCACCCCCCCACCCCACCCCCCGGGAAGCCACGCCCCTCTGCGTCCCCGCCCTATACTTGTTTTTCTTTTAGCCTGGTGTTTCCGCTCTGGTGATGTCACCTCCCTGGGACACATCCAGAGGGGTGTGCAGGAGCCCAGAGAACCAGGGACTCAGGACCTGAGGGCAGCTGACCTCCTCTGCTGCTGTCACTGCACAGAGATTTTTAAATGACTTTTATTAAATCCTTACAAAACAATACAAAATCCTGGCGTTGACAGTTGGTGGGAAAGGAGTCCGGAGGTCAGTTCACCTGGTACGATGGAGTTGAAAGTGCTTGCATGTCCCCCACTCTACAACAGGTCTCTTAGATTTCAGCATGGTTTGTGGCCAAGCCACCCCAGGATCATGTCTCATTCACAGTTAAGGGGTCTGACCACCCGTCCTCCAGGTCAGGCTTGGAGGGACCCGGGAAATCACAGCCCTGCTTGGGGAGTGGGGGTGGGGTCAATGCTGCTCACTGCCCAGTCAGGTTGCTTCAGGAACCTGCGGAGGGGCTGAGTCCTCAGGTGCCCAACAGGACAGCTGAGTCATACTGATGGCTGAGAACTCAGATGCCTAGGAGCCCCCCACCCTCTAGGGGTTCTTTGGAAATGTGTCCACAGAGGCAGGTGGGGCAGTGGGGCAGGACTGGAGAAGGCATGTCACCTCCACTGTGACGATCCTATGAGACTAGGGAGGAGGGTGGAGGATGCTGGGCAGTGGGTGCCCCAGGCCCCCACCCACCAGACCCCGACATTCAAGTACTCTTCAAGAACAGGGAAGCAAGTCAAATTATTTCTTTAAAAAAAAAAAAAAAGCCTAAACTAAACTTGACAAACAATCCTGACCAAGGATTTTTGAGGCCAGGGGCTGCCCTGTAGACACCTGAGCAGTTGCAGGGCAGAGTGGCCTGGCCCCTGGCAGCCGCCCCCGACCAGCAGGGCCATGGAGAAAATGGGAACTCGTATTGCATAGTAGTTCGGCTAGGAACAGTCTACAGGCCTCGGGGCAGTTAGGTCTGGGCACTGCAGGGCCACCGCATCCCTTCCCAGCCTCCCTTGGGTGTCCAGAGGGAGACCAAGGCAGCTTCGACCCTTTCCTGAAAGCAGGCACACCTGAGCCGTTGCCCTTTGGGGGCAGAGGGAAGGTGAGAAACCCCTGGGTATGGCCTCAGCTCTGGGTAACAGAAGTAGCGAGGAGAGCGTAAGAACTCCAGTCCCAGGGGCAGGACGTGGCCTTGGTCAGGCTGAGCCCTGAGAAGGGGCACTCGGGTGCCCTGGGTGGGGAGACATGTGGGGACCCCATGTTTGCTGATGTGAGCCTTGCCCAGCACCTCTCCTGCCTTGGTGGAGCTGGCTGGGTCCCCCTCCAGCTCTGCCCCGAAGTGGAGTTGGGAACAGTAGGCCTGTCCCAGGGCAAGGAGCTAAGCAGCCTGGGAGGGGGTTCTGATTGTCAACCCTCCAAGGGACACTGCAGCTGGGCGATGGGGACTAGGGGTCAATCAAGTGCACTGTCCCCATCCACCTGCCCCCTAGAGGTCTTTATCCAAGATAGGGAGCCCCGCCCCCACCCCAGACCCAAGGGTGCTCTGGTGGGGAGAGGCAAAACACCACTGTGCTCACCAGGAGGGCCTGTCCCTGACAATCCTGAGGGCTGGGTAGAGGTGTGGGGTGCTGACCCTGCGGGATCCCCAGCCCTGGAAGACAGCAGAGTGGCTGGAGTGGAGGTGGGGGCGCAGGTGGCAGGACCTTCACAGTTGACAGGCGAGCATCGTGGGGTGCAGGCTGATTGGCCTGAACCCTCCGCCCTCCTCCGGGGCACTTGCTTTCAATAGCGGCAAAAGAAAAACAAACAAAACAAAGCCAAGGGGCAGGGGCAGGGGCAGGGTGAGGACAGGGAGAAAAGAAGACACCCCCTAACAGATCCCTACACCCCCGAGGCCCAGCTGAGCTGGTACCTGGGATGGCAAGGGGTGGGGTGTCCAGGTCCCTAGCCTTCAGGCCCTGAAGGGCATATGTACATTGGGGCTAGTAGGGGTCACACGCGATCCCCTACGAGGACCACAGGGGTGGCCGACAGGCTGGCCCTCTGGCGCCTCTGGGCCAGCTTGGACTGGGAGGGCGGGGACAACTGCAGGCAGCGTGAGGTAGCTCGGATGAGCACAGGCTGGTCCTGCCCAGCGTCCTCCTCACACTGGGCCAGCTGCCGGTTCATGGCGATGGCCTCAGCTGCAAAGGACGTGAGGTCTTTGGCACAGCTGTTCCTGGGGACAGGACAGGTCACCGTCACCAGAGTGTACCTTTCGCTGCAGCCTTCTGGAGGTGCCACCCCAACTCCAGGCCCTTCCAGGTACCAAGACCCCAAATCAGAGCTGTTGGGTCACCTCCTACATCACAGTGCTCAGGAGCCTGGTCCCCACCTAGGCTCAGGGGCTCAGTGCTAAGGGTGAGCCCTAGAGCCCCAGGAAAATGAAAGATCTTCCAGCCTCACCTCTGCAGAACCAAGGGTGTTGGTAAGGTGTTCTCTGGAGCACACTGCAAGAAGAGGCCAGGTGGTCAGACGGCACTTGAGGTGCCTGGCCAACGCTGGCCCAAGTGCACACAATAAGCAGACCCCATCCACACAGTCTGTCATATGCCCCTGCAGACTGTCCCCAGAAGGCATGTGAGCCATGCTGGCCTGGGGCTGGGGCCTCTCAGGGATCCCAACCCTTCTGCATTCAAAGAGCAAGCTGCCTGGAGGGGTGGGGTCTCACAGGAGTGGGAGGGCTGAGTTCTCAGCTGGGAGGGAGGGGCTCACAAGCCCCACAGGGAACCACTCCCAGTCATAATGCTAGACCCTTCTTGGATGCTTGCTCTGAAACCCCCGTGCTCAGCACAAGTTGGGCTGGCCCACTCCCCTTCAGACTCCAAGGCTCACCCCCTGCACCCAGGGGTGCTGCAGAACTTGGGCAGCGCTCAGCCTCTGCTTGGCATCTCGCACCAGCAGCTTGGAGATGAGGTCTTTGGCAGCGAAGGAGATGTGGGACCAGTCCTTGTCGGGGAACTCGTACTTCCCTTCCTGGATGCTCTCAAACAGCATGTTCTGGGGACGGAGGTGGGAGAGAGTCACTCCAAAGCAGACCTGGCCCCGTTTAGATGCCTAATGAGGGCAGTGGGGTGGTGATATGCACAGGGCAGTGTGGGGACAATGGAGACAGTCACACAGATGGCTCTTCGGTGCTTAGAACACTGGCTGCCCCTGCGTAGGACCAAAGGTTCACTCTCAGCACCCACGTGGCTGCCCACACTTGCAACTCTGGTCCCTGGGCACCTAATACCCACTCCTGGCCTCAATAGATACCGGGCTCTCTCAAATGGTGCACGTACACACAGCAGGCAGAACACTCAAGAGAAGGACAACAAAAGAGAAAGAAATGGCTTGGGTCTGGGGGTTCCTTGGGTTAGCACCACTTCTGATCCCAGGGAGCCCAGAAACAGTCTAGTGAAGGCTGGGGAGAGGACACAGGCAGGGCATACATACCTGGCAGGCAGGGCAGGCCTCCCCGCGGTCCCAGCCACAGTCGCTGCCACAGTGGCCTACGAAGGGCGGGTAGCCACTGAGCAGGATGTACAGGATGACACCCAGGCTCCACAGGTCGCAGCGCTTGTCATAGATGCTGGCCTCCTCACTAAAGGCTTCCACCACCTCGGGTGCCATGTACTCCGCCGACCCACACTGTGAGGGCGGGCACAAGTCAGGAGGACACCAGCTCCAACCAATCAGAGGATCCCCAGATCAGCAGGTGATGGTACCGACCACACCCCCAGCCCCGCCCAGCCAACCAGCTGCTGTTGCTAAGCGGAAGGCCAAGCTGGCAGGGGAAGCTGCAGAGTTGGCCTGGCACCTGAGTTCAGTGCCTGCCCACCTCGCCTTTACCGCCCTCACCGGGGTGAGCAGCTCTGGCGTGGAGATGGGGGAGCAGTCTCCGTTGAGTTTAATGCCACTGCCAAGATCGAAGTCACAGATCTTCACTGGCGAGACCTGGGGAAAGGACAGGCACTGTGGAAACGGCTGCACATTCTCCACCCGAGCTGCCTGGCAGGGGCAGGCGGTAGCAGAGCCTGGGTGGGTGCTGGTCGGGCAGCCTCACCTGGTTGGGGTGCTCACACAGGATGTTCTCTGGCTTTAGGTCCCTGTGGGCGATGCCTAGGGAAGTGGAGCGGGGAGATTAGGGGTGGGTACCTCTAAAACAACTAGGCCTGAGGGCGCCCCACAGCCCCTGCCACACCTTTGTTATGCAGGAAGTCCAGGGCACTGGCCACATCCTGTACCACCACGCTGGCCTCCAGTTCATTAAAGTGGCGCCTTCTGTGGATGTGGCTCAGGATGGATCCTGTGAGGCCAGGGAGAGAGCTAGGTCACCTCCACAGACCAGCAGCTCTGGGCACTGCCTCACTCCATCAGGGATGTCCTAGGGCTTCCTTGGGCCCAACACTGGGCTGTGACCATCGGGACAGGAGAGTACAGCCCCAGTTCCCATATCAAAGCTGGGCCATGGACAGTACTTCCGATGGTCAGCAGCTCCCAGCCCAAGTCCCCAATCAGCACCTACCACCACGCATCTTTTCAAACACCAGGTAGAAGCGGTCCTCCTCCTCAAAGAACTCAATCAGTTCTAGAACATTCCTGGGTTGGGAGGAGGGAGGAAAGAAACTGAGGCACCCTGAGGCCCTCAGCACCTGCTGCCCAGCCCAGAAGGTGACACCCTCATGGAGCCATGTGGCCATGGAAAGCCTGTTTTCCTGGCTGAGCCCAGCCCATGCCCTGCTGAGGTGATGGGCTCTGGCCAGATAGCCTGGGCAGGCCACCTTACCTATGTCCCTGGCACTGGTACAGCATCTCCACCTCCCGGAACACCCTGCTGCGGATATGGCCCAGCTGCTTCTCAATGATCTGCAATGCGGGGAGGACACGGCACCTGGAGAAGCTGCCCAGTCCCCCACAGGCCCCCTGAACCCTGTATGAACTCTGCAGCCCTGGGTCTGGAACGTGCTAGAAGTCAGACTGCAGTGTTAGCACATAGTCAAGGTATCCTGTTGCTCAGGAGAGCTCAGGTAGAGAGAGAGGAAGCAGCCCATTCTCCACCCTGACCCAAGAGCTCCTCCACTGGGTAGTTGCTACCCAAGCAGGCTCAGCTCTCACATGATCCACTCAACAAGGCAGCACTCGGCCACCTGGCTGCTGGCCCAGCCGGTACCACACCAAGACCTGCCTTCTCTTTTCTGGGCACCTGGCCTCAGAGTAGACCAGTTCCACTGCACCCTGTAGATAGAAGGCCCAAAAGATGCTGTCCCTGTAGAACCTTTGCTCTCAGAGAAGAGGAGTCCCTGGTTCTCCCTTCCCAGGTGGACACCCTGACAGCCCCCTCATTCAGCAGGTGGAGGAAGCAGGATCCCAGTGCCAGGATACTGTCCTGGTTATTTGGTAATAAACACCCTTTCCAGCAAGGGGCCTTCCATCACTAAAAGCCAGATCTGCAGGGTGGCCCAAACACTGTCGATCAAACTAGCATACCTCACCCCTACCCTTGAAGAGGCTGGGGACGACTCCACAGAAACCTCCATCCTTCCTGGCAGTAGAATGGACTTCCCTGGTGTCCCCTCTGGGATCTATGCCATTGGTGCCTTAATGTCCTCTAGCCACCACAGCCTCCATCCTCACCATCTCCTGTGCTGCTGTCATCACCTCTCACTGCACCAGGTGTCAGTGACCACTGAGGACACCAGCAGGAACACCCCACCCCAGTCCTCTGCAGCCCATCAGTCACTCATAGCAGGGGGAAGCCACCATGTAGCCAATACAGCCCAGTCTGCCGTCCTCCTGATAAGGCTGCCCACCCTGCAGGGTTACTAGGAGGAAAGCAGCCACCTAAGCACCTGCCTGGGGCCCAGGAACAGGGACTGCCGCGCTGACACCCTAACTTCCAAAGTGACTCTTTCCTTTGGTTCTTCCCTGTCCCCTCAGATGCAGAAAGCCACTATCCAGGGGGGTAGCCCCTCCCAGACAGGTCACCAAGCTTCCCCGGACATGGGGGTGACTGGTTGGCCCTACAGGGTCAGTAGGCTACACCAGAGCCTGGCAAGGCTCTAGGTATACACAGGAGTGGCAAAGGCACACAGCACCTCAGGATTTCAGTGTCAGCATTTCAACTTCTGTAAGCCTCCCTTAGGCCAGTCATCCTTAGAGGCAGAGGCCCGGCCTCAGGGGCATGTGGGCCAGCATGGCCTCCAGAACATGGAGTGATCAAGGGCCAGCTGTCACTGTGCCTTTCTGTGACTCCAGGTCTGACCTGGATTCCCAGGGTGGCCTGAGTCACAAGTCTTGGGGCCATTTTTAGACACTGGTTTTCTGAGGCTGGCATCTGGGGACTCAAAGGCCACTGGCCTCTGGGGGTGGACCCCGGCTTACCTTGACAGCATATTCCTGGTTGGTGATGAGATTGACACAGGTCTGCACACGGGCATGGGCCCCTTCCCCCAGCACATCCTCCTGCAGCTGGTAGACATCTGAGGTACGAGAGGAGAGGTGAGGGGCTTGTAGCTCAGTGTCCCTTCCCCAGTGGGACCTGCACCTCTCTGTAGCTCACCTTCAAATCTGCCTGAGAAGCTGTCAGTAGCCCGACAGCGCTTCTTTTTGCGGCCTCTCTTCTTGGCGTCTGGGATGTCGATGGGCTGACTGGAAGGCATGTCTGCAGAGGACGGAGACCCAGACGGTATGTGGTCTGGCTTAGCCTAGCTCCCCAGAGACCCCCATGGCCTGCCCACCTCCTGGGTGCTCACCAGGTCGGGCTTCACACTGCGGGCTGAAGTCAGAGTCCCCGTGCTGGGCGGGGTCTAAGGTGAAGGCCAACTCGAAAGGATTCTGCCCCTGTTGAAGGGGAACATGTGGTTCAGGGCGGTCCTGCCAGAATGCCCCAAATATGCAGCAACCTGGACAAATGATCACTCCATGTCACAGTGCTGAGACCGAGAGCAGCTGCCACCCAACCAGAACGCAGGCTGCAGTATTCTGTGACTGACCCACCTCACCCAGTGCAAGGGCCTTCACACAAGTGTCTCAGGGCCTCAGTGGCAGGGGGCTGTGGGAGGCAGTCCCTAGGAGATCACAGAATCCCAACTCAGGGGCTTTACTATGAGACAGTGGGTCCTGTGTTTGTCACCTGCTCCTGTTATTGGCATGGGGTAGGAAGCCAGGGACACGCCACAGAGAATGACCCAGCCATGTCACTGAACTAAGGGCTCCTGTCTCCTGACTGTAGGGAACGTGACCTTCCTCTCCCAGCCTGGGGCTGACTGACAGGAAGTCTAAGCCACATGGCCTGCCTCATCTGCTCATGGGTAGCATGGGGACGGCTGTCCAGCCAGCTGACTGAGGGCTGACCTCAGGGACAGGCATGGGATCAAAGGTGGGGGCAGCAGCAGAGCCTAGGGCAGGGTTGTCAGCTTGTTTTCCCACAGCCTCCTAGGTTATCTCAGGACCACACCCTTGGCTTTTGGGCCTCAGTTTGCCTGTGGCACGGGACAACATCACCTCTCCCTGTGCTGCAAGCTCTGATCTCCAGTGACTGTGAAAGCAGTGGTTGAGTGTGGGAGGCTCCAGAGGTCAGGGCAGGGCCCCTTTCAACTTGCTCTGTGCATCCAAAGCCTCCTATCTCTGAGGACCACCTCAGGGTCCTATCTCCAGGGGCCACCAATTTGGTACCCGTAGCCACTGGCAAGAGGGCTAACAAACAAGGGACCCATTGGAATGTCTGTACAGGGCCATGCCGCATCCACAGCCTGCACTGTCTAAGGAGCCTTCTCTGGGTGGCCAGAGTTCAAATTCACACCTAAAGCTCAAGTAGGGCCCCAAAGGACCCTGCTGCTAGATATGTGGAAGACTTTAAGACTGCTTAGGAGAGGTGGGAGCTGAAAGCCATAGAAACCTGGTTTGAACAGGAACATGTTGAAACAAAACCCTTCTTTATGATGGCTGCTGCTGGCACCTTGGTGGTGTCGTGTGCACGTTGGGAAACTGAAGCAAACTCTAGCTTCAGAGGGACAACCCATCCAGGGAATAAGGCATGAGCTGTGAGTGGGGGGTGGGGAACGTGGGTTAAGTCACACCCCTTTCTGGATGTTCAGAGTGGGACGGGCTGACAAAAGGGTTATCTGAGAGAAAAGTCTCTCCACAAAATCCTAGGGAGACCCCAAGGTACCAAGAGAGCCAGATACCTGGAGAGCAGTGACAGACAGACGGAGAGCCGTGTTGGACCTTGCAAATTGTTCTGCTGCCAACAGAGAATCACCACTAGGAGGCTGGCACAAAAGGGGCACCCTAGCAGTTCATGGGAAGAGGGCACACAACCCCAGAGCCCTCATAAAACTTGGGGCCTGCGGGGTTGGGGATTTAGCTCAGTGGTAGAGCGCTTGCCTAGGAAGCGCAAGGCCCTGGGTTCGATCCCCAGCTCCGAAAAAAAGAACCAAAAAAAAAAAAAAAAAAAAAAACTTGGGGCCTGCAAGGCTCAGTGTACCCACAAGATGGGGGGGGGGTTGGTGAACTTATGAGAAGGGAGGGTAAACCAGGTTTGAGACCAAAGGTTAGCCTGGGAACCTACTCCATGCCCATAGCCTGGTGATCTTTCTCTGGGTGGACTGTCATGATGAGAGACAGGGACAGAAGGCAGCTGTCCCCAACTCTGGGAACCTTACAAGGGTGACAGGGACCCAGCAGAACCTCTGACATTACAGTCCCTGTCCCCCTGCTTGAAGACTGGGACACATGGGACAGCTAGAGTCCAGCAAAGGTATTGGCTGACTGGAGCACACCCCTTAGGGAGACCTCCCCCCCGAGCCCCCAGTCTACTCCACAGTCCCCCAACTTGCACATTAAAGACAAGAAAACAGGGCTGGGCTCTAGTTGAGTCTGTAGAGCACCTGTCTGGCAGGCATGAGGCCCCAGTACCTCTTAAAACTCCAGAAAGAAAACCAGAAACCCAGGTAACTAAAGCCAAGAGGACTGGCAGGTATGTGCTCTTTGCATAGCTGCAGACAGAGGGTACCCAAGGAGAGTGGCCTGGCTCCAAGGAATCAGTCACGTAGAGTGGGGTTCCAGGAGGGGTTCGAGGTACCAGCCCCTGGTCACCTGCAGGGCCACCTACCAGCCAGGCCTCCCCACAGTCTCTGCTCTGAGCAGAGCCCCACAGTGGCCACACAGAGGGCAGCTTGCAGTCCCAAGTGCTGTGTGGGCAGTCTGGCCTAGTCCAGCCAGCCTCCCCTGGGTCTGGCTGAGGGCCTTGAGTCAGCAGGCCTGGCAGGAGGTGGCTCGAACCATCCAGAAAGCTAGAGTTTGCTTTGGCGGCCTTGCTGACCGTCTAGGCTCACACAGAGCCCCAGGAGGAAAAAAAAAACCACTGTAGGTGGCATTCTCAGATTCATCTCTCATTACTGCTCAGCCCCAAAGCAAGCCGGCCAAGGATAACAGACATTTGGGGCAGGGGTGGGGCAGTTGGCCAGGGCACTGGCTGGACAGGCCTGGGAATTCTTCCCTATCTGCATGCTCCTCCCACAGAGGTGCAGGCAACACACACACTCCTGCCTCTCTACAGGGCAACAGGTCCCTGTCCCAGGAAGCCATTACATAATCCAGCCTTCTGGGTGGGGTGGGCAGGCTGACATCACTGCGTCCCTTAGGACAGGACAGGCCCCACCTGCCCACCTTCACCACCCCCAGAATCACTAATTTACGATAAGACTCACCCAGCCACCTTTAATAACACTACAGAGACTTCCTGTTCTGATGATAGGAAGTAACACTTTGGGCCTGGGCTGTCTTGAGGGAAGGTCTCCACATGCAACCACCAAATGTGGAGGTTACAGTGGGGCAAAGCCCAGGTTTCCCCACAAGGCTTCAGCCTGGCTGATCTCAACCAACCAGCACATGGCCAGCTCCAGGCTACAGTGGACAGACACAGGGTTTCCCTGGGACTATACGCAGAAGTAGGGGAGACCAGGCTGAGAGACTGCAAGGAACATATAGCCACTGATCACAAGCCAGCCTAGGGGAGCTCATGAAATAAAGAACTAGTAGCAGCTAAGAACTAGTAGCAGGGCTATGGCCTGCTGATATGCTCCAATCCAGAACAAGGCCAACACTGGGGGAAGGCACGGGAAGTGTGGGACCACATACACAAAGTGGGGTGGGGAGCACAAGACTGAGACCAGGCTGAAGGCAAGGGACATAGAGCCACCAATCAGGGGTGGGAGTGGGTCTTGGAAGAGAGAACTACTAGGCAGCTGGGGACCGGGTGTAGCCTGCAACAAGTAAACACTGCAGGGGACAAATGTGAAGTTCACCTGAGACCACATACAAAAGTAGGAGAGACCAGTCTGAGAAACTGCAAGGGACACAACCACAGATCACAGGGGAGCTTGGAGCAGTTCATGAAGAGTTAGTAGGGAGCTAGAAGCAAGGCTGCAGCTTACTGACTCTCCCAACCAGCACCAGGCAGGCCTGAAGTTGCAAGGAACAGAAACACTAGATTTGCCTAGGATCAACACAGAAACAGATGATAAGACAGGACTGTGATCGGGCTAACTGCAAGGGACACAGAGCCACCAATCACAAGCCTGGGGGTGGGGGTGGGGGGGCCCTAGAACAGAGAGCTACTAGGCTGCTAGGGACAGGGCTGCGGCCTGCTGACCCCCACCACCTCCAGCACAGAAGTCTAATGCAAGCACCCCTCCCAGGCCCAGCACCGGCCTCCCGGGTAGGCTCTGCTCACCCGTCGCTGCAATGGGACCCCCGGACAGGACCCCTCACCTTGAACGAACGGTGGAAGCCCTGAAGTTCGGCTGTTCTCTTCTGCACCATCTTCAGTCCGGGCCCCGCCAGCGGGGGAGGGGACGCGGGGCCCGGGGGACGGCTTCGGAGGCGACCCTGCGGCGGAGGAGACAAAGGACCGAGGCTGAGAGGGGCACTCGGCCGGCGGAGCTCCCGCGCCGGGCTCGGGCTACCCTCCTCCCTCGGAGAATGTCGCCCTTGGCGCCGCGCTCACCGGGGTCGGACACCGGCCGGGGTCGCAGAGCGGTCACCTCACCTCACACAGCCCGGACCCCGCTCCGAGGACTGCGCGGGGAACAGCGCCGCCACGGCCACCGCCACCGCCTCCGCCGCCACCAGCGCCACCGCGGACCCCTCCACTGGGCCGCTGCCGCCGAGAGGAGCCGCGCGCGCGGCCGGCGCGGCCACTTTTATAGGCGCGGTCCCGGAGTTGCCCCGCCCCTCGCGTCAGTCTCCGCCCTTCTCAGGGAACAGAGGAGGCGGAGCTTCCAGGGGCGTCAAGGGCCGCAGCAAGAAGAGAACGGCAGGGGTTGCAGAATGCGGCTGCGTGCTCCCCCTTAAGGGGCGGAGCTTAGAGGGGAGCGGAGTGGGGCTGCGCAATGAGCGTGTGAGCGACGCCGAAACGTGGCTGCGCACTTCGAGCTCGGGGTGGGGGAGGGGAGACTCTGAGGGAAGTGGCGCGCGGAGCATCCAGTGAGGCTGCGCGCTCCCATGGCGAGGCGGGGCGTGGAAAGATACACGAATGCTGCTGCTTGATGTATGTGTGGATGCTCGTAGTAGAGCGGCTTGTGGACGGCGTCCTGAGCCGCTTGCGCCTGCGCAGAAGGGCATTGAAGAATTCAGTTTGGGCGGTGAGGCCGTCTTCTCCCGTCTCACAGGTGGCCCACAGACTTGCGCACTTACAAAGGTTCTGGTTCCTGTCCTTGAGCCGGGTACCGTGGTCAGCTGCAGAAGGAGGGCAAGCCCGCCCTAATTTTACCTAGGAACACTGATGCCCTGCAATCCGTCATGGTTCCCTCTTGAACCTCTTGGGTTCTTGGAGCCCTCGGTGGGGATGGCTGGGACAAGAAGGGGCGAGCATTCCCGATTCTGCCAGACTGTGTTGTGTCTGCTGCCTTGGCTACTTTATTGCACAAAGAGGCATTCCCTCTCCAGGGTAGTTTGTCTACAAGTTTTTACCATCATCCTCTGCTGAGGGACTTGGTTGTGTTTGTGTGCGCTCACACGGCGCCCTCGTCGGTGTGAGTGTGCCGTATGCATGTAGGTGCCTGTAAAGTCCGAAGAGGGGTGGAGTTACAGGATGCCTGATGTGGGTGCTGGGCTAAACCCTGGGCCCTCTGTAAAAGTAACAGGTTGGCTTAACTTCTGAGTCATCTGTCTGGCTCCCGGCTTCACTGTCGTTGTTAGTGATTGCATTTGCAGAAATGTTTGTCTCTAATTCAGACTGTCATGCCTGCACAAGGTTCATTACCTGGACCTATTTGGGCAGAGGGCAGAACTCAAGCCCAAGGCAGTCAGAGAAATAATTTCCTGGCAGACACAAACAAGGATCTCTACTCGACTGTTAAAGAAGTTTGCCACCAAATATAACCTGAGTCCGTTCCTGGGACACATATAAAAGAAATAGCTTCTTCCACCTGTGTGGTAGCTGTAGTGTGTGTGTGTGTGTGTGTGTGTGTGTCCACAGGAGACAGGAGGATTGCTTCAAATTCGAGGCTAGCCTGTCTCTGTAACTTGGGGCTATCTAGCTAGACCCTATCTCAAACTAACAACTCAAATAAAATGGTAGGAAAATCCCTGGTGTGGGGCTGAGACAGGAGGTTGACACCACATTCAAGCGTGGCCCACCTGGGTCAGCTGTTTACACTGATGGCAGCACGAAGCCTAAGCTATTTTGTTTCAGGCAGTTTAGTTGCGATGCTGGGAAGAAAAGCCAAATTGCAAAGCCCTCCCTTTTTTTTTTTTTCTTTTTTCTTTTTTTTTCGGAGCTGGGGACCGAACCCAGGGCCTTGCGCTTCCTAGGTAAGCGCTCTACCACTGAGCTAAATCCCCAGCCCCTGCAAAGCCCTCCTTAAGGTGGCAGTTCTGTGCCCTAATACAGAGCCAGTGCCCTCACTGCTCCAGTTGGGTCCTGAGACCCCCCTCCCCCAGGAGCCCCTTACTCTGAATAGGGAAGTCCAGGAATATAAAAAGCTGCTTCCTGGGGCTCCGCGCGCCACTTTTCACCACGCTTTTCTCTAGAAAGGGCAGCCAGTAGGAACAGGAAGGGGATGTCCATCTCACAGGCACCAGGCAGGGCCTGGGAGTTGTTCACTCAACTCTGCCCTGCTATGCCTGGGCAAGCTGCCAACATGTTGTCAAGTCTCTACCTCCAGCTGCCTGTTTCCAAGCCAGGCTCCCAGCGGTGTGGGACTCTCAGAGGCCTCCCAGCATGGGGGTTGGGAGCTGGAGTGACAAGAGGGCCTGACTTCCCCTCCTGGCTCAGCTCTTCCCCAGGAGGAGGTCACTGGTTCTTTGGAAAGGAATGTCTGCAGGAAGCCTGTGTGATAGATACTCTTTGTTTCCTCTGTCCTTCCAGACTAGGCTTGACTAGCCAGGTGATGGGTTGGTCTAGCTTGAATGAAGGGCAGACATGGCAGGACAGGCAGGAAGATGGGGACAGTCCTAGGCTTACTTCTGGACTCCAGGTTCCCAGGGGATGTGGCCAACCTTGGAAAGGTGTTAGAACTGTCCAAGGTATTAGGCCCAACCGGGACCACCAAAGAGGTAGGTTCAAGCAGACTCTTAGGGAGATCTTACAGAGGGAAGAAAAACAGGAAATGAGGTGGGGCCTCAGGCAAAGAGCCTCAGTTTCCTGCATCGCTTGGCCCCATTCCTAACAGGCTGGCTCCTCAGATCTCTTTCCTTCCTTGCCAGCGTGTTAGGAATGTAAGCCAAACCTTTCAACCTGCTAGGGCAGAACTCATTGTTGAGCCACGTCCTAAAAACTCCTTCACTGGGGGATTTTATGCAGGGGCTCCTCCCCGACCACGCCCCCAGCTCCTCACTGGGGGATTCTAGGCAGGGGCTCCTCCCCGACCACGCCCCCAGCCCCTTGTGGTTTTGTTTGTTGGATGTTTTTGAGACAGGGACTTTGCTTAGCTCAGTCTAGTGCCAAGCTTTCTTTGGCCTCAGCCATTCCTGTTCTGGGGTAACAAGAATGGGCCATCACATTCTCCCAGCCTCCGGTATCCGGCTGTGTTGCCTGCTTTGTGTTCCCACCGCCATGTGCATCCGTTTTCCCTTCCCTTGGTTTCTGTCCACATTCATAAGTGCGAGCCAGCGCTGTGCCTTTGGCGCAGCTTTGTGGAGCTGGTCCTAGGAGCACTGCAAAATCCCCACATACCCTGGGAGGAGGGGTAAGGCTGTCACAACAGGCTCAGGGGACCCCATACAGAGCCATGAACACCAAGGAGGTGTTCGGGAAGACTCCAGGATCAGAATAACCACCTAGGGCTGAGGTGGTAGGGTTTGTGCAATGTATTCTGAACCTCCAGGCACTCACCCCAGCACTCTACCCCTAGACAGCCCAGTGAGTGTGCCCCAGTGGGGTGACAGGCGTGCAAGCAAGCCAGACTTCATACTTTACTGTCCCAGTCGCTGCGCAGAGTAAGGACAGAACCTGGACCTGTCAGTGTCCTATGCTGGGGGTGGGGAGAAGCCTGGGAGCAGTGGGCGTGACCAGGGTGCCAGGTCTGACCAGGCTGTGAATGTCCTGGCAGCCTTAGGGCCTTGTCCTCCTGACCAGATCACACCACACAAGGCCCACCTCCTTTGGAGTCCAGCTCTGCGCTTGCTGTCCCTAAGGGAGTAACAGGGGCTGTGCAGGATGGCTGGGAAGGACTGGCACAGCCGTTGGTTCAAAGCCAGCTCCCTGTCCTAGTGACTGGTGAACCAGTCACTGGCCAGTCCCATGTCCTCCTCTCTGCCTCCTCTGACCCAGACCCTGGACACTTGGTCCTTTCTGGCAGGGACCTGGAGTTTGCATGGGGACTGTGACTTTTACTGTGCCATGAGGTACTGGGAGGGTTGTTCCACATCGCCTCCTGGGGCTTGAGCAAAGAAACTTGAGCTGAGGAAGATCCTGGATTATCTATCCAAAGCCCAGTGTCACTGTGGGGTCCTCCTCAAAGGGAAACAGAAGCTCACAGCAGAGTCAGGGAGACTCTGTGTTTGGAGAGAGGGAGGAAGCAAGACCGCTGTTCTCTCCACACAGGGACAAGTGCCAGAGCCGCAGGCAGGGACTAGCCCAGCCATGCTGACCTTATTTTTTAACCCTCGTCAGACTCGTGACTTCTAGTCATGTAAGGTGACCAGTTTTGGCCCTTTACGCTCCTAAACTGGCAGTCACATCTTGCGGCCTGCCTGGCTGCACAGAGGAAGAAACTGAGACGGGCCCTGGCAGCTAGCAGGAGGTGGATCCAGGCTCGACGTCCGTGTCCCCTGGTTTTAACAGGCCTGTGGAAGGTACAACAGATATGTGTCCTGCCTTGCTGGTCCACAGCCCAATCTGCAGCAAGATTGATACCAAGAAGGCAGCAGTCACCAGGCAACGCATTTGCTCCAGCCATTCCGGACCTCTTCTTCCGTGACGGAGGCGGGGCCCAGCTGCCGGGCCAATAGAATTCTAGGGGCTTAGGGCCCAGCGCCAACTCTAGCCAGTAGGTTGTTGTTATTGAGCATCCTTAGCCACCCTTAGAAAAGGTAGCTGAGGGGCTGGGGATTTAGCTCAGTGGTAGAGCGCTTACCTAGGAAGCGCAAGGCCCTGGGTTCGGTCCCCAGCTCCGGAAAAAAAAAAAAAAGAAAAGGTAGCTGAGGGCTGGAGAGATGGCTCAGCGGTTAAGAGCACCCGACTACTTTTCCAGAGGTCCTGAGTTCAATTCCCAGCAACCACATGGTGGCTCACAACCATCTGTAAAGAGATCCAATGCCCTCTTCTGGTGTACCTGAAGACAGCTACAATGTACTTATATATAATAATAAATGAATAAAATCTTTAACAAAAAAAAGAAAAAAAGAAAAGGTAGCTGAGAAAAAAAAAAAGATAAAAACCGGGCTGGGGATTTAGCTCAGCGGTAGAGCGCTTTTCTAGGAAGCGCAAGGCCCTGGGTTCGAACCCCAGCTCTGAAAAAGAGAAAAAAAAAAAAAAAAAGGTAGCTGAGGTCAGCAGGCCTGCAGAAGGACCAGGGTATGAGCTGGGGATTGGGGTTCAGCGTGGCCGACTAAAGCCGCCGGCATCGATCTCCACATGACTGGGAGACTCCTGGCCTAACCCACATGACTGGGAGACTCCTGGCCTAACCCTGGCTCTCCAAGCCTACATTGTTCTTTTCCTTTTGGATTTTTTAGATGGGATTCTTGTATTGATCTCCTGATCCACCTGCATCACCTCCTAAGTGCTGGGGTTGGCTACACCAGGACGTCGGGCTTTGTGGGTGCAGAAGCTCAAACCAAGGGACTTAGCCATGCCAGGACTGAACTTCATCTTCCTTTCCCCAAATTAAGTTATGTATATATAATTTACTCTGAACAGCAACACAGACAAAATGCTGAATAAACACAAAGGAAGTGCAGAATGGAGACACCGGCCAACTTTGGATCTGAGGCTCATAAGCAACAGCCCAGGTTTCTGAGAAGGACGAGGGTAGGGAAGGAGGGACAGTGTGGTTCTGTCATGCAGACAGCTGGAGGCCAGAGCCTGAGCGTGGCGCAAAGAAACCAGTTCCTAGGGGCTCACCAAGTACCAAAGTTTATCATTTTACAGCAGTTGAAATACCGACACCAACATTAAAATAAAAGCAAGTTTTACTCAGAAATCAAAAATACAAGAGACTGAATATACCAGTGGCAGAAATGGAAAATGACGCCCGCTCTACCCTCCCAGGGGTCTTAGATCTGCAAAAGGTTGTAAAGAAGTTCTTGCCAACCAATCCCTTCCTCGTCATGGGGCCCAGGGCCACTGGTTATGAGGGGGAAACTTCTTTGCTTGTGCTTGAACCCTTTTCTCATATTTCACTCTGTTTTGGTAGTAGACTGTCTAGGCCTCTGCTTGGGCGGGGTCTTGAATACTTAGTTCATTTAGAAGTCTTGTATTCCTAATAAGATCTGTTTGTGGTGATAGCTGGCCTCCAGGCCTTGTCTTCACAAGGATGGACGCACACTGTGCTGGAAGGAAGGATACATGTTCAGATAAAACAGTGGTGGCTCGCATTACATTTCGTGGTGAGGATGGATAGTCATCTTTGAAAAGCATCCGTAGCTTGAACCAGCCTCCTTCTCAGAGCCCCCTTCTTTCCAGGGATGGCACATTCCCATTCGTCAGGTTTACCATGCCATCAGGGTTCTTTGTTGGGACATCCACAAAGCCAAAAGTGTCATCCTTCCTCCAAGCTTCCCTTTCCTGCACAAGTTGGCTGAGGGCGATCCCGACACATACAAAGTCCCTGTACAACCGCTGCCCGGACCGTCTGTGTCTGTGTGTGCCTGTGTGCCTGTGTGCGTGCGTGCGTGCGTGCGTGCGTGCGTGCGTGCGTGTGTGTGTGTGTGTGTGTGTGTGTGTGTGTGTGTCTGTCCTGAATCTCACTCTCTAGACCAGACTGGACTTGAACTTACAAATATACACCTTCCTCTGCCTCCTGAGTGCTGGGATTAAGTGGGGCACCACCACATCCATCTATTAGTTAATTTTACATTTTTTATTCTTATAAGCACGTGTGTGTCTAACTATGCCACATGTGTGCAGGTGCCCAAAAAAAATGGAAGTTAGCAGAGTCCCTGGAGCTGGAGTTAGAGAAGGGTGGATGCTGGGAACCAAACCCAGGACCTCTGCAGGAGCAGTTAGTGCTTTTTTTTTTTTTTTTCTTTTTTTCTTCTTTTTCAGAGCTGGGGACCAAACCCAGGGCCTTGTACTTTTTTTTTTTTTTTTTTAAGATTTTACTTATTTATTGTATGTGAGTCCACTGTAGCTGTCCTCAGACTCATCAGAAGAGGGCATCAGATCTCATTACAGATGGTTGTGAGCCACCTGTGGTTGCTGGGATTTGGACTCAGGACCTCCAGAAGAGCAATCAGTGCTCTTAACCACTGAACACACACACACACACACACACACACACACACACACACACACACACACACACAAATTGGGCTCTAGAGATTGCTCAATGGTTAGACTACTCACTGCTCTTCCAAAGGTCCTGAGTTCAATTCCGTGGTGGCTCACAACCATCTGATGTCCTCTTTTGGTGTGTCTGAAGACAGCTACAGTGTGGTGCTTACATAAATAAAATAAATAAATCTATAAAGATCTGTTAAAAATTATTTTAAGCCTTCACTCCCAGGACTCAGGAGGGAGAGGCAGGTGGGTCTCTGAGTTCAAGGGCCACCTGGTGTATGGAGTGAGATCCTGTCTCAAAAATAAAAATACTAAAAACAGCAAAAAGAACAAAATCGGGGTTGGGGATTTAGCTCAGTGGTAGAGCGCTTGCCTAGCAAGCACAAGGCCCTGGGTTCGGTCCCCAGCTCCGAAAATAAGAAAAGAAAAAAAAAAAGAACAAAATCAAAAAATATTTGGGGGGAACAGGATAACATTTGAAATATAAATACATAAAATATATACTAAAAATCAGTATAAAAATCTTTATATTAGTGTTTTGCCTACACATGTGTTTGTGCACCACGTGAGTGTCTGGTACCCTTGGAGGCAGTTAAAGAGTGTTGGTGCCCTGGAACCAGATTTCCAGGCAGTTGTGAGCCCCCACGAACCCAGGTCCTCTGAGAGAGCAGCCCATGACCCTAACCATTGGGCCATCTCTAGAGCTCTGGACTTCATTCCTGGAACTCTGTTATTTTGTATGCTAAGTTAAAATTTTAACTGGAGGGTTAGAGAAATGGCTCAGTGATTAAGAGCACTCACTGGCTGTATTTGCAGAGGACCTGAGTTTAATTCCTAATGTTACAGGCTCCAGACAACTGACTCCATGATGACAGTACCATTCCGGCTGCACGGTCAGCACATAGACAGCACCACCTGCCAAATCCGTCAAAGGCCCAATCCGCCAAAGTCTGCGGCTCTGGGAAAGGCTCTGCAGTACTAACTTTGTTTTTCTGGCCTCTGTAGTTCCGAGTCTGGCTAACTGTTCTTGCTAACTGAGGTATGTCAACCCAGGATGTGGTTTTGTGCTTAAGAACTCACCCTGAGGGGCTGGAGAGATGGCTCAGCGGTTAAGAGCACCCGACTACTCTTCCAGAGGTCCTGAGTTCAATTCCCAGCAACCACATGGTGGCTCACAACCATCTGTAAAGAGATCCGATGCCCTCTTCTGGTGTGTCTGAAGACAGCTACAGTGTACTTATATATAATAAATGAATAAATCTTTAAAAAAAAAAAAAAAAAAAAAAAAGAACTCACCCTGAGAAAGGCTCCAGGCTATACTGGGGCCTACACACACAGACTATATTATAGTCACTGGCCCGTAAGGACTTTTTTTTCATTATTATTAATTTTTTATTTATGAATCCACTGTAGCTGTCTTCAGACACACCAGAAGAGGGAATAGGAGGATCCCATTACAGATGGTTGTGAGCCACCATGTGGTTACTGGGAATTGAACTCAGGACCTCGGGAAGAGCAGTCAGTGCTCTTAACCACTGAGCCGTCTCTCCAGCCCCCCCCCCCCCAAGACTTTCTATCTGCTAAAACCTATGTCTGAGTAGTCTTCTCTGGTTGCTCTCCCACAACACCGCAGCTCACAACTTCCTGTAACGTCAGCTCCAGCAGATCCAATGACTCTTCTGCCTTCAGTGCACATCAGGCACATGCATGTTGCATGGACACACATGCAGCCATGCCACTCATACAAATATTTTTTTAATGTTAACTGAGTGAAGATGCATGCTGCTCTTACAGGGGCCTGAGTTTGGATCCCAGTCCTTGCACTGGGGAATCAAAGCCATCCATGGCTCTGGCTCTGAGCGGTCACTGCCACCTATGCTTGTACACAACTTAAAAATAAAGCATTTTTGGGGCTGGGGACTTAGCTCAGTGGTAGAGCGCTTACCTAGGAAGCGCAAGGCCCTGGGTTCGGTCCCCAGCTCCGAAAAAAAGAACCAAAAAAAAAAAAAAAAAAAAGCATTTTTAAAATTTTGTTTTCAAGACAAGTTTTCTCCATGTTGCCCTGGCTTTCCTGGAACTCACTCTGTAGACGAGGTCAGCCTTGAACTCAGAGATCTACCTGCCTCTGCCTCCTGAGTGCTGGGATCAAAGACACGTGCCACCATGTCCGGCATAATAAATACATCTTTGCACAAGTATGGAGGGGACTTCCAGGACACAATTCTCAGGGAGAATGAGCTAGACACAGGACAAACAGCACACGGGCTGCTCCGGAAGGTTCCTGGAGTCGTTAGAGTCCCGGAGAGGAGACGTGGGCTGGGTGCTGGGGCAGTGTCAGCTGCGGCAGAGTTCCAGTATGGGCAGACAGAACATTCTGGAGCTGGATGGTAGAAATACCACACATTTCCTTTGTCTTAACCAAGGGGTGACAAACCAGTAACACAGTATGGTAGACGGCACCAATCTGTTCTGTTTGAGGCCCCAGGACCAAGTCTGTGTACTGGAGCTGCAAGTGACCACTGCAGCTGGCATTTTGGTTTGTCTAGGCAAGAGGACTGACTGTACTGGCTGGCTTTGTGCGTCAACTCGAGCTGGAGTTATCACAGAGAAAGGAGCCTCCCTTGAGGAAATGCCTCCATGAGACCCCGCTGTAAGGTATTTTCTCAACTAGTGATCAAGGGTAGGAAGAAGCACTGTGGGTGGTGCTGTCCCTGGGCTGGCGGTCTTGGGTTCTATAAGAAAGCAAGCTGAGAAAGCCAGGGGAAGCAAACCAGTAACATCCTTCCATGGCCTCTGCATCGGCTCCTGCCTCTGGGTTCCTGCCCTGTGTGAGTTCCAGTCCTGACTTCCTTTGGTGATGAACAGCAATGTGGAAGTGTAAGGTGAATAAACCCTTTCCTCCCTAACTTGCTTCTTGGTCATGATGTGTGTGCAGGAATAGGAACCCTGACTACAAGAACAAACCAGTAACATTCACTGGCAGAGTTCCTAGCCTCATCCAGAGTAACAGTGATGGGGCTAGCCTCAGACACGCACAGGCTGTGGGTCAGGAGATGCAGAGGGCTGAGCACAAGGGGATGTCTGTTGATCTGGGTCAGGTGCATGAGCTGTGACTGGGCCACAGGCTTGTCACAGACTGAGACCAAGACTGCAGCAGGCATCGGCTCCTGACCATACAGACGTCCCTAATGACCTGAAGAACACTGTGTGGGGGCTGGGTGGAGCGGGCATGGAGGTGACAGAACCTGCCTGACTCTGTGTCCTCAGGCAACTGGGTGCTGGGGAAGGCTGTAAATGGACTCTCCAATGGCCTTGCCTTCTCCTGAGACACGCTGGGGACAGCATCCCTGTAAGTATCCCAGGGTGAGCAAAGCAGTGGTCACTGAAACATCTAGGAAAATGGGCCATGCAGCCCAGGGGCTTCTGGACCATCAGAAAGGCCACCTAAAACACCCACACTGGACACAGTGCTGCCAAGGCCAGATCCAGCCAGTAAGGCAGACCAGGTCCCCTGCTACAGCCTGGGTATCATTCCAGAAGTGTGGAAGGACACTGAGAACACTGCTCAGGGACAAGGTCAGACAGAAAAGGTCACACATTGTAGGACTCTGTGACAGGAAATGCGCAGAGGAGGCAAATCCAGACTCAGGGTGCCATACCCACTGACGGGGCAGGGTGGTCATGTCCCCTTGCCCAGGGTTGCACCTGGGCCTTGTGGCATGGGTCACTGTAACCTCATTGATTGAACACAGGCTGACCTTCAAATCAAGTCCTACAAAACCCCGGGTCTCAGGAAGGGCAGTGCCTGCTGTTTTACTTAGTTGAAGTAGACCATCTGACTATGCCATCGAGGGCCAGCACAGCAGCGTCTCTCCAGCACAGACTCAGGCTCTCCCCGTCCTATATACCTGGGAAGCTCGCGTCTCCCACACATCTCATTCCTCCTTAACTTGTCTGGCACTAAAAAACAACTGCTCTTCCCTCTGCTCTGGCTACTAATCCCAAGACCAGAAAAGCCAAGGAGGGAGAAAGCTTGGGGGACTGGCTCAGGGGCTTTACCAGGACTCGGTGGCACTGTCCTTCCTTAGCCCGCATCGCCCTCTATGGATGAGAAGCAGCATTGCAAGGGACATCTATGGGAACCGCCTCAGCCCACACTGGAGACACACAGAGATGCCTTCAACAGCTGTTCCAGCATGACACAAAGAGCAAACTTGTCACCCTACAACTTGGGAGGCTGAAGTAGGAGGATCGGCATCAACTGGAAGTCAGCGAGGCTTGTTTCAAACCACCCCGAGGGGCCACACAGCTTATTCTAAACAAAGTTGCTCCTATGTTGGGATCTACAACCATAATACAAACATTGGAAAGAAACTCAGATGGTTGTCAAAACTGTATGCTGGGGCTGGAGAGATGGCTCAGCGGTTAAGAGCACCCGACTGCTTTTCCAGAGGTCATGAGTTCAATTCCCAGCAACCACATGGTGGCTCACAACCATCTGTAAAGAGATCTGGTGCCCTCTTGTGGTGTATCTGAAGACAGCTACAGTGTACTTATATATAATAAATGAATAAATCTTTAAAAAAAAAAAAACTGTATGCTGGGGGTTGGGGATTTAGCTCAGTGGTAGAGCGCTTGCCTAGCAAGCACAAGGCCCTGGGTTTGGTCCTCAGTTCCGAAAAAAAAACCAAACAAAACAAACTGTATGCTGTTCTCTTTAAAGGGAGATGCTGAGGGACCAGCCAGGTGTGAAGCACAGCCCCCTCCAGAATTCCCCAGCGAGGGGCTGGGGGCGTGGTCAGGGAGCCCTGCCTAGAATTCCCCCAGGGAGGGGTTGGGGGCGTGGTCAGGGAGCCCTGCCTAGAATTCCCCCAGGGAGGGGTTGGGGGCGTGGTCAGAGAGCCCTGCCTAGAATTCCCCCAGGGAGGGGCTGGGGGCGTGGTCAGGGGGTAAAAGAAGGAGTTTTCCTCTGACCTCCACATGCACAGAGGCAACACAACACACATTGTGTACATTCATGCAACAACAGGAAAACCCATCTCAAAGGAAAAAAATTGCCAGCTATGCATTGTGAGCCTGCTTTCTGTGTGGTTTCCTGCTATCTTGAATTATTTGGACCCTTGGTGGTTGAACAGGCTGTTATCAAAGCTTGTCACCAGGCCATCGTTCAGGGTGGGAGTCGGACAGAAACAACAAGGAGCCACCCACAGTATGGAGAGGACCACTTTATTCTAGGCTTGTATGGAGGTGGGAGTGAGGCAGGTGGACCCCTCCCTGGGTTGCTGTGTGGGCTGCTGGGATTCGGCATGGTGGCCAAGTCTTGCAGTGAGAGATACATTCAGTCAAGCCTTGAGGGCTGGTCCTGGGTTTTTCCAGAGCTGGGCATTGGATGTGGTAACTTCTGGAAAGACCCAAGGGTTTCAGGGAAGGGCCAAGAGGCTCAAAGCTGGAGCTGGGGACAGTCACATCTTGCTACACCCTCCATGATATGGCAGAGAGGGGCCCACAGGAGCCACACGACAGATGAAGTTTTGCTACAGGATAGGCTGCCACTGAAGAGAGAAAGGTCCCTGTTGCCACCTTCCAGGCACCACAGATGCCAGGGTGGAAGCCACATGTGAGTTCATCACTGGATTCCAGGATGGGCCCAACACTGTTCTCAGGAGGGCGGCCACTAGAAACCAGTTAAAAGTTGGGCTGGCTTGCACTTGGGAGGCAGAGGCAGGCGGATCTCTATGAGCTGGAGGCTAGCCTGGTCTACAAAATAATTTCCAGGACAGCCAGGGATACACAGTGAGAGCCTGTCTCAAAAACACCAACAAAACAAAACAAAAAACAACAAAGAAAAACAAAACCAAAAAATCAAAAAATGTTTCTGAATGGACTGGGTTTGGTGTCTTACATTTTTAACTGAGCAGTAGGGATGCAGAGGCAGGAGGATCTCTGTGAGTTCCAGACCAGTTTCAAAACCCAAACCAACAATGTAAAAACAGAGACACAGCAGAGCCGCTTTGTGTGTGCATCTGTGCAGCTGCCTGCTGGGCTGGACTGCAGCTGCCTGGTTCTCCCTCTCAGCCCCCTGCACCCCATGTCTGCCACCAAGGCTCCTCCAGGGGTGTGGGGGGGTCACACCTGTGTACTCACACTCAGGCAGCCAACACCTCCCTGTGTTACCATTTCTGTTTCGTGTTTTGTTTTTGTTTGAGGGTCTCACTGTGTAGCCCTGGCTGCCCTGGACTTGCTCTGTAGATCAGGCTGGACTCGAACTCACAGATTCACCTGCCTCTGTCTCCTGAGCAGTAGGATTGAAGGTGGCTGCCACCCTGCCTGGCTCCTTCACAGTTTTTAAGACAATCTTGTTCTGGGACCCTGGTTAGCCTGATGCCCATTGTGGAGGTCAGGGTTGCAGCCATCCTCCTGCAGCTGCCTGCAGAGTTCTGGGATCACAGGCACGCATGCGGTGTGTACATTCTGACAGGCAAAGGCTCCTCAGAACACCCAATCCTGGGAGTCCTGGGGTGCCAGAGAGGGTGGCACTCAGAAAAGCCCCACAATTCCTCGGCAGGGCTGGGCAGGGCAGGGCATGGCACATTAGCACATCTCTGGAGGTACGCTGGCCGGCTGCCTATGTGGTCACTCACACAATGTGGCTGTAAACAGAGACCAGGCCGGCACGTGTAAGGGGAAGGGACAAGGGGTGGTTAGCAATGTCTCCAGACCCCGCCTCCTGCCAGAGGCCATGGTACAAACACAGTGTAAACCCAGGGGCTGAAAGCACAGTGTCCAGAATTCAAGTTCAGCCCCTGGCTGCTGGCAAGGGGACCGGTTAGAGTCCAAGAGCTCACAGTCACCACGAGAGGGCGGAAGCCATGGCCTCGTTGCTCCTCGGACGATGGCATGAGGGTGGAATGCTCCTGAGAAACTGCAGCACAGAGCTGTCTCCTCGAGTCTCCGCAGCCAGGAGGGGCCCTCAGTGACACATCCGCGATGTCATCTCCTTCTGTAGAGACAGGCATCAGGAAACAGGAGGCACGAGGCAAAGGCCTCGCATAACCCAAGACATGGCAGACACTGAACGGCGGGCACAGGTGGGGAGCCCTGTCATGGTCAGACAGCCTGTGCCACTGATTTGGGTGATGTGCTGTGATGTCCTGGGTCACGGGCCGACACTACTTAGTAGGAAGGTCAGCAGTGGGAAGTGGACACACTTCTGTCTGTAGGAGCCAGGAGCGGTGGCACATCTGTCATGGCATTGCTCAGGAGGAGGGGCAGGGGGATCATGAGTTCTAGGCCAGCCTAGGCTTCATGAGATTCTGTCTTAAAACAACTACAAAAGCAGCCCACGGGGCTGACACGATGACTCAGGGGATAAGGGTGAGTGTGGCCAAACCTGACTACCCAGGTTCAAACCCCAGGTCCGTAGAATGGAGACTTGCAAGTTTTCCTGTGGCCTGCAACCTTCAGGCGCATGCCATGTCGGCCATGTTCACACACAGAAATATACAGCCCAGAGAAACAAAATGTAATACAACTGAAAGTTAAAAAGAAAGGGCACAAGGCAGGAGCGACGGCTCAGCAGGTCTGAGTAGAGCTGCTCTGAAGCAGACCAAGTGCAGACATGCAAGGAACACCCTACAGAAAATAAAATTAAACAAGCCAAGCCATGTCTTTAGTCCCAGCGCTAGGAGGAAGAGGAAGGCAGATCTGAGTTCAAAGCCAGCCCAGTCTACAAAGTCAGTTCCAGGACAGCCAGGGCTACATGGAGAAACCCTGGCCTTACAAAACAAACAAAGAGGCAAGTAAGTTTTTTGGTTTTTTTTTTTAAAGAAAGAAAAGGAAAAAAAGAAGGACAAACATTTTAAGCAGATGGCGCAGACCTATGACCCAAGCCTTGGAGTCTGAGGCAGGAGGATCACCTCAGGTTCCCAGCTCGTATAAACTATGTGGTGAACCATAGGCCAGTCTAGGTCACAGAATGGAAAAGGATAAAATCAGAAAAAATCCATCCAGCCATCAGTCAGTCAGCCAGCCACCGCGTGTTCTCTAGGAGGTGGAGCCCAGGCTGTCTGCTGTCTGGAAACTCGGGGATGCTCAGAGGTGCAGGCCAGTGCCCCCGCCCCCCAGTCGGCTCTGTGCCCTCTGTGAGTCACACAGATGAGATAGCCAACATGGCCCTAGAACATCCAGGACTTTTGTGTCTGGAGGGCGGGCGCGCTGGGCAGGCTATGTGAAGATGCCCGCCATTAGTACCTGACCCTCACTAACACGGGGAGCAGAGAGCCTGTGGGTACCAGGCCCTGTGCCCTCTCACACAGGTAAGGCCAACTAGAGCCATGACACTCTGTCTCCCCACCTGTGTGACCCAATGCTGAGGACACCCTCTGGCTGAGGACACCCTCGATCCCACCCAGGCAGGAGGCAGGAGCCCCATCCCCAGCTCACCAGGGGCTCCAGCTCTTTGGGGTCAATGAGGCTGAACTCGGTGACGAAGTAGTAGAAGTGCTTATAGCAGGTGTTCACGTGCGCCTCGGAGCCCATCTGTGCGATGCGGTCGAAATGGTGGATGTACACGTGCACGAACACGCGGAAGAGCCGCGACAGGATCTTGCGCACTGCCTGCAGGAAGGTCTTGGGAAACGGTGTGCCTGGAGGTGGGCCGAGGAAGGAGACCCGTGAGAACCAGTCGGCCTGAGCTGCACACCCCACCTTGGCCTTGCAGCCTGGCCTGGGATATGCTCCGTTTTGAGTCGCAGAGGGGAGAATGGATGAGGCTCAGAGAGCTCAGGCGCATGCTCAAGGTCACACAGCTTCCTGCTGATCCAAGCACCACTCCCCACGGAGTGAGCCGGCCTTTGCCCGGGGAGCCTTCCTCTGGGGTGAGCCGCACCCATTCTGAGCACCTTGCTTTGCCTTTTCCAAAGCCCCAGGGAAGTCCTCCAGGCCCGGCAGCTGTCACCCTGTTACTGTCCCACTCCTGGGGTTCAATACAGTCCTGAGGACACCAACCGCACAGCATGTAAATATATGACTTTGTGTGTGTCCCAGTACACAGGGACAGCCAAGGCAGCCAGTGTCACTTGATATCCTCGGGGGCTGGAGCTCTAGAAGGGTAGGTTTGCAGGCTAAGCCCATGGGTCTCCACCCCTTTGGAAGCCACATATCAGATATCTCACATATATTATGATTCACACCCCAGAAAATGACAGTTATGAAGGAAGGAGCCACAAAAGTACTCTGTGGTTGAGGCAGCACCAGGGTCACAGCCTTAGGAAGGTTGAGAACCACTGAGCTAGAAAGGTCGCTATGCCATGGTCCCCAAAGTCCACACCATGTCCTCTCCAGTGGCAGAAGGGAGTCTATAGCTGGGCTCGAGGTGAGGCCCTTCAGCTGGGGTCAGCTGGGGGAGGTGGGAGGGTGTCAGGCAGGAGGTTAGGGATGGGACACTGTGCTGTTATCTCAGAGAATGGAGGAAGGGGCCTGGAGCCTCTCCACACTGGGACAGGCGAGACACATGCCTCTGCAGTCACAGGCTGGGAGTCTGCGGCTACTGCCTCAACTGTAGGAGGCTCAGGGAGGCCAAGGGATGCTGGCCTTTGTACACTCACTCTCTCTCTCTCTCTCTCTCTCTCTCTCTCCCTCCCTCCCCCCCTTCCTCCCTCTCTCTGCTTCCTTCCTTCCTCCCTCCCTCCCTTCCTTCCTTCCTTCTTTTTGTTTTGATTCCAAGCCAGGGTCTCGCTGTGTAGCTCTTTCTGTTTTGGATCTCACTCTGTAGACCAGGCTGGTCTTGAACTCAGAGATCCGCCTGCCTCTCTGAGTGCTGGCATCAAAGGTGCACACCTCCCACCCCCCTCCCCTGTTCTGTGTTCTTGACTGGACCCACCCTAAACCCCGGCCACACCTTCGGTGGCAGGCCACATAAGGGCATGGAAGGAGGAAGCTTTTGCATTTGCCTGCTTGTCCTCACGCTCGCTGGTGTCAGAACCTACTTCTTTGGGATTCGGACATATGCTGAAGACCAGCTAAGGCATCTAGCCTCCTGGACTCTTGGCCGTTCTGTCAGGACATGGCCCTTGCGGGACTCTGCTTCATTCTCACTAAGTTTCAGTCAGTTCTGTTCCTCCAGTGAGCCTGCTGAGTCTTGGTCCTGCCCAAGGCCCGACTTACACTACACACTTTAGAGTATGAATAAAAGTTAGGTGTGGTGGCAATGCCTTTAATTACAGCATGCTGGATGGATGGAGGGGCAGGTTGATCTCTGAGGATTTGAGGCCAGCCTGGTCTACATAACAAGTTGAGACTAGCCAGAGCTACAGTGACACCATGTTTCAACAACTAAGTAACTAAGTAACTCCAAAACGAATGCTAAAATGTGAATAAAAAACCAGGTGTGGAACAGCTGTGTTATCTCAGCACTTGTGAGTCTGAGGCAGGAGGTCAGGAGTTCAAGACCAGCCTCAGCTACATACCACGTTCAAGGTCAATTTTGACTAAGAAAGTACTTGTCGGGGTTGGGGATTTAGCTCAGTGGTAGAGCGCTTGCCTAGGACGCGCAAGGCCCTGGGTTCGGTCCCCAGCTCCGAAAAAAAAAGAACCAAAAAAAAAAAAAAAAAAAAAAAAAAAGAAAGAAAAGAAAGTACTTGTCAAAATACAGAAAATAGGGAATAGGGCCCAGCGGGATGGTCCAGTTGGTAACATGCTGATGTTGTAAACACGATGGACAGTGGGGTCCCCAGAATGTGCATAAAATGCTGGGTGTGGTGACACACACCTATAATCTTAGAATGGGAAGTGTAACAAAAGGAACCAAGCAGCTCGAGAGACACTTTTCCCAGGAGCAGAGGGTTTCTCTGATGCAACCCAAGGGGATCCTCTGATTCCTGAGTGCACATGTACCAAGTACATACACATACCCATGCATGCATGAGCCCCCCAACCCCCGCCACACACTAAAAATCATCATGCGGTCCAGTGGTGGTGGCGCCTCCTTTAATCCCGGGCAGAGGCAGGAAGATCTCTGTGAGTTCTGGTCAACACAGAGAAACCCTGTCTCAGAAACCAAAAATAACACACACACACACACACACACACACACACACACACGCACACACACACACACAAACACACACATATTCACACACACAGAGCAGACACACACACAGCACACACACACACATGCACGCACACACACAGACACACACAGACACACAGCAGACAGACACACACACACAGCAAACACACACACACACGCATGCGCATGCACACACACACACACATGCACTCACACACACACAAACTCACAGCCACGGAGCCCATCTGGCCCTTTCTGCTCAGTGTGTGCTCAGCAGACATGGGGTCCTGGGGTAGCTGAGGCCCTCCTTGCTGTGAGTGGGCAGGGGTGCGGCCCCGACTCACCAACATTAGTGGGGAAAAGGTCCTCGTTGTTGATTTGCACCTCGATCCAGTCCATAAGCAGGTCCATGTAGCGGGGTGCGGACAGCGCTGTGGGCTTCCGGTAGCGCTGCTCGTCCTGCCAGCGGTACTCGTACTTGGGGCCCCCGGACATGACCGGACACGACTGCTCGGTACAGCCATCGCTGATGGTACCGTAGATGAGGTTGACGCGGTTGAAGAAGTCCACCACGTGCACGGCCACCCAGTCGTTGAGATCCTCGCCCGGCGGCAGCTGCACAGCCAGCCGCAGGTCCAGCCCCGCGTTCAGAGATGCCTGCGCGCGCTTGTGTAGCTCGAAGCGCTGCGTGCCAGGCTCGAACTTGCGTTTGGGCCTGAATGTCTTGTCCTTGTTGAACACTTGTTTCAGGAATGGGTTTGACATCTTAGTGGCACTTGATTCTCAGAACAGGAGCAGAGAGAGAACCTGTGCTGTGGGTCCCCAGGAGCCGGAAAGAGAAAAGGACAGCATTAGTGCTGGGCTCAGGCACAGACCTGTCATCTCAGCAATCAGGAAGCTGAGGCAAGAGGATCGCCCCAAAGCCCAACGAGCCTGGGTTGTAGGGCACAGGGACTTTCCTGAGCTGTTCTAGAAACAAACGTCACACTCGCAGACTTCTAGCAGGAAACACCAAAAGAGGCAGGGTCCTAGGAGCCACGTGACCACGTCACACAAAGTGATGGCCTCAGAGGTGCCTGTCTCCTCCTGACATGGACCAAGCACTGCTCTGACTGCTGCTTCAGGACACTTGGGGGAGCACATGGGGATGGCAGCGGGAAATGCCCGGGGCCCAGCACCTCAGGATGTGACTCATGTGAGCAGAGGTTCGGTACAGACAGAGGCTGCCCAGGACCAGCTGGACAGCCCTACCTTCCATAATTAAGTCTTTTCTCCCGAGAGCTGGGAACAGAACCTAGACTTCAGCCAAGTCAGTGGACCTGCCCTCTGCCAGGGAGGACCCACAGCACCCTGCTCCCTGAGATGGGTTAGGCCGTATAGGAAAGGCAACTGGAGTTGAACCTTGGGGCGGAGCCAAGGGTGCTTGGGAAACTGTAGAGACAGTGCTGACAGAAGGGGAAGTTGGGATGGGGAGTGGCATGTGGTGTGGGCTAGCTCCTCCCACATAGGCAGCCCCACTTCACTCATGATAACAACTTGTGTGTCTTCTTTACAGACAGGGTCTCATGTAGCCCAGGCTGGCCTCCCAACTCACTATGCAGCGGAGGAAGGCCTCGAGTCTCCCACCCTCTTGCCGACCCATCATGAGTGCTAGGACACCAAGTACCACGACGCACAGTTAACCCTCACAACATTCCCATCAATCCTCAGCACACCCACTTTTTTCTTACATTGTTTGTGGCCACCATGATGTGCCTGCAGGGCCCCTCAAGGAGAGTGGACAGAACTGAAGTCACGCTTGTACCCAGCGCTATGATATCCCTGACTACAGAGCTCAGTGTGGGCCCAGGGTTCATAGGAGGGCAAGAGGGAGACACAGGGCCTGGGTACCCACATGCTGGCTACAGCACCTGCATAGCAGGGAGAGCCCGACAGACAGCTACTGTGGTGGGGACGGATGGAAAGGGACACAGTATGGAGCTAAGTGACGGGAAATGTCGATGCCAGGGCTGGGGAAGGACATCGTAGTTCATAGGGTGATGGAATGTTCTAGAATTAGAAGCAGTAACTGCACAACTTAGCCAGAACTCAATACCGTGCTATGTGTCCTAGGCCTGTGGGTGGGTACACTGGAGACAAGAAGCAGAGATTGCTTCCCTGGGGCTCATGCTGTGCCAGCTCCTCCATTCTGAATCTGACTTCGGAGGCAGCACCACTCTGGGAAAAAAATCTAGGAAGTAAGATGGTTTATTTAAGCAGGTGCAGCTCAGGCCCGAGTGGAGGGAGGACTAGGATCCTTGGCCACAGACCTATTTCCAGGCCAGCCCTGGCTGCGTGAGACCCTGCCAGAAAAACAAGAACTTCCTATATGGCACAACCTCTGATCACAGCACACTGTGATCTCTGTGAGTTCAAAGCCAGCCTGGTCTACAGAGTGAGACCACAAAACCAATAAAAATAAATGGAGGCTGACAACTGTATGACAGTGAGCCCATGTGGGGGTCACCGTGGACACCAGTCAAGGTAGGTAGGGTACCCCAGATGCAGGAGCCCACAGACCAACTTCCTCACAGCATGTCCACCTCACTGCCATTTCACATCTGAGCAGTGCTTCACAGCCTTTTGAGGAAATGCTACCTCTATTCCAGACAGTTCTCCGGAGCCCCAGCCTGCTCTCAGCCACAGTGGCCACTGGCAGGTGCTTCATGCAGGGTGTGCAGGAAGTGTGCTTGGCCTCCCTCCCACCCTCTGTACACTGGCTATCACTCAGCTCTGACAGCCAACCATCCCCACCATGACCAGGGTCTCCTGGAGAGGTGGCACAGCAGCAATCCTCGGCCCCAAGGACCCTCCACGTGGGAAACTGGGCTTTGGCTGGTTTCTCCTTGCTTCAGCCCCATGTCCCTGACCCCTTAGACAGGCAGATCAGCCTGGGGCCTCCCCAAGAGGCGATCACTTAAGACAAGCCGCCAGTTTTCCCTTTTATCTTTCTGAGACAGGGCCTTGAGTAGCCCAGGCTGGCCTTTATACCTGGTCGTCTGTCTCCTGTCCCCCACACAGAGCCTTGGTGCCCAGCAGTCAGGGCGGAGCTGCGCCCACATAGTCTCACCAGACTGCTCCCTGCTCCGCACACTTGCGGGCAAGCTTCAGTTTACTACAATGGTGGCTGCTGCTGGGGCAGGGTTCCTCTTGAGCTGGCCCCTAGGTTCTGCCTGGCTTGAGCTGAGCCAGCTACCACCTACTGGTGGCTGTCCATCTGCCTCAGGGATTTCCTGGGGACAATTCTGGGGATTCCCTCCAATGCTGTCACCAAGCTGTGTCAAGCAGGAGCTAGGGCCACCATGGGGAGGTGTCAAGGGTCCCTTGGAACTTCACAGCTCTGTCTGCCTCTATGTGATGCCAGCTCTGGAGCTGGCCACAAGGGACTACAGGAAGGAATGGCCCCTCAGCTGGGTCTCACCCCGCCAATGGGTGATGCCTCCAGGGGCCCGGACTAACAAGGTTCTGGAAGTGCCTCTCATTTGTCTGGTTCTCAGGCTTTATTTGAGACACTGTCTGACATTTGGCTCTGAGTCCTCCTGCTTCAGCCTCCCACAGGCTGGGCTGACGTCACCCTGGCAGCCTGCTGTGGGTCTTTCCCTCATTTTCCGATGGTGTCCTGCACTCCCACCAAGACTTCTGGAAGCAGAAGTGGCAGAAGACGTTCTGTAGTCCCCTCACACACCTATGTCCTCTTAGGAAGTGGGAGGGTTTTTGTTTTTAAGGGGAAGCAAATATTTCCTTTTCTTTCTTGAGACTGTGTTTCTCTATCCTGGAACTCCCTCTATAGACCAGGCTGGCCTTGAACTCGGGGACCCACCTGCCTCTGCCTCGAGTGCTGGGATTAAAGTGTGGGCCACTACTGCAGGTACAAATATTTTCTACAAACTATGGAGATGGGTAGAGAGAGTCCCTATCAAAATCAACTGCCCCTTGTCAGAAATAACATTCTCTAGCACAGACCTAGGTGGGCGGCAGCCTGTCACCCTCCTCCCCGCAAAACCCCTGGTCACCGTCTGGGCGCCTCCTCTCAGGTCCTCTAGTGGACTTCCAACAGCGGCTCAGAACTGGATGCCAGCACCTCAGGGTCCTCTTCTCGGGACTATGACATTGACAGACACTTAGAACCTTCTAGAAGGAAGTGAGGTAAGCTGACACTGCTCTTCTACTTCAGCACCTACAGCTCCTCTTCCTCCCCTTCTGAAATCAGAGCTCTAAGTAATAAGGACCTGACCCCTCCCTCCCAGGCCAGGGTGTAGGGCTCAGGAGCCCAGGGTCAACACTTCCTTCCGGAGGTTTCCACATCCGTTGCCTTGGGGACAGGGCCTGAGCTGGTTCCATGTGCTTGCTCTGTGGCAGGGCAGCCCCAAACCTGACCAAAGTGAGGCCTCAAGGCCACCTCCACATGGAAAGGGTCATTGGAAGTGGCCTGGGGATAGTGCCTGAATCTCAGGGTTCATACCCAGCACACCAAGAAGACAAAACAAAGCTGAAGTGAGGCCTCTGCACACTAGCTCTGTTGTGATTCCGGTCGCTGCTGACACTGTTTCTGAACCCTTATTGGGGTGAGGCCACATCCTGGGGCCTTCAAGGGGGACCTGACAGTTACCATTTTCTACAGGGCAGTAGGCACAGATCTATTTTGCAGATGAAGAAACTAGGGCGGTCTCAAAGAGTAGCCCAGGCTAGAATAGAACTTTATAGCTTCCTTAGTGTTTATTGTTTACAATGGTGTACATTCTGGTTTTCTGATCTAAACACAGAAAAGAAAAAAAAAAACTATCATCAGATAATCAAAGGGAAGGGTGGAGCCCTGCCTAGAATCCCCCAGTGAGGGGGCTGGGGCGTGGCCAGGGTGCTGTTTGACTGGTTGGAGTTCAAGGGTTCCCTCTGCCAGCCCCGCTTTGGAAGGGAAAAGGAGGAGTTGGAGTCTGCCGTAGGATGGTCTTCAGAAAAGGGAAATGGGTCCTCTGTGGGACTCAACTGCACAGAATCCTCCTGCTCTAACAGTTTCTGCCTTTTGTGGTTAGGGCATCTGAAGCAGGGTATTCTGAGAAAGCCAGGCCTGCTCCCGGCTGCTGGCGGTTCCTGGGGACTTCACTGAAACCACACTTTCAGAGTGGAGGAATTTTCACCGCATGCCCAGCCAGGCCCAAGTATTTCCCTGGGGCACTACAGCGATGACCCACATGGACTTTTTTTTTTTTTTTTTTTCTTTCGGGAGCTGGGGACCGAACCCAGGGCCTTGCGCTTGCTACCACTGAGCTAAATCCCCAACCCCCCCCCCCCACGGACTTTTTAGATGGGGGTCCTACAGGGAGTTCGTTTGTGAGCTGGGCCACCCCACCGCTGAAAAGCATGAGGTCACGTACTGAGGGTCAGAACTGCTCTCTGTTCTGCTTTAGTTTCTAGATGGTGCCTCGTGATCTTCCTGCCCCTCCCTCAAGCGCTAGGACTAGGACTTGCCTCACCATGCCTGGCTTCCGAGAGATGAATAACTGGGTCTTATGGGTTTCAACTTGGAGGGGAGGTTGGAGGGAGGAGTCAGGGAGCCGGCTCTGTGCCTGAGAATCCACACGGAGGAAGAAGAGACTAGACTCTTCCCTCCTTTAACCTCCTCCCTCACAAGGTAAATAATAAAAGGTAAATGCGAACTTCTTTAAGGTTCAAATAAAAACCCCTCAGCACTGCACCACAGGAGGACAGTGGCCCGGTCATACTCAGATGCCCCCCTGCTGTGAGGCCACAGGCTGAACAGGCCCTTCCCCCAGGAAGCCCACAAGGAAGGCAGTGTCTGACACCCAGAATGAGCCCTAAGGACAGCTGCAAACTCATGAAGTGATCAACTCTGTGACTGAGAGCCAGCCCACCCCACACTCACTCTGCCTTGCTGCAAACTGAACTCTCCAGTTAAGGCGGTGCTTGGGAAGCTGAGGCAGGAGGACTGCACATTCAAGGTAAGCCTGGGTCACAGAATGAGTTCATGGCAGTCACAGTAACTCATTTAGGCTCTGCTTCAGTTACAGTGAACTTTCTTTTGCCTATGTGTAGTACGCAGGAGGCCGAGAGCTCCGAGCCAAGCTGGACCCCACAAGAAGACATTGTCTCTTTAAAAAATGACTACAAGCAAGGCTGTGCAATGAGGCCAAGGCTGCAGAAGACTCCAGTCTGTGGGAACCCTCGGTCGGACAGACTGAGAGAGCCAGTCCTACATGCCCTGTGTCATCTACACACAAGCAATTGGAGCACAAGCATACACAAACATGTACCCAAAAGTAAATAATGTTAGGTTTTTTGTTTTTTTTTTTCTTTTTTGACAGGGTTTCTCTGTGTGAGCTGTCTTAGAACTCACTCTGCAGACCAGGCTGGCCTTGAACTCACAGAGATCCCCTGCCTCTGCCTCTGAGTGCTAGGATTAAAGGCGAGTGCCACAATGCTGGGACATAAAATACAAACTTTAAATTAAAAAGTAAGCCCCCTGGCATTGGGCAGAGACACCGTGTTGGCATTGCTTTACGTCAGTCAGGGCAGATAGTCCTCTGTTCATCCGAGTGCCAAGTCCCGCTTGGTGGCCAAAGCTGTCTTATGCCAACTCAAATCAAGGCAGCACAGTGCAAAAGGAGGAAGACAGAGACCTGCAGACTTCCATGCCACCCACAGAGCTGCCCTCCAGAGCACGGCACTAGAGCGGTAGACGGCCACTCACTATGACACAGATGAAGGATGTCGCCCAGGGGACCGCCATCAGCGTAGCCCACCTGCAGCGGAGACCACCACAATGCGTCATACGTGGTGGGCAGAGGGGGAGAGAGAGTGGAGCAGCTTGAGCATTGTGGAGAGAGATTAACCTACAGACTGAGGTGGAGAGGCCACACGGAGTGTGTGCAGTGGCAGGGGTCCGTGTCAATCCATGGCTCATGCTCCCACTGGAGAACGTGGGGCAGCTGCTGAGGATCACGTGGATGTGCAGGGGCTGTGCAAAACTGGCCCCGGCTCTCACCAGAGGCAAGACTCAGTAGAGTGTTGGCAAAGCGGGCCCTGAGCCTAGCGCAGACAGCACAGTGGAGCTGGCCCTGCTGCCCCTCTGCCAGGAGGTGGCACAGGCACAGAGGTGATGCCCACCTCACCCCTCACCACCTGTGGCAGGTGGGAAAGCTACTCACAGGGTTGTCAGCTCTGGAGAGCTGGCCCTGCCCCTCACCACTGCAGCACTCCAGAGAGTGGGTCCTGCCCCCTCCCCCTGACCTGGCCCTGCCCTCTACTGCCATGAGGTGGTGTGGGTGCAGGGGTGGGGAGGAGGAGCAGTGGGTTGGTGGAGCGCTGGCTCTGGGGTCATGAGAGCAGGATGACTAACCAACCCTGGACTGAGAGCACTTGGCGGACTGGGCCCTGCACCTTGCCTGCGAGGCACAGTGGAGCTGGGAAGCAGCCTAGTGGAGACCGCTTCCTCCGAGGCCCTTTGTTCCCTCCCTGGCAGCAACAAGGACAAACGCCACTGACCAAAGGACAAAGGCCACTGACCAAAGGACAAAGGCCACTGACCAACACGTTGAATCTCTGGTGTCACACTTAAGAAATAACTGTTGCTGGGGTTGGAGAGACCAGTGACCATGAACACATGGCCTTCCTGCAAGGACTGGGCTTCGGGGTCAGTTCTCAGCCCCCACATGGCATGTCACAAGCCTCTGGAACTGCAGTCCCCTGGAGATCCGATGGCCTCCACACCAGTCATATACATATACACAGGCAAGCACTCCCACCCATAAGATAAAATAAGTACATCTCTGCTGGGGATTTAGCTCAGTGGTAGAGCGCTTATCTAGGAAGCGCGAGGCCCTGGGTTCGGTCCCCAGCTCCGAAAAAAAAGAACCAAAAAAAAAAGTACATCTCTGTTTCCACGGCCCTGTCTCAGCACTCATCCCACAGGCACACGGACAGGGTAAAGCGCGGCGGAGTGCGCGTGCACACGCACACTGAACAAAGGCCTTAGGAGAAGGACCAGAAGGAGGAGGAGGAGGAGGAAGAGGAGGAAGAGGAGGAGGAGGAGGAGGAAGTGGAAGAGGAAGAGGAAGAAGAAGAAGAAGGAAGAAGAGGAAGAAGAAGAAGAAGAAGAAGAGGAAGAAGAAGAAGAAGAAGAAGAAGAAGAAGAAGAAGAAGAAGAAGAAGAAGAAGAAGAAGAAGAAGAAAAGAAGCAGCAGCAGCAGCAGCAACAGCAGCAGCAGAAGAGGGGGCTGGAGAGATGGCTCAGCGGTTAAGAGCACCCGACTGCTCTTCCAGAGGTCCTGAGTTCAATTCCCAGCAACCACATGGTGGCTCACAACCATCTGTAATGAGATCTGATGCCCTCTTCTGGTGTATCTGAAGACAGCTACAGTGTACTTATATAGAATAAATGAATAAATCTTTAAAAAAAAAAAAGAAGCAGAAGAAGGAGGAGAAGAAGAAGACGATGACGACGACAACACTGACAGCTGGGCAGTGGTGAAAAATCAAAAAAGTAAAAAGCAAAAAGAGGTGGTGCACCTGGGAGGTAGAGGCAGACAGATCTCTGTGAGCTTGAGTCTAGCCTGGTCTACGTAGCAAGCTCCAGCTCCAGGACAGTTGAGAGACCTTTCCTAAACCTCTCCCCCAAAAGAAGGGAAATAAGTTATGGTTTGAATATGCTTGGCCCAGGGAATGGCACTATTAGGAGGTGTGACCCTCCTAATTGGAGTGGGTGTGTCACTGTGGGCGTGGGCTATAAGACCCTCACCCTAGCTGCCTGGAAGCCAGTCTTCCACTAGCAGCCTCAGATGAAGCTGTAGAACTCTCAGCTCCTCCTGCACCAGGCCTGCCTGGATGCTGCCATGTTCCCACCTTGATGACAATGGACAGAACCTCTGAACTGTAAGTCAGCCCTGATTAAACGTTGTCATTTGTAAGACTTGCCTTGGTCATGGGGTCTGTTCACAGCAGTACAACACTAAGACAAATTTCCACATGTTTGCCTGATGGAATAAATGTCATGGAAGCCTCTAGAACTGTATGAGAGCCAAATTTTCTGGCAGCCTCATGAAAGAGCAGAAGTGCACAATGATACTCAGATCTTTGCTAACTTACGGTGTGTTTCTACCCGAGTGAGCCCAGTACAACTGGATCTATCCACCCCTGCAGGTCTAGTTCATGGGAGGCTGCAGCAGGAGAAGCTCTTGACACTGTCCTGGGCTGCTGAGAGAACGACACGCCAGCTGGGCGGTGTACACAGCATGATTCTGTCTAACACAAATGAAAAGCAAGAGCAGGAGCCAGAGCTGTGCATCCAAGCACTGCTGGGTTCAGGTCCCTGCACTCACCTGGCGGCTCACAAATACAAGTGGCAGGGAGCCCGACACCTGCCCTCTTCTGACTTTCTGAGGCTCCTGTAGGCAAGCGGCACACACACACACACACACACACACACACACACACACACACACACTAAAAACTACGTTTATTGGCTGGGGATTTAGCTCAGTGGTAGAGCGCTTGCCTAGGAAGCGCAAGGCCCTGGGTTCGGTCCCCAGCTCCGAAAAAAAGAACCAAAAAAAAAAAAGAACCAAAAAAAAAAAAAAAACTACGTTTATCCTAGGTTGAAAGGCATGCATCCCTAGAACCTGAAGAGCACCCCACCAGCCAGCCTCACAGCACCCTGCAGGGTGGTCCTGGTCTCAGGTGACACAAGTTGGGGAGAGGGGCTCTGCTCATTCCATGTCTCTGGTCCCAGACAGATAAAACTCAGTTCAAACATAGGTTTCTATTATTTCACTCCACCTTGAGGGAGTGCTTACCCCCCCCCGCCCCCCATACTGGGGAGGAATCCAGGCCCATACATATGTTCTGCTGCTGAGCCCCTCACTGGGGCACTCTAGGCAGGGACTCCACCCTTGACCACACCGCCAGACCTTTGCTCTTTACACTGTAGCTGTTTTCATGCACATCAGAAGCGGGCATCAGATCCCATTACAGATGGTTGTGAGCCACCATGTGGTTGCTGGGATTTGAACTCGGGACCTCTGGGAGAGCAGTCAGTGCTCCTAACCACTGAGCCATCTTTCCAGCCCCCATTTGTTCTTGTTGAGGTGAGATTTCACTAAGTGTCCCAGGCTGCCCTTGAACTTAAATGGCACCGGAGTGGATCAAGATGGAGAAACAACAGACATCAAGAAGCCCAGGGGTGGGACTCTCCCCGCCTTGTCACCTCGGTTGTTCCGAGTACAGGAAAGGGGCGGTTAAAACCTGGTTTCCGGAAGTTCTCAGAGCTGTGTCTCAGGTTATCTGCTCCTGCCTTTGTCCACGGTTAAGTTTGTAGTCTCTAGCATCCTGCTGCTTGGAGCTCGCACCTCTCCGAAGCCCCATCACTTCCAGAGCTAGTCCTGCTTCCTCCATGCTGAAGGGAGTGCTGGGTGACCTGAGAGACCTTATTGTCCTCTGCAGGGAAAACACTGTCTGGTGTCCCCTGCTACTCCCACCCGCTCCTCCCTGAGCTCCCAACTCTCATAATCGTAGCAAATCAGAAGCCAAAGTTATGAGAATATAGGCGGGCTCTGGAATAAGCAAAAGGGACCTTTGTCCAGCCTTAACCACTACACCAACCTCTGCTTTGACCGTAGGTACTTATGGAGCCTAGGGAAGAGGTGGAGGGAGGAGGAGGGAAGGAAAAAGCAAAGGTGCTGGTGCAGGCCTTTAATCTCAGCGTTCAGAAGGCAGAGACAGGCTGATCTATCTGAGTTCCAAGACAGTCTGGGCTAAATAAAAGAAAAAAAAAGAAAGAAAAAAGAAGAAAGAAAGAAAGAAAAGAAAAAGAAACTGCGGCCAAAGTTCACTTTCTGTGATCCGTTTTTGAGTCTCCCCTATCTAACCTTTTCAATTACTTTTTTAGGGGAGGCCGGGGAGTGCTAAGGGGGCAGAAATGGGGATAGAACCCAGGGCTTTCTGTACACAAGGCAAATGCTTCACTCCGTAGCAACAGCCCAGACCCTCAATGAATTTTTATCAGAGACGTGATCGTTTCAAACAAATGAATCAGGCAGGAGATGGGATGGAGGATCCGATCCAGCAGCTGAAGGGTACCTTGTGCTATCAGGACCTCAAATATTAAACATGCTTGCAATCCATGAGGCTCCCTTTCTCCCTCCTTTTGACAGATCCCGGTTCCCAGCGCCCACTTTGGGCTCCGTCGCTGGACACTGTCATCCTGAGGGATGAAGTCCCGCCGCCCGCCTTGGCCCTCCGAGGACCCACCTGGCCGTCCGGATCCGACTCCCGCCTCGCCGAGTCTCCGGCCGCGCCCGCAGAGGGACACGCCTGCGGAGGGACACGCCGCACGCCCCGCCCAGGCCGCGCCCGCCAGCCGGATTTATTTCCCTTAAAGGGAAGGGGCCCGGATGGAGGCGTGGCGCCCGAGCTCCGAGGATTCCCGTATGAAAGGCGGGCACTGACGGTAGACCCCGCAGCACTCGGCGCCCCTGGAGACCAGAACGGACGCTGCTCAATGGCTGGAGTGCTGCGGTTGAGGGGCGGGACGAGCCCTCCCTCGATGGCTCCGGAACTAGCGCCAGTCCATGGCGCATGCGTGAGGTGCTGTGGATGGGGTGGAGCCTGGAGGCAGACTGGCGTTACCGGTTGCCAATTGTAACAGGAGTTGGGCCAAACCTGGGGAGGAGCCAGATTTAGGTGCAGAGCCAGACCAGGAACAGAAGTCGAGTGGGTGTGGTGACAGGCTAGCCAGGGGGCGGAGCCATCCGTGGGGCGGGACCAGGCCTGTAGGCGGAACAAGGCCTGAGACTGGAGTCTAATTGGGGCGGGGCTAGGCAGGGGCGGGACCAGAGTTGGAAGCAAGACCATGCCCTGAGCCGGGATGGCGCGGCCTGTCCACAGCGCGCGCCGTTGGTTGGTGCGGCGTGACGGGGCGTGGCGCGGGAGGCGCAGTCCGTTGGTGCGCGGCTGGAGGGCGCGGCGCTGGTGGCGCCAATGTTTGGGCACGGCCGGATGGGCCAGGCCATGGCCCTACTGCTGTTCCTGGGCATGACAGCGGCGCTGGCCTGGGGCTGCCTGCAGTGCGACCCCAACTTCTCGGAGAAGTTCTCCTTCTACCGTCACCACGTGAACCTCAAGTCCTGGTGGGTGGGTGACATCCCCGTGTCGGGGGTGTTGCTCTCCGAGTGGAGCCACAACACGATGAAGGAGCTCCATTTGGCCATCCCCGCCGAGATCAGTGAGCGGTAGAGCCCATCCCAGGGTCAGAAGAGCAGCAGGGGCCCGGGCAAAGCCACTCATTTGCTTCCTTTTCCTCCTGCCCTCAGCCCGGAAGAAGCTACATCAAGTAGCAGAAGCCGTGTATCAGAGGATGGACCAGCTGTACCAGGGGAAGATGTACTTCCCAGGTAAAGAGTGAAATTGAGGTGGGGCCGGTGCGAGCTGCTAGGCACCTGAGTTTGACCACTCTGCTGTGTGACTCCACATCAGGATATTTCCCCAATGAGCTGCGGGCCATCTTCCGGGAGCAAGTGCGCCTCATCCAGAATGCCATCATAGAGAGTGAGCAGCGGGCTCCACAGAGGGGACAATGCTCGTGGCCGCTGGCACATCAGGGCCGGGGGCACAGAAAACAGGGCTCAGGAAGGAGTGGCTCTGCAGGAGGCCCTTTTGCATCAATGGTGGCCAGCTTGCCCATCACCCCCTTATTTCTGTCAGACTCGCCTCTGGTGGCACCTGGGAACATTGTAACCACCCTTCCCTCAGGTCAGCCCCATCTTTCACTGGGGCCTCCCTGTGGAACTCATGTATGTAGCACATGCCTATAATCCCAGCACTCAGAAATGAGGGAAAAAGGCAAGAAGATTGCCACAAGTCACAAAGCAGCCTAGACTACTTTCTCTGTGCCAGGGTATCCTGGGCTACAAAAACAGAAGTGGGGCTGAGGTCTTAAGCTCTGGGCCTTGTCAGAAGGCACTGTCCTGTTATGTCCTCCCCTCCCTAGGCCGCATCGACTGTCAGCGTCACTGTGGTAAGTGAACTATGGTCCAGGCTGAGGGCCACAGGGGCAGTGGCCCAGGCTGGGGAAGCCCAGGGGAGCCTGGGGCTGCCTCTCATGTATTGCAGGCATCTTCCAATATGAGACCATCTCCTGCAGCAACTGCACAGACTCACATGTTGTCTGCTTCGGCTACTACTGCAAGTATGGCTCACCCAGCCATCCCACTGCTCCCGGGGGCCTGCCTGGGCCTTGGGGATATCCCACCACCAAGCCTTGTGTTCTCCCTGCCCCAGGTCATCACCACAGTGGGAGTCAGCTGTACAGGGCCTTCTGAAATACATGTGAGTGGGGCTTATTGGGTACCAGGATGTGGTGGGGGTACACTAAGGGAGGCCACGCGGTACTGACTCCAAACATACTGTCATTATAGAAACACCTGGCACAAGTAAGTTCCTGCTGGAATCCAAGTGCGTGGGTACACCTTATGGTGAGGGCTCGAAGCTGGCAGAGGCCCAGGAGGACCTTGCCCACACCCTTCAAGGCTCTCCAAGCTCAGCTGGAGGAAGGGAGCAAACCATCCTGGCTGAAGGGGCTTCATGAAACCTAGGCTACCCTGAGTTGGTGGCAGAGTTGGAGGGTCTAACTGGAGCCCCATTCTATTTCAGACAGGATGTAAAGATGAGGTAAGACCAGGCTTTCCACTGGAGCGGGGGTGGGGGTGGGGGTTTAGGGGAGGAAGGAGTATGGGGAGTGGGAAGAGGTGAGGAGGGGGAGAGGGAGTGAGGAGGCATGTGGGTGGATGAGAGTGGGAGGGATGCTGGGCAGGGCTGTGTGCCTGAGGGCACACTGGCCATCTGTAGCCACACCTACCTATGTGGTCAATGCACTGCCTGAACCATGCTGTTCCTTCTCTGCTGCCTCACCTTGGACGTGCAGAACCACCCCAGCCTTGTGAGTGAGCTGGGGATAAGGCAACAAAGCAGCAGGTGGCCTGTGGAAAGCATAGGACTCGGAAGTCAAGTGGCCTCTGCCACAGTACCCCTAAACCCTATCAAGGCTGTCATTGTGGGTGTTGGGGAGGGTCCATGACCCACTAGCACACTTTAGCATTTAAGAGCAGGCAGGGACTGGGAATAGTAGTGCCTTCCTGTAATACCAGACTTCCAGGGGCCTGAGGCAGGAGGATCTTAGGGCTAGCTTAGGCCATATTAGTGGACCATGGGAGGCAGCCTAGGAAGGGAGGCTGGGGGACATGTGTAGACAATGGGCTTAGAGCACCTCCTCCTCATTCCCCAAAGCCTTTCACAGAACATAAGGTGTCTGGAACCTCAGCATCTGGTTAACCTGACCTTGGAAAATGCCTCTGAGTGTCTGACCCAGCACTGACAGTGGCTGCCAGCCCCAGCCTTGGCAGGGGCCAGAACTCAACTGCGCTGTGGCAGCCTATTCCTCTGGAGATGCTAGCAGCTGCCTGCTTCAGGTCACCTCTCCCACTCCCGTGGAGCCCAGGCTGGGCCTGGGCAGGGAGATGGACTTTGTGTAAGATAGTGGGGAACTCCCCAGGGCAGGCCCCTCTGAGATATTTTGAATAAAATGCCCTGACATTTCTCATGAAGAACAATTCTTTACTGACCTAGGAGCTCCGGCTGGGTCATTAATGTAGCTTGGTGGCATGTGTTTTGCTTGAACATGTGTGGGTGTAGAGGAGTCCCAGTCTCCTATCCAGGGAGAGAGGGACCAAAAAATCTCGCTGGTTACCTGTAGCATCTCCCTTAGGGTCCAAGGACTCTAAATTTATTTGTCCTCTTGGGTGACTATGGGTAAGCTGGTAGAAGGGCTGTTCAGTTCTTATTGAGTAGAGATGTCAAGTATTCAATATGGCCTGGAGCAAGCCATGGAACAGATGACCTTGAACTTGTGACTGTCCTGCATTTACTTCCTCAGTGCTGGAATGACTGGTGTGCCAGCTGGGCCTTCCTGCACTGAGCCCCAGTCTGAAGGCCTTGAATTCTTCTAGGTTGACCTCGAATTCTCTCAGCCTCAGGACGGATCATGCAGTGGGGGTAAAAGGTTAGTGTGTGACCCAGATCAGAGAGATGGGGACCACAGTACAGAGAGCACCTAGCAGCAGGTGACCAGAGATAGGCTGGCTAGCTTGATTGGGAGTTGATGCAGGGAGACCCAGAGGCTCATTTTGTTTTGGTGTCCTCCACTTGGTTTCCTCGTCACCATGTGTCTGTCCCCTGGCCCCACAGACAAGTATCTCCCTGTACATACCCACAGTTCTTGCTCATAGGACAGATTGCAGGTTGTTTTAAACAAGGAGTACACAACATGGCAGCATCCAGAGTCCCTCATTGTTCCAAAGGCCTGGGCCAGAGCAGTGTGACAGGGTGAAAGGGACACCGGGTGGGAGCTTCAGCTGTACTGTGTGACCAATCATCAACCACAAGCAACGGCCAGTCTAGTTACTATGGCTGCAGAGGACTACCTCAGTGGGTCTTGGCCAGGGAGGCAGGATATCTCAAGCAGTGAGAGGGTACTGCAAGGCACGTGAAAGACAGCATGGCCTCAGATGGGGCATGGAATGAGGCCTTGGGCAAAAGCATTTTGGGACTTTAGATGCAGTTGAGAGCTTAGAGTCTACTTGAAAAGGAGTCTTCCCTTTTCCCCATCAACGCAAACTGGCAAAGAGCCACTGAGATGGGCGAGGGCCTTTTTCAACTCCAGCTCCCGTTCTCCCCGTCCCAGTTCCACAGAAGCAGTTAGAATGCTGGCTCCGGAAAGGGGGCTATGCAGTGAGAGCTCTTGCAGAGGACCCATGTTTCCCCATAGCTGTGAGCCACCTGGAGCTGCAGTTCCAGGGAACCCAGAGCCCTCTACTGGCACAAGGTGAATACATGGTAGGCATATTTTTCCCCAAGATAGGGCCTCTCTGGGTCACCCTGGCTGTCCTAGAACTCACTCTGTAGTCCAGGTTGACCTCCAATCCAGAGATCCACTTGCCTCCCTCTCCCAAGTGCTGGGATTAAAGGTGTACATCACCACAAATTGTGTAAAACGGGGGTAATGGTCAGAGTGTTTGCTGCACATGCCTAAGGACCTGAGTGAATTCTAGCATGGCGAGTGGACAGGAGAAACAGGTGGAGATCGGGGGAACTGATCGGCCTGAGCTTCAGGAGCCTAAATGGCACATGGGAACTGCTCTGGGGTACTATGGGGAGACAACACAAGAACATGTTTTTTGACTCTTTAATGGGTCATTGTGACACTGATCGTCAGCAGCGTGATATATCTCTCTTCACATGGGAATGTCGACAGCAAATCAATCATGGAACATCATAGAGCCGGAAGGTCACGTGGGGTCGGTAAGAGTACTCTACATGCTAAAGTGACAGTTATCCTCAAAGGAACGCCAGAATGTGTGTAGACCACCGTCACCTCTGAGGAGGGCTCAGCTGTGCGCAGCTACCCAGTTATAGGAAGTGTCCAGGATGGGGTCTCTTCACCTTGTCCAGGAACAGCTGGGGGAGCGCTGAATGTTCCCAGGATGCCACCCTCCACCGCAAGGCACCCAGCCCTCCACAGCTGCAGGGACAAGCCCATGATGTGTAGTGACAAACTGAGGGGCATACATTGGACTCCTCCACTGACCCCCACAACAGAACCTCAAGACAGACCACAATTCTGTGGAACAGAAGAAAATCAAAGGGACATCATCCCTGCTGTCAGCAGCCGAGCTGTGGAAATACCCACAAGGACACTTCGGCCGGCCGGCCTCGTAGGCTGTGAGGAGAAGCATTAACAGCTGGTCTGAGCCCCTCTTCAGAGGCCACCAGTTGGGATATCTGAGGACAGCAGCAGCTCTAAGGGTTCCTCCAGAGGCAGCACGGGATCAGACCAGTGGGGCCACATCCCACAGCCGCCTTTGAGAACAGGAAGTGGAGCAGCCCGTTCCTGCTGGGGGTCAGGATGGCCTTCCTTGCCAAAGGAGTGAAAAAGGATAGTAAAAGAAGCTGATGCAACACAGGACCTCTGCGTCACACAGCGGAGGCCGGAGATGTTAAATTAATGCTGGGTGTGGAGACAGTACACGACAAAGGAGAGGTAAGACCCATCACATCTTTCTCTTGTACATCCTGGACTCTGCAATTCAGCACTGAGACAGCGTGGTCTTCATTTCCTCCAGCAGGCTGCTGAGCAGCGTGGCATCGCTGCACTTCCCGTCCACTGACACGGAGCTCTCACCCTAGGGGACAGGCACATGCACATACTGCCATGCCCGAGTGAGGGGGAGTGGGGGCGCTGCAAATGCCACTTCTACCCTCAGATGGAGCCTACACCTTATTTTGTTTTTATGTAGCCCCAACTTGCCTGGGGTTTAGTAATCCTGCCTGTCCCCAGAGTGCTGAGATGGCAGGTGGACAGTGACAGCCCTCCAGGGCCTGAGACCGTTCTGAGCCAGCCCACCCTTTCCTTCCTCTTGCCTTGTGTCCCAAACCTAGGTGCATCTGGAGGGTCTGGTGCAACCGTGGCAGATGGGTTGCACCCTTGGGATGGGACCTTGAAGGGAAAGGGGAAGCCCGGCCTCTTGTCAGGGCATCGTGGGTAGCTGCAGGGCAGCGGGCACTGCTGTGAGCTCACCTTCTTCACCAGCAGGCAGACGTGATGGCCCTGGATAGAGCGGCTGTACATGGAGGCGCAGGAGTCTACTCGCTCCACAACTGCAACAGACAGGGGAGTGAGGTCCACACTCCCTGGCAGGCCTCTCCAGCCAGGACTGCCAGACACAGGAGCTGGAGCCCACACTGAGGAGACACTCAGGGCTGCAGGCAGGAAGGGACTGACTGATTCCTGGGATAAAACCACCAAGAGCGATATCACCCTGACATTACTTACCGGAAAAATGGTGGTAGAAGCAGATCTTTGCCAGAAGATTCTGGAAAGATATACTAATGCCATCAACTTTGATGGAGTTCATGCTCAGGTCTCCTGACTCCAGCAACTTGGCAAAGGCATCGCTGTGGGAGGACAGAAGAGAGTGAGGGCAGGGCCTGGGGGTCAGGGGTCACCTGGCATGAGGGATGCTGAGGCATGAGGGCAGCTTCAACTGACAGGCATACAGGGTTGTCCTCCAGGGACAGAGAGGCAACCATCTGCAGAGTCACCTGGCAGAAGAGGTGGCCTAGGTGGAGGCAGCATACATGTGTCTACTGTGGTGGGGTGGCCCCTGTGATGATGGCTAAGCACTGTCATGTCACTTGCACCTCACAGCCCACATCACCAAGTTCTATGTCACCCTCTCCTCCCCCAAGCGGACGGTGAGTGGTGGGGTGGAGGCACACACCTGTAGCAGGGGGTGGTGATCAGGTACGAGCTACAGCTGAAATGCAGCCGGAAGTCCAACTTCTCATGGGTGGCTCCTTCATCATCCTGCGAGGAGAAAAGTTGTGGGGTGGACTTCCCAGGCAGGCAGGCATTTTCCTGGGATGCCCATCATCCCCTGGGTGGGGAGGGCACCTGGACTGCATACCTTGGCAATGAAGGACAGCGTGCCTTTGAGCTTCTGGGCCATGACGATGCTCTGAATGGTGAACACAAACTGGGCCTCATTGGAGACGCCTGATGGGAGACATAACATTCAGAGGGCCAGCACTGACCCTGGGGTGTCTGTCCTAGCTGACTGGGATGCTAGAGTGACAGAAACAATGGACACTGTACACTGCTGCGCGCAGCCCCGAGTCCCAAGTAAAAGCCAGCACGTGTGACTTCACCATGCCCTAAGAGTAGCACTGATACATGGGGTATCAAGAGCTTGGGGCCAGGCTGGAGGAATGGCTCAGCGGTTAAGAGCACTGACTGCTCTTCCAGAGGTCCTGAGTTCAATTCCCAGCAACCAGATGGTGGCTCACAACCATATGTAATGAGGTCTGAATCCCTCTTCTGGTGTGTCTGAAGATAGCGACAGTGTACTCACATACATTAAATAAGTAAATGTTTTTTAAAAAAAAAAAAAAAAAAAAAGAGGAGTTGGGGATTTAGCTCAGTGGTAGAGCGCTTGCCTAGCAAGCGCAAGGCCCTGAGTTCGGTCCTCAGCTCTAAAAAAAAAAAAAAAAAAAAAAAAGGAAAAAGAGCTTGGGGCTTTTCACTTCAACTGTCCCTGGGAGCTCTAGTGACGTCCACTGTGTAAGAGCTAAGGTGACATGTAGGGAAGGGTAAAGCTGGCTGCCATGGTGAAGGCTAGGACCAAGGGGGCTCACCGGGGGGCAGCTGGAAAGGCACAGGCACACCATCATGCACTGATGAGCCCTCTGGCCTGGCCATCTTGGTGTTGAGTGAGTCTAGCACGTTGAGTTCCATGTTCTTCAGGAAGCTGCTGCTCTGATTCTCCAGGATGATAGACACAGTCACTTGGCTGTCCTTCTGTAAGCTGGCTTGGACGTCATATGTCTGCATGAGCAAGGGCGGGGTCAAGGGCCAGGGAGCATCTGAGGGGAGGGAAGCTCACTGCCAAGATCAAGGAGAGTGACCCCTGTAAAAACTGCCTATGGGACCCCAGATCCTAGCCCCTCAAAACGCGCTCTTTCACAAAGCTGCACCCAGTTCATTGAGTCAAAGTCTTGTAATATGGCATTGGTTGGTCTTGATCTTGCAATCCCCCTGCCTCTGACCCAAGGTGTATGTGCATAATCGCTCGCTTTGTCTTTGCTAGCAAAGCTGTCCTCAGGTGGCCTGGTCATACTGGGCTCCCCAGCCTCGGCTAGGCTTCTGAGATTAGGTCTGCACTGACACCTAAGCTTGGTGCCTGGGTACTGCCGCCAGTCCCACAGGGTCTCTGAGGATGGTTTGCTCCGCCAATGGCCCTCCCTGCAACCATCAAGTGTTACTTACCACTTTAATGTACGGATTCTCAGCCAGAAGGCAGTAACTGGACATGGGCTGGTGGAGGAGAGACACCCTTGTCAGTTGTGGGGTACAGACCCATGTTTGGGGGTGACCCGCTCCCAAAAAGCAAGAGCCACCAGATGCTGCTGGGTCATGGGTCCCTCATCAAGCACAGGTTCTCCCAGAGTACTGCTCCCAGAGGCCCTGGGTGGGTTCTCTCCAAACCCCTGGGTTGGCAGGTTGTCAAGCATGCTCACCGGGATAGGTTCCTCCTCCTCCTCTTCCTCCTCTGCTGGCGCACCATTCTCTAGCTGCACCACCTGCTTCCTCTTGGCTTTCTTTTTGTCTCGTGGCCTCTCCTCCTTCTCCTTCCTGTGTTTCTTCTTCTTGTGCCGGGATGATTTCTGAAGCAGAGTCTAGGCTCAGGCCCCACGTCTCCCACAAGAGGTACCCCATAATCATCCTCTCCCCTTACTGGATGGTGGGGACCTCAGGGAAGGGGAGCAGATAGGACTGAAAAGCCGGGAAATGCACAGGTCATCATGGCTGCAAACCAGGCCTGGTAGACACAAGAACCTTGGGGCTGGGTTGGGGATTTAGCTCAGTGGTAGAGCGCTTGCCTAGCAAGCACAAAGCCCTGGGTTCAGTCCCCAGCTCCAAAAAAGAAAAAAGAAAAAAAAAAAAAGAAAGTACCTTGGGGCTGACACATGAGTGGCAAGAGCTGCTCAGAGGGGAGGGGGCTGGGGAGGTACAGCACAGGTCATCAAGACTCACTGCACAGGAAGGACAGTCCTATTGGCCACACCACAGAGGAAGAAACACTCAGAGCGGTGGGCCTACATTCACATCACCCAAGGGCAAATGGAACAAACATGAGGCCCAGCCGAAACCATAGCAACACATGACCAGGAGCAAGGCTCCAACACAGCACACATGGTGGCTTAAACATGGGGCTTGGGGCTGGGTTGATGGCTTAGTGGTTAAGAGTGCTTGCTGCTGGGGGCTGGCGAAATGGCTCAGAGGTTAAGAGCACTGACTGCTCTTCCAGAGGTCCTGAGTTAATTCCCAGCAACCACATGGTGGCTCACAACCATCTGTAATGGGATCTGATGCCCTCCTCTGGTGTGTCTGAAGACAGAGACAGTGTACTCCTAAGTAAAACAAATAAATCTTTTAAAAAAAAATCCTTATTTGTTAAAAAAAAAAAAAAAAAAAAAAGAACATGAGAGATGTTCTCAGTGAGTCCACTGAGTGTGGAACTTATCACAGGCACTGTCCAGAACACGGACATCCAGAGACAGCAAGTAAATGTGAGATGGCTGGGGTGATGGAATAAGATGTCATGGTGCACAGCTTAGAAACTGCACTGGAAGTACTAGATCCCTTTCAGAGACTAAAGAACGAGGACCACAGCCATCTATGGAGGACACACTACAGAACCCCCTTGTGAGCATGCCTATTGTGCTGGGGTTCAGGCACAACACAGTCTTGGGGTAGCTTGTCTCACCCTTTCTTGGTCATGATCCATGTGGTCCTCCTCGTCCTGGGGCTCTTCCCCTTTGAGAACCTCACACTCACCCTTAGGGGGGGTGACAATGCTCGCAGCAAGTCCTTCCTGCAGTTGGGAAGGTCAGGGTCAGTTTTCAGGGAGGGTGCAGTGGTATTCCTGATGTTCAGGGCTTCCTGCTTTAGGAGCAGTAAGAGAACTCTGAATCCCACGTAACCAGTGCTGTCTCTGCTTGAGGGCTGGGACATACTCCAGGGAATGCCTTGGGGACAGACATCCTGCTGGCCACCCCTCTACCTCACTGAGCTCTGCCAAGCACAGAGTCCCATAGGACAGCAGACACAGACCACAAAGTACAGAAGGCCAGCCAACCAGGTATGTGTGGCTCTCACTGCAGGGGGATGCCTGCCACTCCCTGGCTCCTGGGGAAATGTACAGGTGAGCTCCCAAAGACATACAGAGCAGGCACTTACCGTAGATGGGGCAGGGACGGGGGCAGCAGCAGGTGGCGGGGTGGTGGACAGCCAGAAGTCTAAGTCCTCACCCTGAAGTCACAGGAGAGCACTTTTGGCAAAGACACGGAGAGCCAGGGGCAAGGGCTGGTCTCCAGCCAGTTGCCAATCTCACCTCCCTACCATGGGCCAGACCTGACTGCTGTGAGGCAGCCATGGTGAGCCACAGGTGCTCAGCTGCACCACTTGCACCATGATGGCAGCCACAGCCATGAGGCTAGCTAATGACTGAAGTGGCATCATGGTGAAGCAGCGGGCCTGAGCAGGAGGGTGTATGTGTTCTCACAGGCTGGCCTAGAGGACTGGGCATTCCTCCTTCCCCTGTCTGCTGAGTACTAAGATCTGTGAGATGGGCAGGCGGTGCAGCCAGGAAAGTAGACCACACATCACCAAAACATCACACACTGAGCTATACCTCAGAGGCATCAGTGGAATCCTGGGCTTGATCCCCAAACTCGGGGAGTAAAATGTATTTTAGCCAGGCCTGCTATTAAATCTACCCAGGAAGTCAAGGAAAGGGGACAGCATCTTCAGGGCCAGCTCAGAACAACTAGCGAGATCTACTTTCAAAGGCATCGTAAAGCAGCCGGAGAGCCCAGTGCATGGCACACACCTTTAATCCCAGCCCTCCAGAGGTACAGGTCTCTGTGGATTTGAGTCTAGCCTGGACTACACAGTAAGTCCCAGGATGGCTGAAACTACAGAGTGAGACTCTGTCTCAAATAAATAAACAGAACAAGCAGGTGGGGGCTGTGGGGGGAACTGGAAAAGGTGGAAGTGAGCTGTGATTAGACATAAAGTGAATAAATGAAAAAAGTAAGGGCTGGAGAGATGGCTCAGTGGTTAAGAGCACTGACTGCTCTTCCAGAGGTCCTGAGTTCAAATCCCAGCAACCACATGGTGGCTCACAACCATCTGTAATGAGATCCGATGCCCTCTTCTGGTGTGTCTGAGGACAGCTACAGTGTACTTAAATATAATCTTTAGCCCAGGGATGTAGCAGGGCAAATGCTCACCTAGAGTGTGCACATGTGCCAGCATGCCCCCCATTTCCCCCCACCCCTGAACAGTTTGTAGATAGCGGCTGGCTTGCTGTGCAGGCCTCGCTGGCTCTCTTGCTCACTGCTTCCTACTCTGCCCCATAAACCCCATGCAGCCCTAGCTTCCCACCCGGGTTCCAGTCCAGGAGCACCTTCTTGTCCTTCTTCTCCCTTTCTCTCTCTTTGGGCTTCTTCTCCTTCTTCTTGGGCTTCTTGCTCTTCTTCTCCACCCCAGGCACACCCTCCTTCTCTGGGGACTTCACTGTCTCCGCATTTCTATGTTTCTGGACAGGCAGCTTCTCACTGTCGGCCAAGGGCCTTGGGAGAGGCGGGGATGTGGGGTCACCAGGCTGAGCTGCGGCCCACCCCTTGGGCAGCTAGCTGGCCCTATGAATCCAGAGGCTCCAGCAAGTGGCTGCAACAGCCAAAGTGCCAGGAGCCCAGACCCTGCACCCTCCATATCCAAGTGCCCTAGCGTTCCCTCCCTCTTTTTGTGTACGTGACAGAGTATGTCCATGTGGGATGTGGGTGTGTACATGTTGGTGCACACATACCTATGATCACATGGAGGACAGGGGTCATGTTGGGTTTTTTCTCTGTCACTTCCCACTTTATCATTGGAGATAGGGTCTCTAACTGAACTGAGCTTCCTCATTCAGACAGGCTGGCAGCCAATGAGCCCAGGGATCATTCAGTGCCTCAGCTGCTCAGGCTGGGTCTCAGTGAGTGTTGGGAAATACGCTCAAGTCCTCACACTCACGCAGTAGGTGCAATACTGAGCCATCAGCATAGCACACAACACCCCCATCCCGAATGTCCCCAAGCCCATGAACTTTCTACCTTAGGCTAAGGGGAACAGGGACCTCACCATCCCAGGCACAAGCCCACCCAGCCCCCAGTCTGTTCCTCACCCCTCACTTACTTATCTAGGTCAATGTCCAGTGCCCTGTAGGGGTCATTGGGGTCTTTGTCATCCTCATCACTAGGCAGAGCATTCTAAGGAAATGGAGGGGTCAGAGTTCAGTCAACCAACAACCATAGGCACTGCTGGAGGCTCCAGTCCCGTCTGCTGCAAATAACAATTGTCCAGACAACCCCGCCCACACCCACATGTGTCAGGCAGCCTGGGAGCACAGCCTGCAGTGGCACACATAGAGTGAAACACTGTCCATCGTGGAGAGCTTGTGCAAAAACAGCTCAATGTGTGGCTGTCTGCACACAGCGAGCCTGCCCTTTTAGGGACACACAGACAAGCCTGTTGTAACCAAGGCTGAAAGAGCTGGGAAGGGGCTAACCTCAGGCATCTCCTCAGTGATGATGTCCACACGCTGGGCGGGGGCGATGTCCTCATCACTCTCCGTGGGCAGGGAACTGTGGCGACGCTTGCCCTTCTCCTTCTTCTTCCTTTTCTTGTCCTTCTCCAGCCGCTGCCGGTGTCGCCGCTGTTCCTCCAGCTTCACATACTGGTCTGACATGGGCATACCTGTGGGGGAGCATGGATGGCCACAAGTCAGGGACACCAAGAACCCCATCATGTCCTGACCATGAGTGTAGCGCCGGAAGACACTTGCCTGGAACTTTCAGAGGCACGGAGAGGTCGATCTGTACCACAGGAATGTGCTCCACGCCTGGTGCGTCTTGGTATCGCTGAAGGAGAAGCATAGGGTGTCAGCGAACCTCAGGGACTCAGGAGGCAGGAAGAGGGGACTAAGAGTAAGGCTCCAAATGCAGCCTGGGAGCACTACTCATAAGCTGCAGGCTCCACACAAGAGCAGACCCCTGGAACGTGATGTCACAGGGCGTGAGGAAGCAGGAGCTAACTGTAACCTTGGTACAGTTAGGGTCAGACTCAAATCAATCCATGACGGTCTCTTCTCTTTCCTTTCCTTCTTTCTTCCTTGGACACAGGGACTTCGGGCTTGTTTACAACTATGTAGCCAAGGGCAACAGTAATAGAAAATTCCATCTCTTGGGGCTGGAGAGATGGCTCAGGGGTTAAGAGCACTGACTGCTCTTCCAGAGGTCCTGAGTTCAAATCCCAGCAACCACATGGTGGCTCACAACCATCTGTAGTGGGATCTGATGTCCTCTTCTGGTGTGTCTGAAGACAGGGACAGTGTACTTATATAGAATAAATCAATTAAAAAAAAAAAAAAAAGGAAGTTCTATGTCTACTTCCTCAATGCTGAGATGACCATGCTTGGTTGATGTGGTGCTGTGGATGGGACCCAAGGTTCATCCATGCTGCACAAGGGCTTTACCCGATACCACTGTAGGGTCTGCCCACAAAAGCTGAAGCCTCCTAGGGACTTGAGGATCTAACAGGCCAGGTACCTGCCCACGTGGAACCAGCACTTCCAGTGGGTACAATAAGCCAGCTGGGCAGAGGGCCTTCCTCAAGGCAGTGGTCACTGCCCTGGAACATCATCTAGACCACTCAGGGCTCTCTCCATCCAGACCTGGACACAGCACAGCCCTGCACAACTACAGCTGGGACTACACAGGCCCAGCCCCCCCCAAGGTCTGGTGAGGGGAGGCTCAAGGACACTACTTGCCTTCTGCGGGGATGGGGAGCTCTTGATGTAGAAGGGATTGTTGGCTTGCTCCTGCTTCCGGGCCTCTCGCCGCTGTGGGGATAGGACTCCACATGAGCATGTGCCTCACAGACATGCCCATCCAGTTCCCAAGATCCCAGGTGGGCAGGGAGGGGTCCTGGCAGGAAGTGTGAGGACCACCTCCAAGGATGAGCTCAAGGATGGGCAGACCACATGAGGCTCCTGCCTCCTGGTAACAGGAACGGCCTGGGTCTGCCCACTGTGAGCCTCAGCTTCTGCCCCCATTCCTACTCCCGCAGGCTCAGAAGCCTACTCTGGTGTTCCTGCTGAGCGTCCAGAAAGGGGAGTTCATGGGGGCTTGGGGGCTACCCTAGACAAGAGGACAAGGTAGAAGTCAAAGGTCCTCTGTCCTCGGTATCACAGGCTATGTCTGGCAGTGTAGTGGAGCCCTAGGTGCCCCTAAGCCTGACAATCAACCACTCTTGGGAACAGCCTCTAGCTCAGGCTTCTGCCCTGTACTGGGTGCTACTGAAATGTCGAGCTCACCCGGGCCAGCTCCTCCTCATCCTCCTCAGGCTGCCGGCGCCGGGTGTGCCTTGGCTCCTCTTCATGAAAGATGGCCTTGGGTTTCTCATCCTCAGACTCACTGTCTGAAGGTGGCTCATTGATCCAGGCATCCAGGTCTAGGCTGGAAGTACAGAGGAGGATCACATAGTGTCCTTGTCTCCTGTGTTGTCCTACCATGACCACCGCAAACATCAATCCTTGGCAGAGGGCCACCATGCATCTGAGACTTCCTTCCACACCAGTACCCCAGGGATCAAGCAACCAGGGATGCCACCGCCCGACAGGAGACACAGAGATGGGAAGGTAGGAAGCCTGGGAGGAGACAACAGAACAGGAGACATACAAGAACTGTGGAGTCTGGCAGAATAATGGCAGGCAAGGGGACCTGGAGGACCAGGGAACAGGGGTGCCGCAGTTCCAGGATGGAGTGGCTTTATGTGAGTGAGCAATGGCAGGCTCAAGCTGTCTAGTTCCAGGGCCCTTTCTTGTCCCCCTGGCTGGTGGCAGGTCATGGGGCGTGAAGTCCCCTTTCTAAGTTCCTAGGTCAAGCACCAACAGTGGCCCCAGCCACCTCTCTTCCACATCCCCAATCCTCACCCTTCAGGAACTGGGACCTTCTTCTGGGCCTTGGGGGCCACAGGGTTCAGTTCCCCAGCAAACAAGGCGCTCACTTCCTCGGCCACCGGCACGCCTTTTGCTTGCAGCTTCTGTACATGCTTGACCAGCTGCAGGATGCAAGACGCCTAGGAGAGCAGCGGCCAACAGTGGGTGCCTGCAGCAAGGCGTCTGAGCATGGAGTGCTAGTCCCTGGCCTCTACCCATGTAGAACAGCTACAGACCTAGTTAGGTCTGTGACCGTCTCCCGACAAGCAAAGACAAGCCTTATCAGGGTCAGAACAGTAGGACGCTCAGCTTAGATGGAGAAGACATGTAATGTCACCTCCTGTGGAGCCACCTATGGCCACTCAGTCCTGTGCTAGCTCTAGTTCTGCAAAGACAGCTGCACTAGGCAGCCCTTGCTACCATGCTGCACAATCAATCCCAACAAACGTCAAGGTGGGCTCAGTATGGGTTTATACTTCCCACAGGGCTCAGCTTGGGACAGCTCAACCACAGATGAGTCACCACCCAGACCTAACCTCTCCAAAGGACAGTCCCCAGAGACCTAGCAGAAGCTACATGGCACCTGGTTCAGTGACAACTTATATTACCATGGGGTGCCAAAAGCAGCCTTGGCCACTGTGCCCCAATATTTAGGTGTCAGCCCCAGACTTCGGCCCATTGTGACTCAGTGACACAGCACATACCTGACACACACAAGCTCCTTGTTCAAGCCCTACCCTACAACAAACAAAGGTGGTCCCAAACGAGCTCTTCTACAACAGCAGCAGAGTCCTGCCCACCCTCACCACCTCCTACCCAGGCCTCTCAGGCCTATCCACACCCAGTCCCTGCTCACTGGCCCCAAGCCCCAGGGGGGCAGAGCTGGGATAGAGACTCAAACAACTCACTTTGGAAAAAGGAGAAACTCTCTCCCATCTACTGGCTCTGTTGGGGACAAGGACCTGGAAAGGGGCTCAGGGTATCCCCAGAGTGTCCTTGGTAACACCACTGGGGTTCAAGGTGCTGTGCAGGGAGCTGTGGAACCTTTAGGAGGCTACCTGACTGGAGGACCTCTGGAGCATGGGTGGGCATCCCTGTACTACTGCCGGACACATGCCAGCCCTGAAGTGCCCATAGGGCATGAGCCACGGCCACTGCCAGGTTAGTCTCAGCTGTGAGTAGAATCCCCAGTTGGCAGCCTTACCCGCTCCTGCACCTCCAGGTCGGCGCTCTGCACAAACTGTGGCAGCCGCTCCACTAGTAGCTGGGTGACCTCCTGTGCCCCCTCAGTGTCGGCAGCCTGCTCCTTCTGCTGCAGGATGGACGCGTACAGCTTTACCACGTTCTGCACATACACAGCCTGGATGTGGCCGGGCAGTGTGGTGACCTTGGGCCGCAGCATGGCCTCCAGGGTTTGCTGGGGCCCCTGTAGGTGCCTGGGGGACAGGGGCTGCATGAGGGTACCGAGCATGCCCACAGGCCCATCTCACAAGTCAGTCAGGCCAGGCTACGTGAGAGCTGGGCTTCTCAGCTAAAGCACAACCTCGGGCACCTGCTCTCACTGTACAGAAGCGGGGAACCAAGAACCATGAATTTTTTTCTTTTTCTTTTTTTTTTTTTTTTGGAGCTGGGGACCAAACCCAGGGCCACTGAGCTAAATCCCCAACCCTAAGAACCATGAATTTTACAAAGGGGCGTTGTTTAAGCAACAATGGCAAAGATGTGACCACCACTAGTAGACACAGAAGGCAGGGAACCCATGTGACTTATATGGCCGACACACGGCCATTGATTTGTTCCTGGTAATGAACATTTGCCTGATATAAACGAGTCCCTGGGTTCAATTTCTAGCACCACAAAAACCAAATAACTTCTCCTGGCATCCTTGTGTTGTGCTGCCCTGTGGGGTTCAGAGGAAGCTCGCCCTGGGTCCTCAAAGAGCAACTTATACGCAGCCTCCATGGGCTGAGCTCTGGGGCAAGGGAGGTGCTGGGCCAATTGTGGTTTTTTTTCCCAGAGAGATGTGCTCCCCAGGAGACTTCTGTGACAGGCAGAGTTTACCACTTGACAACAAATGCACACCTGTGTGGGTCACAGCTGTCATGTGTCCTCTGGGCAAGTGTGCAAGGTGGAATCCGGCCTACCCACCTTAATAGTCCTGGAGCTCTAGGAGAGCAGTGGGGACAGGCTCACTCTCAGCACTGTATGCTGAGGCCTGGCTCTGAGGGTGGCAACTTGCCCAGCTTGGAAGTCACCCAAAGCAGAACAGATCTGCTTCATGGTCTAGAGGGCACTTCCCACAGCCAGTGTGACCCAAATTGGCCAAGCTACTCCATGGAAGAAGACAGATAATCACTTGGGCAGAGCTGCCCAGAACTGATCATATCGGGCAAACTGCCCACACGTCCCCCCACCAGGCCACCTCCGAGGGCCGCACCGACTCACTCCGAGAACTCCCCGCAGATCCAGGCAGCAGCATAGAGCACCTCACAGATGCCGTTGCGTTGGGTGCTGCTGGCTACCAGGTGGGCACTATCAAGCAGCGAAGACATCTGGGACACAGCAAATTTTCGAATGGCCTTGACCCGAATGGCCACGTCCAGCATCTGTGCAGCAATGAGGTGACCATGCCGGGTGCCCTCCAGTCTTGTCAGCTCCACAAGGATGCTTATGTACCACTCGAAGTTGGTGATGTGCTGGTAGTTGGACTGGCTACAGATGTCAATGATCTTGGTGAGCAGCTCGTCACGATAGGTGGTGCCCTCGGCCTTGTCCACGTGGGTCATAAGCTTCTTCACAATTTCCATCAGGTTCTTTTTGGACACCTGTGGGAGCACGGCAGACACGACCAGCCATGAATACTGACAGCCAAGATGGAACTCATGAGCCCAAGAGGGATGGCTTCCTCCCCAAACAGCAGAATTGTATCTAACTAAGGGAGAGTGACAAGACACTCTTGTACTGGGTACCCAGTCCCATTCCTTATAGCCTGGACAGGTGCCATCGGCTGACCGTAGCAGGCTCAAGCTGCTATCCCAGCCTGGGCAGGAATGAATGACCCAAGTACTTAAGTTTCACAGGCCCCCATGCTGGCCACAGGGACACAGACCATTCCATAGAGCAGGTCAAGGGCACGCAGGCGGATGGACTCGTCTTTGTCATCCAGGCACTGCAGGATCAGGTCCTTGTGGGATTGCACAGACTTGGGATGTGTCTTCAGGATTTTAGACATGGCCAGCAGCCCCAGGTACTTTACTGTGAAGACCAAGTGGCCATTAGTTTGGGGACAGCACGTGGAACACTATGATCCATGGCTGTACCAGGGGTATGTCACCATTTCTAGCCTCTGAGGTCCTAGCTAGTGCTGCCTGCAGCTAATGGCCATTTTTGTGAGCCCCACCTCACCCCAGGAAGCCGATGTGGAGGCCATGTACCCCAACCTCTCACAGCATGGTCTACAGGCACAGCCTTCTGGAAACTGGAGGAACAGGATTGTAAATCCAGCTCCGGAACATTATAAACCTCCATCTCCACAGGCACCGGCCTTCCCAAGCACACACCCACCTACATAACTATGACTGACAAAAACTTACAAATAATTTAAAAATACACATATAAAAATAAAAAGAACCCTGCTGCGATTAGTGTTGTACACCTTTCATCCCAGCACTCAGGAGGCAGAGGCAGGGGGATCTCTGAGTTTAGGCCAGCCTAGTCTACAGAGTAAGTTCCAGAAGAGCCAAATAAGGAAAAGAAAAAAATAAAGAAAAGAACCCCAAGGGCTGGAGAGATGGCTCGGTGGTTAAGAGCACTAACTGGTCTTCCAGAGGTCCTGAGTTCAATTCCCAGCAACCACATGGTGGCTCACAACCATCTATAATCGGATCTGATGCCCTCTTCTGGTGTGTCTGAAGACAGCTACAGTGTGCTCACAGACATCAAATAAGCAAAATTTAAAACAAACAAACAAACAAAAATATAACAAAAAAAAAAAAAAAACAAAACCAGAAAAGAACAGAACCCCAAAGATGGCATGTCTGAGGACCCTGCCCACAAGCTCTAAAGGTCATTGCCAGCCAAAATGACAGTGGCTGCTGGCCCAGTGCAGGCCTCATGAGAAGTGAAGGGAGAGGCTGAAGCAGGAACCACAGAGGACGCCTGTGCACCTGAAGCCTCACTTGTGACAGGTTTTGAGATAGTCACTCATCAACAGGTGGCCCAGAGATGCTTTCCAACAGCATGGAGATGAGAGGTTGGGGTGTGGAGTGGGGATGTGAGCCCCGGGCCCTATGAGGAAGTCTGTCAGGCCTGGCTCTAAGGTAAGGACTGGAACATGGTAGACTGTAACAGCCTGCCACTTGGTCTGGTAAGCAGCAGATGACATTGGCACAGCCCCCATTTTGGAGCAGGTTTAAGTAGAGAGCAGTGTAGGGATGTAAGGAAGGCAGCAGTAGGTTGCTTAATGCTTCCCACTGGGGCTCAGGGTGAGGCTACCCAGACTGAAGAGGGACTGTGGACTTGAAGTCACCAAGTGCCCCCTCCTCGTGGTGAGTGCTACTACTCCACCCGCAAAGCATCCCAGCTAGAAGGGTGGTATGAGCACAGCAGAAGGCAGAGAGCCCAGGAGCATTTGGTCCCCTAGGTGTGACATTTCTGTATCCTAGGCATGGCATTCAGGAGTGATAGTCAGGGAAGGTGGTAGTGACTTACAGTTCTGGTCGGAGTCCTCTATCAGTATCCTCAACTTCTGAACGCATAGCTGAAAGGAAGAAAGCCACACAGGTCTGCACTCCACCACCATGCCCGGCAGCCCACCACCAGCCCTGACCAAGGGCATGCATCTGGGAACAGGAAGGGCAGATGACTGCAGCCTTCGCTCTGGCGACCCTGCTCAGCGTAACTAAGTGGATCACAGGCGCTACTGAGGACAAGTGGGAGCATGGGAACAAGGGCTGGGGCATGGAGTGTTCACAGCAGCTGCCCAGGCATGCTGCCACGGTCCCCACAGGGCAGGTGGAGCACAGTGGAGAAAGGAGGTGCCCGTGGGAGAGCTGGGGCTAGAAGACTCCCTTCACACTTGAGCTATTCCAGAAAAATAGACTTGGAGGTGAGGATTGCAATTATTTCCAGCTTGGCTGAGGAGGCCAGGCCTGGTCACCACATGAGCTGCTGTTGTGCTGATCTGCCGAGGCCCCAGAGACAAACCTGGATGCTGGCGCTGTGGTTGGGCATCCCGGAAGACAGTGAGATGAGCACTGGGACACATGGAGGTCGAGGTTAGTGCCCTGGGTTTGACCCTGACACCCTACTGACCCATCCCACCAACAGGGACCTGGCTGCCTGGTTCCCAGGAGGCTTGAGACTGCGTGTTCAGAAGGTAGATGGACAGGTTGGACCTTGGGAGTCAGGAGATCTGGCCTGGATCTCCCAGCCTCCTTAGAGGAATGGTTCTTTTTTTTTTTTTTTTTTTCCTTTTTCCTTTTTTTTTGGAGTTAGGGACCGAACCCAGGGAGCTAAATCCCCAACCCCAGAGGAGTGGTTCTTTTTTTTTTTTTTTTTTTTCCCCGGAGCTGGGGACCGAACCCAGGGCCTTGCGCTTCCTAGGCAAGCGCTCTACCACTAAGCTAAATCCCCAACCCCCAGAGGAGTGGTTCTTAAACCAAGACAGGATTACACAGCTCCTACTCCTCTCTGGGATCTGGGGTAAAGACCTATGCTGGGCAGAGTAAGCTGGAGACCACATGCCATAGGCTATAGCTGGGATACGGAATGAGCTCACTCCCAGGAAGGGGTCCAGAAGCCCCACCTGCTCTTCCTGTGGCTGACAGCAGCCAAAGAGGAGTGTCAAGGCAGGCGCCCTCCCAGCAGGGCAGCCAGTGCACTCACCAGCAATCACGGTGTTCACACACTCGTACAGCAGGGACATGGCAGAGGTGCTGAGAGAAAGGAAGAAATGAGGACCCAGTCCAAGTGTGACATATAGACAAGGCCACACTGTGGGGCTCCATAGGAACGGTACCACTGACACCCTTCTAAAGCCCAGCGACACCATAATCATTACTGTGGCTCCTCTCAGGCAGGGAGTGCAGCCCAACACTGACCTCTCCCATCCCCAACCCTGTCCCTGTGTGTGCCAGGATGGCCCACAGCTCCTCCTGTGCCTCCCCTCTTCCAGAGGATCAGTTCAGATGGACATGGCACAGCTCTGAGGCCCCAGGATATAGAGGACTCCATGAATGCAGGGCTCGGTGTGAGTACAGCTCAAAGCTGACTCAACTGAGTGTAGTGGTGCACACGTAAAATCCCAGCTCCCAGGGCTTTTTGATGAATTCCAGGCAAGCCTGTGCTACAAAGCCAAATGTGCCTCAAAAAAATGAAACAGACTAAATAGGGTAGCCTTAGTCAGTGAGACAGGAGGGCATGGTGGACAGGGGTGTCAGAGTGCCGCCAATGCCCCTGCCCAGGGGAGACAGCCAAGGAGTAGCTACCTGTGAATGAGGTTGGTGAGAGGCTCGATCAGCTTCTTGCCCAGCCTGGGCTCCAGGGGAGTCAGGGCACCGAACTGCAGGGACGGGGTACTCAGGTCAGCAGGATGCCCATAGACCATGCGCCCAGCCCAGCACACACCCCATCCTTCAGCACTTACCAGTTTGATGATCTTGATGAGGACCCAGTTGTTGGTAGAGGATGTCATGAGCTTGAAAAACAGTGGAGCCAGAGACAGGTAGTTTTTAGGGTTTCGGCGCGCTAGCTCACAGATGACATTGACAGCTGCAGACTGCACCCCTGAGGACCAAGAGAGGGTCCACATCAACAAAGAGCGGGACACTCTACTACCAAGGTGCTATCTCCACCAACAGGGGCATCCCCGTTTACAGGGACTGTCCCCATCAGTAACAATGACACCCACAGAGCAGGACATCCCTCTCCCAGCAAAGGAGCTTCCTGCCCTATCTACAGGGCCTATACCCTGGACGAGAGCATGCAGTGTAGGGCTGTGGAAGTGTAAGGACACACAGAAGATTGTCACCACTCACATGGCAGGCTAGAACCCCAGGCATGTGGCACAGTAGACAGTTCCTGGCCTGCTCTGAACAGAGGGGAGCTGAGGAAACACCGCTCCTGCTTTTTTTATATCCTGCCACTTTAAATAAGGTTTATTTTTGCGAGCATTTCCTGGCATTTGCACCTGTGTACCACATGCGTGCAGAGCCTGGAGGCCAGAAAAGGGCGTCAGCCCCCCTGGAACTGGAGTTGTGAATGGCTTCGAGCCACCACGCGGGTGCTAAGAACTAAACCTGTGCTCTGACCAGCTGTAGCTCTCTGATGATGGTCACCATGACCAAGGCAATGGTTTCCTGAGATTGGGTGCTGATGTGGGAGGAGACTTCTTTCTGGCGTAGGCATCCTTAGGTTGCCCATGCTCGTGTGAGCAGCTCCAATGACCTCTCAGCCTCTTAAGGCAGACCTGAGTGTGGGCGGCATTTGCTGCTCTGTGGGCTGCTCCTCCTTCTCCCTTTCTCCACCCTCTTTCCACCCCTAACACTAGATAGGAGAGACAAACTGAGAGGGAAAGGGAAACATAGTCATCGTTAGTCTACTTCCTCCTGACTAGGGACATGGCGCTCCTTGGAACAAGTTTGATAATCGCCATCAGGATATCTAATTTTTTTCTTCTTTATAACAAAAGGAGACCAGTAATAACCAACCAACAACCCACCCCTCCTCTTGGGGCCTAAGATGTGGCCCTGTTGGAGTAGGTGTGTCACTGTGGGTGTGGGCTTTAAGACTCTCATCTTGGCTGCCTGGAAGCCATCAGCCTTCAGATGTAGAACTCTCAGCAGGAGACGGAGAACTGCGGCACACCTGCCTGGAGGCTGCCGTGCTCCGGCCTTGATGACCTGCACTGAACCTCTGAACCTATAGTCAGCCCCAATCAAATGTTGTCTTTATAAGAGTTGCCTTGGTCATGGTGTCTGTTCACAGCAGTACAACCCTAAGACCCTAGCATTTATACAGCCTCTGAAAAGTCCCCAGAATTCCAAAGGTCACGCAATCTCAGAAACTGTTTGCAGCTGGCAAAACCACGCCTCTGCTAGAGCACGAGGCAAATTATAGTCAGCTGCTGCGGACAATCTGAAGCAGCCCCACATCCCATGCCTGGGATAAAACAAAACCATTCTTGCAGTATTTCTGTGCATGGTCACTACTGACTGGGATTGCTTCTTTGTTCTGTCACTGCTACCCTGTGTGGGAAGGACAGACTGGACATGGATCACACCTGTTCTCTCCCAGAAAGGGTAACACAGCCCCGGGCTAACCACCACCCTACCGAAGCACTCATTTGCTCACAGAAGCACAAACTGATACCAACCATGCTGGAATGCCTTAGCCTCCATTGCAAGGAGGCTTCCAAGGTGACAGCACTGTTCTCTATGCCTTCGGCTCAGGTTGACACCAAAAAGACCGCCCAAGGTATAGAGGAAGGAGCTGGACACGGGGAAGACCAAGTGGCCAATGCTTACCAGTTGTCAAATCTGTCCTATCTAGTGAAGCCCCAGCAAGATCTGCTTCCCAAAGATGGGAGGAGCACTCCTGGCCAGCACAGCAACTATACAGGGCGGTGAAGAGCCCCACCTCCACAATAAAAGGGCGCTGCCACGCCCAGCCTCAGTCACTGCTTACTTTTTCTGAGGCAGGGTCACATGGAGCCAGGCTGGCCTTGAATGCCTGACTTCCTGCTCCACTGCCAGGCAAGTGCTGCCATGCCCGCTCTATATGGTGCTGTGGACGGATCCAGGCTTCTGTACATGCCAGGTGGACGTTTTTTTCACCTGAGTGTAGCCACTACTTTCCCACTTTTTACCTGTGACAAGGTCTCAGTCTACAGCCCGGGACATCCTCCTAACAGTTCTTCTGCAAGATTGTTCCAAACACCTGAGGTAGAGGGAGTCACCAGGACCACTGGAGCCCTGTCACCTTCTGGGCTGGAAACATTTAACTAAACCTCTGACCCACTGAGGAGCAGTGCTTCCCCTAAGCCATATGCTGCTCTGGACCTCATGTCTTCCTCAAGAGGCCAGGAGGAACCTGGCAGGTTGGG